>NC_057865.1:150360024-150666413 GCF_019393635.1 Dromiciops gliroides | reverse complement strand
TTCTCTTTAATTTCAGTCTTACCCATGGTGATTATAATTGCAGTGTTCAGTTTTATTTGGCTGTTGTTACTGCTATTGTTTGTTCTTACATTGTTGTAGTCATGTATACTGTTTTCTCCTTTCTTTCTACTTCAGTTTGCATCAGCTCATATACAACTTCTCATGTTTATCTGAATTCTTCATATTCATTTCTTTATCCAGTTTGATAATATTCCATGACATTTCCTTATCACAATTTAGGCATTCTCTAATTTATACACATCTACTTTTGTTTGAAGCATCTAGGTGACAGTGGATAGCCCACCCATCCTGGAGGCAGGAAGACTCATCTTCCTGAGTTTGAATATGGCTTTAAATACTTACTAGCTGTAGGACCCTGGGCAAGTCACTTAACCCTGTTTACCTCCATTTTCTCATCTGTAAAATAAGCTAGAGAAGAAAATATCAAAATCTTCCAGTATCTTCACCAAAAAAAGAACAAAAATACAGGGTCACAAAGAGTCATACACAACTATAAATAAGTGAACAACAATATTTTGCTTACAGTTCTTTGCAGTTATAATAAAATGCTGCTATAAATATTTGGTGTTTATGAGACCTTTTACTCTTTCTTTGACCTTCTTGGAGTATGTGGTTAGCTGTGCTCTTTTTTGTACCCTTATCACCCTCCACACACATCAGGAGAGATGACATCTTTTTACTTAAGTCTAGTCTGCTGATAAGGTCCTTCTCCTACCACCTAAGAGCAGGTCTCAACCAAAGTCATGTGAGAAAGAGAGAGAGACACAGACACAGACATAGACACAGACACAGACAGAGAGACACAGACACAGACAGACAGAAACAGGCAAGCAGGCTGACAGACAGACAGACAGGCAAAGAGAAAGAGGGAGAGGATACCTGTGATCAAAATGGCATGTAGATAGGGATGATGGTGATGGAAAGGAGAAGCTGGATGGAGGTAGAAGGAGGTGTTTGACATGCTCTCCTCATACATAGACTTCCTTGACAGACCAGACATGGATTCACTAGCACCTAGTTAAATAACGATTTAAAATAGAGAGAAAGCTAGTTCAAATGCCCAGGAAGAAAACAACAGGCAAACCAACCAACCTTTTTTTTCCTTTACCTCCACTTCTCCTTCCACTCATTTCTCAAACCCTAGAAATCTGCCACTAAACCCTATCACTCAACTGTAATTGTTCTTTTCAGAGTTATCAGGGTTCTCTTAATTGCTAAACCCAACAACCTTTTTTCTCAGTCTTCATCCCTCTTGATCTTTCTGTGGCATTTTTCTACCTTCTCCTCTGGAATACTTTCTTCCCACTCAGTCGGCTTTTGAAACTATTTTCCCTGATTCTCCTCCTATCTCTAACCATTCTTTCTAAATTGTATTCTGCTAGATCATCACCTCTGCCTGATGTGACCCCCACACTCTTGAGCCTTTTTCTTTCCTTTGTCAGCACCCTCTTGTGAACACATTAATTCCATTGGGTTGAATGATGACATACCAGCAAATAATTATACGACCATCCCTAATGTCTCTTCTGAGCTCCATCAGCAACATCTCTAAGTGGATATCACACAGGCATCCCAAATTCAAATTGTGCCCCCCCAAAAAAAGCTTGCTGTCTCACTATGCTCCCATCCATATCTGACTCTCTTCCAGTCATCCCCCCCCTTTTTTGAGGTAATTGGGGTTAAATGACTTAACCAGGGTCACACAGCTGGTAAGTGTTAAGTGTCTGAGGTCGGATTTGAACTCAGGTCCTCCTGACTCCAGGACTGGTGCTCTATCCACTGTGCCACCTAGCTGCCCCCAGTCATCCCCTTTTAATGCTGAAGCCATTAAAATCTTTCCAGTCACCTCAGTTCACAACCTCTATTGATCTTAATTTTTCCATTACTTTCAGTTGTCATATCCAGAATCACTTGTCACATCTTGATGAATCATCTATCTTCTCTCTTTTCTTCCCTCCAGTAGCTACTATTCTAGCTTAGACCCTCATCACCTCTCACCTGGACTGTTCCTTATTGCTGCTTAAATCATAATAATCATAATAATATTTATAGAGCACTTGCTATGTTCCAGGCACTGTACTAAGTATTTTATAAACATTATTTCATTTGATCCTCACAACAACCCTGGGAGGTAAGTGCTATTATTATATCCCTTTTGCAGATGAGGAAACTGAGGTAAAGAGAGGTTATGAGAGTTGCCCAGGGTCACACACTGAGAAGTGTCTGAGTCCAGATTTGAAAGCAGGTCTTGCTGACTCTAGGTCCAGCACTCTATCCAATCCATACTCCCCACAGGTGCTAAAATGAACTTACTAAAGCAAATGTCTAACCGTGCCATTCTACCACTCAAGACCCTTCAAAGATTTATTCTTGTCTCCAGTATAAAATATGAATTACTGAGCTTGCTCCAACCTGCCCTCCAGACTTCTTTTACAATGCTCCCCTTCGTTCTCTGTGGCTCTTGCCTGCCCTTGGCATTGCTGTGCCCATCACCTTGCCTGGAATGCTCTCCTTTCCTCATGTCTGCCTCTTGGTGAATCCCTTGATTCCCTCAAGGTACCATTCCTGTGGACCCTTCCACACGTAGCCTTTTCTGATCCCTTTACTCATCTGCACTATCTTCTACTACTTATCTCAGTACCCAGCACATAGTTAGCAAATTAGTTGATTGATCGATCTATCGTCCTACCGAAATTATATTCTATTTATTTATCTACTTAGATGTTGTATCTCCCAGGAGATTTTAAACTTCTCCAAGTGAGGGACCTTTTGGTTCTGTTTTTGTACCCATAATGCCTCACCTTTTTCAGGCAATTAATACATGCCTATGGGCAACTAGGGAGTGCAGTGGATAGAGTACAAGGTCTGGAATCAGGAATACTCATCTTCCTGAGTTCAAATCTGGCCTTAGTAGTTGTGTGACCCAATAACTTTGCCAAGAAAATCCCAAATGGGGTCACAAAGGATCAAACATAACTGAAATAACAGAACGACAACAATAAATGCTTATAAATGATTATATTGAATTGAGTTAGATTGGGTTAGAAGCTAGACATGATTCACTAAAAACTGATCTTCCCTCGTAGCCCCTCATACAAGAGTTCAGAAGTCCTTCTTTCCAACCCCTCACTCCCAACTGCAGGCACTTTGCCTGCTTCTTGGTCTAGGGGCAAAAATTCCTAAGTAAGGTATAGTATTTTTCTTGTTATCCACAATGCTTACCTAACATAATCTTGAAAATAATTAAATTTTCATTTTTAATCAGTATTATGGTTTAATTTTCTTACAAAAATGAAGTTTGTCTCAGAGGTTTGTTTGGTTTTTTTTTTCTTTTTCTTTCATTTCATTTAACTTGAGCTCCTTATGGGTAAATTAAAAAGACTGGGGTGTTGGAGACTTCTCATTAGCTTGTAAGCATGTATATCCAGTAAGACATACCAGTAATGGATCACTTGGTTCACTGTTTAAATTCCTCAATCATAGTGGTAGGAAAGAGGAAGAGATTTAACATCTCTGCATATTAACACATTGAGACATGAATCAGAGTTGTACACAGGGTATGTAGGTTTAGAAAAATGATATCAATTTGACACAGGTATTAAATTGCTAATGTAACTATAGTTTCAACTTAGGTTGTGCACAGATATGAAGCACAGATATCTCAATAGACCTGTAGAATTTTCTCTATTAAATGAATTATTATTTATGTATGTCATGAAATAGTATGACATAATGAACAAAGAGATGGTCTTGAAGCCAGAAACCCCTAGGCTTAAGAAAGCATGCTTGCTGTTTGATCCTAGGAAAGTTTCTTAATTTCTCAACACCCTCAGGCAACTTTCTAGGACTCTACCTTGCAGAAAGGTTGCTATTCTGTACACTAGTAGAAGAAGTTCTTCACTGGGAGCTCCCTACTCCCAGGAAATTGCAGACCCAATCCCTATCCCTATTCTTATCACAGGTCCAGACCTGTTGTTATTCCTCTCATATGAAAAATGTGAGGATGGTTTGTGGGTATGGTACCAGAGCCTTCCCTACTTAACAAGTGAAGCCGAACTTTCCTTTAGGAAGGAATCTACTTCCCTATGCAAAACCAGATTGCTTTGGTGCCAGTTGAGTGCACTCAAAAACATGGATTGCTCCAAGCCCATAGGATTTCCTGGCAGTGTTTCTGATTGATTTTCCTGTAGCTATACACCCCTTGCAGCATGATTTCCCAGGCCTCCCTCAGGGTATCTCACCAAACTTGTCACTAGGAAGACTTGCTTTCAAGCCAACTGAAGGTTTCTATCATCTTCAGGAAGCAAATTGATCACAGAGTGACAGAATCTTTGAGTAATAATAAACCTCCGAGGTTGTTTAGGTTAACCTTTCACCCAGTGCCAAATTCTTCATTACAGGTTCATATCTGATGGAAAATGCAATTCTTTTCAAGGACTAGAAACTCAGAAATTTCAGATGGCTCTTATTGTTAGAAAGTTCTTCCGTGTGTATGTGTGTGTATAAGATTTCTCAAAGTGCATGCACATGCCAAGATTTCTTATTTTTGCCCTGTAACTTTCACTTTGCTCAATGCAGTCCTTTATTTTGAAACATCACTATCCTTTGGGACCCTGAATCTGTCCTCAAACAAATTAGCAGTCTCTCCTAGTTTTGTGCCACCTGCACATTTCATTAGTTTGCATCCATGTACTCATTGAATTCATTGATAAAAATGTTGACTGTGGTAGCATATTCCAATAAAGCCATTTCTCCATGTTAAAATCAAACCTGTTCTGATTAGAATTCTTTATGGTGAATCATTCAGCCAGTCATATATCCACCTAACAGGTCTTTGATCCATCTTGCATTTCTCCATCTTTGTTTTATGTTGAACTATTCCAGCAAGATCATGTATTGAGTGAAATATCAAAGGTCATGGGACTATTAGGAAGGATTTTGTCCCTTGCTTTCCTGAAATGCAGATACTCTGTGTCCACAGCCTTTTTCTGATATATGTCTAGTAACACTGTCCCCCAAAATGAGCTGTCTACTACCACATGTTCTTAGAGTTACCATGCTTGCTTCTGCTGATTCCAAGTGGTTCTCAGCTGCACAGAATTTTGCTTGAGACTGACATCCAAGGAATATTTCCATGGTTTCTGAACCTATCTTCTTCCTGTTTTTTGAAAAATCAGAGCATTTGCTTATCCTGGGTATTTGAGCATATCTTTTTTATTCTGTGGTTCTTCAAATATCACAGAAAATGATTATTAATAATCACATCTGCAAGTTCTTTCAGGATTCTGGGATAAAGTTTATCCAGCCCAGCAGACTTGAACTTATTTAAAGCAGCTGTTCTCTTACAATCTTCCCTCCTTGTTATATTTGTTTTGCTCTTTTAATTTTAAGAAATATTCTTTTTGACTGAGAAGATGGAAACAAAATAGAAGTCATCTGATTCACTTTCTCTGTGACACCTGTTAATTTCACATCATTTCCCCTAGGCAGTAGATTTATTTTTTGCCATCTTCTTCACTGATATAGATTTTAAAAGGCCTTTTGTCTTCTTGGAGAAAAGACATTGATGATTTTAGGTATACAGAGTGTTCTAGAAACTCTACTTAACCCCAGAATACTGACCCTATTAGAATATTTTTTTAATTGCGGGGAGTTTTATGTGTTTTGTTTTTATATTACAAACATTAAGAGATTATTCTCATTTTGTGAGGTCTCTTGTAAGAAAGTAAAACACTTAAGTAAAATATAATTCTTATCTCATCTAAAAGTGCATGCAACATTTCACATTCATGGTACTACATCTCCCCACCACCTCTTTATTTAAAAAAAAAGTTAACAGTAGTGCATTTTCTCTCCTTCCTACCATATTGGGGGAAAAGAGAAAAAACAATTTCTTGTAATAAATATGTAAACTCGGGGGCAACTAGGTGGTGCCATGGATAGAGCACTGGCCCTGGATTCAGGAGGACATGAGTTCAAATCCAGACCCAGACACTTGACAGCTGTGTGATCCTAGGCAAGTTACTTAAACCTCATTGCCCTGCGCACACACACACACACACACACACACACACACACACACACACACACACGCACGCACACACAAATGCAAACTCAAGCAAAACAAATTCCCTAAGTGTCTATATGCAAAAATACACATCTCATTCTGCACCCTAAAGCCATCACCTCTCTGTAATGGATAGCATGTTTCATCATCAGTCCTCTGGAATAATGAATGGTCATTGGATTGATTATATTTCTTATGGTTTTCAAAGTTGTTTGTTGTAAAGTGGTGTAGCTGTCATACATATTATTCTCCCAGTTCTGCTCATTTCATTCTTTTTAAAATTATTTTTATCTAATTCATAAGCTATTTCCCAATTATATGTTTAGGGTTTTTTTCTTTGTGGTGTAATAAGGGTTAAGTGACTTGCCCAGGGTCACACAGCTAGCATTTTTTAATTTTTTAACAATCATTTTTTGAATTGTGAATTCCAAATTCTCTCCTTCCCTTCTGCCCCCCCCTTCCAGAAGAAGGTAAGCAATTTGATTTTGATCATGCATGTGAGGTCATGCAAAACATATTTCCATATTAACATGTTGCAAAAGAAAACACAAAATGAAGCAATAAAAATAAAGATAGTTCAAAAGAACTATGTCTCAGTCTGCATTCAGAGTTCATCAGTTTTCGCTCTGGAGATGGATAGCATTTTTCATGATGCCTTCCTTGGAATTGTCTTGGATCGTTGCTTTTTCAGAGTAACTAAATCTTCTACATTTAATTATCCTTACAATATTCCTTTTACTGTGAACAATGTTATCATGGTTCTGCTCATTTCATTTTACTTGAGTTCATGTAAGTCTTCCAAGGTTTTTCTGAAACTATCCTGCTCCTCATTTCTTATAGCAAAATAGTATTCCATAACAATAATATACCACAACTTGTTCAGCCATTCCCCAATTGATGAGTATACAGGTCTACCATGAGTGCATCAATGTGCCTATTTTCCTACAGCCCCTCCAACATTTATTATTTTCCTTTTATGTTATCTAGGTATGAGGTAGACTCTCAGAATTGTTTAATTTGTAATTCTCTAATTAGTAGTGATTTGAAACACTTTTTCACTTTATTCTAGATAGCCTCAGTATTCACCTTGAAAATAGCTTTTTTATATATAAACTTATACCATTTATCTATTGAGGAATGACTTTTATTCTTTTAACTTTGAATCATTTCCTTTTATATGTTGGAAATAGGACCTTGATCAGAGAAACTTGCCATTTTTTCCAGTTAGTCATTTCCCATTTAATTTATTTTTATTTTGTTTAGCTTTATTTCCTATACTATTGTTAAATAAAATTGAACAAAAGTATTTAATTGCTAAATAAAAAATAATAGTGATATTTAATTTTAGCTATATTTGCTTTTGGAAAAACTTAAAATTTTAGATAACTAGAATTATTCATTTTATCTTTTGTGATCCTCTTGGCTGATAGTGTATTTCTTTCCTACCCATAGGTCTGATAAACTTTTTTTAAATTTTCTTTAATTTGTTTATGATGTGACCTTTTATATTCAGGTCACATATTCATTTACAGATAATCTTTGTCTAGGGTGTGATAATCTGTGTCTAGATTTGTCTAAATCTAATTTCTTTCACAGTGCTTCCAATTTTCCCAGATGTTTTTGTCAAATATTGAGTCCTTAACCAGGAGCTGGAGTCTTTATGTTCATCAAATGTTAGGGTATTTACCTTAGATATGGTATAATAGTATTAGAATCTAGACATCCAAAACCTATTATACATGGAACAGGATAATGGTAGTTGGAAATGGAAAGAATACTGGATTTGGTGTCAAACCTGTGCAGTCACTCCTGGATCACTGCCCTGTTGTAACAAAGGAGCTTGTGTAGCTTAATGAAACTATGGGTCTCTGCTGTGCAGGATTACCCAAGATTATGTACCCAAGTGAAATACAATTTCATGGTGGAGAGTTGTGACAAAAGGTGATCCACTGGAGAAGGAAATGGCAAACCACTCCAGTATCTCTGGCAAGATAGCCTCATGGATAGTGAACATGAGATTGGACAGACTTTTGGAGGTAGTAAATGGTCCAGCAGGTCATAAAGAGTTGGATGCAACTGAACAATTGAACAACAATTGTTGATCTTGGACAAGCCCCTCTAAATGATCAATAATTTCCTTCCAAATCTAAACCCTACAATCTTAAAATACTAAGTAGTTGGTTTGGTTTGGCTTTGTTTGGGGGAGTGGTTACAAAATCATGGTTCAGATTTTTTTTACCAGTTCTGATTATTTAAAATAGTAATCCAAATCGGGGTAGCAATGCAGAAACTTGAGTTCTTCTGAAATGTTTAGATTGAGAGTGACTATGCCCTGATCAGTGACAATGAATGGTTCACATGCTTCCAAAAATGAGTATGATATGCCGTGCATAATTGCTAAAATTTCCCAGCCTGAGTTCATTATATTTCTTAATTCCTTGACCAGTTACATAATATTTCCCTTTTCTGTTGATGGCATCACTATCTTTATGATCATCCAGGTTCATAAACAGAATCATCCTTAACTCTTCGCTCTCCTTTAACCTCCATATCTAATCATTTGCCAAGTGCCAAGTGTTAAGCATCCCCTGACAACATCTTTAATATCTGTTCCTTTTCTCTTGACTCACATAGCATGTACTATAGTTCAGGCTCTCATTACCTCTTACTTGGTCTATTGCTATTACCTCCTAACTGGTTCCCTTGCCTCCAACAAGCTCTTTCTTCTCTAACCCATCCTCCATCCAGCTGCCATATTGACATTATTGAAAAATAGAATTGACTGGATCACCTCCCACTCAAAAATCTTGAATCGTTCCTTTTAGTTTCCAAGATAAAACACAAAATCTTCAGCATGGCTTTTTAAAGATCTATGCAATCTGCCTTGCATTCATCCTTTCAGTCCTATTTCATTTTACTCTCTTATGTGTATTCCCTGGCCCAGGCAAACTGGTCTTCTAGGTATTCCCTACTCCTTACATCTCTTCCCCTTTGCCTTTGCACAAGTAGTCCTCCTCCATATCTGGAATTGACTTGTTCCTCATCTTCACCTGAGAATCTTTAGTTTTCTTTAAAGGGAAGCTCAGATGCTACCTCTTAAACAAGACCTCCCTTTTTCTCCCCTCTCCTAGTTATTAGGATTCTCTTCCTCTTGAAAATCCTTTATAGCACGTGATATACATATTTTATTTACTTGTGTACATATTTTATACCCACCCGAACCCCTTTCCCACCTCAATATAATGTAATCTCCTTGAGGGAAGGATCTGTTTTGTCTCTCTATCCCCAGCCCCTAGTACAGTGCTCATGCACTGGATAAATGCTTGTGCATTTAAATTGAATTGAATTAGATGAACAAATCCTTTCATTCTAGCATCATAATCTATTCCAAAAATAACATGAGATCAGATCCATGTTAATAAAAAAGTTCTAAATTTAGGAATAACTACATATGCAAAGAAGGCATGGTTCTGGTATAATATTGAAGATAAGAGTAATGCATTCCTCCTGCCATGAACAGGAGTACAAGCAGTGAGTACCTCTGTCAGCTGACCTTTTGCCAAGGATGTTTGAGTGCGTTAAAATTGCCTCTTATAGATATTTGTGCATTATGTGCAAGGTGAAGCAGGAAGGAAAAGCGGTCTTCAGAGCTTTATCAGCTATCTCTTAGATCTTAGCTTTTCATTTAAAATCCTTTGGAGTCCCACGTGACAAGATTAACTGAAGTCAATGTGAGATAAATTATCATGGGTCCTTCATAAGTATGATTCTGCTGGGTTTTGCAAGTTGCCAGTGGAGTTAGAAATGGAGTACACCAAACTCTGCAAAAATACCCAAAGTGCTACAGTGGCAGAAATGTTATTACTGCATCAAATGTAATTAATGTGACTCTCACATGTACTGACTGGGTATTTGCATCAACTGACAAGCAGCAAAGGTAAAACTGCAAGTGTCATCATTTAATTCACCTTTGCTAAAAAGCCTAAATGATTTTTTCTCTCTTTCCAAGAGGAAGGACTATTGTAAGGAGGAAGAAAGTTCCACCCAGGATATGAGAAATTGACAAAAGTAGTGAGAAGTTTGTAATGTGACACCAAGATTAATAACCTAGAATTGCCTCCCATATCATCTCCTTTGCATTCCTTCTCCCTTTGTTTTCAAGTTTTGTGTCCAGAAATTCGCAAGTTTCTTTCTTCCTTTATTTCTGTTACTTTTTCCTATTTGTCCTCACTTAACTGGGTGAAAGAACATTAGTTTCAACTCTCATACTTATATGGAAGAACTAAAACATTCACTTTGAGAGAACTGACATTGGGTCTCAGGCCACTGACTGAATGTCATACTTTTAAGATGCTTTGAGACAAAGAGGGCTGGCTGTTAATAAAGGTGTGAGGGCAGTGTTTGGTTTGGAATGCATATATCTTTTTATGACTGGATGGTCAACTATAAAGCGGTCCTGATATTTTCCAGAAAAATCTTAAGTAGACCTACATAAAATAGTCATTCAAGGTACTGACTTCAAAGGTCAAAGGAAGGGGCAGCTAGATGGTACAGTGGATAGAGCAACAGTGCTGGAGTCAGGAGTACCTGAGTTCAAATCTGGCCTCAGACACTCAATACTTAACTATCTGTGTGCAAGTCACTTAACCCCAATTGCCTCACTCAAAAAAAAAAGGTCAAAGGAAGTATTAAAATGATGAGAAATATGAGAATTACAGAAATTCAACATGGTTGTAAGGGATATCCCTGAAAAAGAAAAGGCTGCAAGACTCCAATAATTTGGATGCACCCTCACCGTGTATCAATGGTAGCAGCTCATTGTCACTTTTTACAAAGTAACATCTCAAGTAGAAAGTAGGGGATATGAAATCATTTCCACTGTTTTTGTTCAAGTCTTTGTAAAAAAAAATTAACAAAATGCAAAGGTCATTTCCCCTGGGGGGAAAAATAACCACCTGCCATTTCACAGAGAAAAGGTGACATTTCTTTGTGAAAAGGAGACATTTTGCCCAAAGGCAGGTTGAAGCAGCTTCCTGGATTGCCTGTCAGTGAGTTTACATAAGGGCAGAACAAGATGCTTTGCCTCTGGCAGAAATGACATTTTTCCTCCCTATTCAGATTTGCGGTCTTAAAAATACTAAACCAATTTATGATTATATATATATATGTATATATATGAAAATATTCCTGGAAGTTTATTAGAGCAATTACATTAGTCAATGTACACGTACTGGATTGAGGCAGTTAAAGGTGGCATAAGGTGGCAGGACACTGAACCAGCCCTCAGAGGACCAGAGTTGTTAATCCTATTCCAATGACAGTGTGATGCTTCACTTTTCACTTAGTACCTCACCATCCCATTTTCCCTATTACTGAAATTACAAAAATGTCTCTCCTCTCTAACTATATAGGGCCTATAAGATTTCTTAAGAGGATGGGGGGGAGGAGAAAAAACAACAACAACAAAAAAAGAGGGTAAGGTATATTGTAATAATAAATGAGATAACATGTGAAACATTTTGAACTCCATGGATGTAGGAATATCTACATATACACATATACCATATACAACATGTGTGTGTATATACACATACACATATACACATGTATTCATATAATATATGAAATATTTTAAATAAGAAATATTTTTTAAAACCATGTTTGGGAAATTCAGCAAAGAGGTGGGTTGCTTTATAGAGAGGAAGTCAACCATGAAGCTAAGGAGACCTAGGTTCAGGTCTTGCCTCTGACACATAGTAATTTATGACAAGCAAGCATAGGTAATTTTCTAAGACTATAAGAAGATAAAAATAATTTGCAGCGTTTATATAGAGCCTACTAAGTGTCAGGTACTGTCCTAAGTGCTTTACAATAATTAGCTCATTTGATTCAATATTTTCCAGTTGAGGATAGAGAGGTAAACAGAAGCCAAGTGACTTGGTTAAGGTCACACAACTAGTAAGTGTCTGAGGCTGGGTTTGAACCATGGTCTCACTCATTACCCAGTGTTCTAAGCCCTTCGACACCTCCCTGCCTGGGTGCTGCCTAAGCTTCAGAAAAGGTGATAAACCTTCATTGGAGGAGGAATTTTCCTCACTTGGGTTTTTACTGCACCAATGAAATTGAATGTCTCATTCCTAGACTTCCTTCCTTGGCTACTGTTAGCCTAGCTAATAAATGGATCATACTTGGATCTTTACTGCTTCAGTTTATTTCCATCACAGCAGAGAATATTTTAAGCACTATGTTGTAGAAGAGGGAGGAATAGACTAATTTTCCATTACCCCAGGGAACAGAACTTGAACAAATTAATAGAAGATGAAAGAAAGTTTGGATTTAATAAAAGAAAGAATTTGATAACAGAATTTCCATGAAATGGTTTGCTTCTTAATGTTGAGTTCCCCATTAATGAAAATTTCCAAGAAATACTTACCTGCAGACTTATGGCTCTGCCTCTCCTGATTATCCACTTTGATTTCATTGTATAAAAATTCATGCAAATAGTCTGTGGAAAATGGTAGTCTTTATTCAAATTGTTTTCAGTGGATAAGATGGGGTGAGGGTGGGGGGAATGAGGATGTAGACACATGTGTATTAGTACATAAATCCACAAGCCATATGTTTATCCCTCAGCAAACCATATATCAGGAATGTCGAAAGGGGAATTTGTAAATTGTGAAGGAGCTAAGACTAAGTGAATTCTTGGGAAGCTTTTGAATATGATTCTAAAACTGCTATTTCCTCCTCTGCCTTCTTTTCTTCTTCCTAATCTATTTTTGTTTTAAACTCCATGCAAATTCTAGTTTTGCTGATTAATGGGGAGAGTTCGTAGAGGAGGGAAATGTGTTCCATTTTTACTACCCTACTACCTTGCATCCCTCCCTCTTCACCTTTCCTCTAATATTGTTTTCTCAAAACAAAAACAACAACCACCAAGACTAACATGCGGCAATAGATTTTTTCATTCTTGACTGTCATTTATAGAGTGGTTTTTCTACCATAATTTCTACTATGAAGAATTTACATAGTGCTCTCATTTTTCAATGATATGTCTTGCATTCTTAACTAAACGTCCTAATTTTCTGCCTTCTCTAAATTCAATTTCTTCTACTTTTGTGTATTTCATTATTTTTCTCCTAGAAATTGTCAGTCTGTCTAATTAAATTATAAGTCCATTAGGTGGGGGCCAATGATAAATTTATATTTATTACAGAAATAGTACATTGTTGGTGCTTAATCATCCACATTCTCCCCCTCTGGCTCCTAAGGGGATAATAAAGAATTCTCTGGGGAAATGGTGAAGACAAACCTCTAGGGAAATAAAGGGAATGCAGGAGGGAAAAACAAATTCCTCTTCTCAGTGGAAATTTTAAAAGACTTTCTATGGGACAGCTAGGTGGTGCAGTGGATAAAGTACTGGCCCTGGATAGAGAAGGACCTGAGTTCAAATCCAACCTCAGACATCTGACACTTACTAGCTATGTGACCCTGGGCAAGTCACTTAACCCTCATTGCCCAGCAAAAAAGACCTTCTCTGCATCAGTTTATATCAACTGAAATCTGGATTGGAATGTCAGATTGAAAAAAATTTAAGAGGAAAAAAACAATATGTCACATTTTAGGCAGCACTGCTCTTTTAATGTAACACAGCTGGCCCCCTAAAAAATATTTTGTCATTTTGAAAAAAAAATTTAATCTGCATGTGGAACTTTTAGGAGTATCTTGAAAAACATTTGCCAACCCTCTACTATGCAGTATTCTCTGAGCATCCTTAGGGAGACAAGGGTAGGAAGTGTTTAAAAGTAAAGGTCCCGGGGGCAGCTAGGTGACGCAGTAGATAAAGCACTGGCCCTGGATTCAGGAGTACCTGAGTTCAAATCCGGCTTGAGACACTTGACACTCACTAGCTGTGTGACTCTGGGCAAGTCACTTAGCCCCCATTGCCCCGCAAAAAAAAAAAAAAGTAACAGTCCCCAAATTCCAGTCCAGAAAATTATGCTAGAACACGTCCTAAATCAGTTTGGGGGCTGGAATTGGAACCTAGGATTCTTGGCTCTTAGTCTAGCAGTTTGTACCCTCTGCAAAATATGTCTAAAAGAAATAAGCTTCAGGGGCAGCTAGGTGGTGCAGTGGATAGAGCACCAGCCCTGGATTCAGGAGGACCTGAATTCAAATCCAGCCTCAGACACTTGACACTTACTAGCTGTGTGACCCTGGGCAAGTCACTTAACCCTCATTGCCCTCCCCAAAAAAACAAACAAACAAAAAAGAATTAAGCTTCAGCTTCTCACTTACAGGCTTTAATTCACATTCTTACTGAGTCCTTAATAACAGGACTTTTAAACTCTTTTCAACCTTGTTAAGTCTCAGGTTGCAGGCAGCTCTGGTTTACCATCACTTCTGCTGTAGTTTAATTTAGCTAAATTGACAATATCTACTGAAGCAAACTCATGGAAAACTAGATTATCCACTTTGACTTGATAGGTGGATTCTTAAAGAGTTCACTGATGGAGTCATAATGGTCTGTCTTGGCTCTCTTTTAGCAACTACTTTCTAGTAGAGATATAAAGCCAATTGGTTTTTGTTCCTCTCTATTCCTGGGGCAGATTAGGTAGAGCAGTGGTTAGAGGATGGGGTCTGGAATCAGGAAGATTTGAGTTCCAATGTGACCTAGGGCACTTACTAGCTGTTTAACCCTGGGCAAGTCACTTAACCCTGTGTGTCTGTTTCCTTATCTGCAAAATGAACTGGAGAAGGAGATGGAAAATCACTCCAGTATGGGAACCCAAATGGGGTCACGAAGACTCAGACATGACTGGGAAGGCTGAAGCATTTTGTTTTTGGAGGGTTTTGGGGGGGGGCAGGGCAGTGAGGGTTAAGTGATTTGCCCAGGATCACACAGCTAGTAAGTGTCAAGTGTCTGAGGCTTGATTTGAACTCAGGTCCTCCTGTATCCAGGGCCAGTGCTTTATCCACTGTGCCACCTACCTGCCCCCTGTGGTGGTTTTTAAAGGCAGCACCAGCACCCATATTGTTAGAGGCTCAAATTGTATATCCATTGTCAGTGGAAGAGCAGTAACTAACTAGGTATACCTTTTGTTACTATGTATAACATTTCCTTTTTGCTCATCTTCTTTTATTCCACTGTAGGTACAGTTCTGCTAAAAGGGCAGCTTTTATGTTCAATGCATGGAAGAAGGAGAAATGAGGATGTATACACCTGTGTATTTAAAAGTACATGCCACTGAAACTGCAGGCAGTTGCCAGGATCCTTAGAAAATTGATCTTTAATAAAATAGGCAATAGAGTATATTATTGAGCATCCTTTGTCACTTGCAAGATAGATGTTAGGTTAAGGGGTCGTCCTCTGACTCATTTGTGGAAATGAGTGGACCCGAGGCCTGGTGATGTGAACAAACATCCTCTCTGATTGATTGTTGAAATTTATAAACCTTCCTCTATAGAAAAAAAAAAGTTGAAATATATGTGTTGGGAGTATGTTGAGGGAAACAGGTTAAAATAAAACAAAACCAATAATGAAAAAGTAGAAAATCAGAAATAAAAAGGAGAGGAGAAAGAAAATAGAAAAAACTAATATGCCGGCACTTATTTCTAAATCCCAATTTCATGGAGGCAATAATAGAAAATCACTTCAATCTATCATTCCAAAGTAATTCTAAATACGGAAACCCATAAAAAATATAAATTGGTAAAGTCATCAACCAGATAAAAATAGACCAAAGAGAAATATTGCTATTGAAAATGTGTATCTGGGCAGTTAGTGACACAGTGGAATAGAGCACTGGGCCTACACTCAAGAAGAGCTGAATTCAAATATGGCCTCAGACACTTACTAGCTGTGTGATCCTGCACAAGTCACTTAGCCTCTGTTTGCCTCAGTTTCCTCATCTGTAAAATACAGATGATAATAGCATCTATCTCCTGGGGTGGTTGTGAGGATCAAATGAGGTAAAAATTATAAAACTCTTAGTACAGTGCATGGCACATAGTAAGCACTATCTAAATGAAAATGTATGCCCTTGGATGGCACTGCAGATACAAGGCTGGACCCAGAGTCAGGAAGACCTGAATTTAAATCCTGCTTCAATTACTTATTGGTTGTATGACAGGGCACATCACTTAAACCTCTAAGTGCCTCAGTTTCCTCCACTTTTAACACCTAACTCACAAGGTTGTAAAAAAATTTTAAAAGATAATATTTTTAAAGTGCTTTGCAAACCATGAAGCACTATGTAAATTCCAGCTATTATTATCTTAACTTAAATTTAACAGTTAACCTTGCTCTGTTGCCCACATGCCTCCTGGGTGCAGAAGGAACCAGATTAGAATGTAATTGGGAAATATTTAACAACAAAAAAATTAAAATACAGTAAACATAGATAATGTCAATATGTGGTTTTCTAAATCAATATTTAGCCCACAAATAATCCTTATTATGACCAACGGCCCCCATTTCTCTGTCACCACTGCCTTGCACAGTAATACCTGAACTAACCTACCTCAGAATGCTAATGTCCTTTTAAAGGAGTCTAACCAAAGGATCGGTCAAAATCTATCATTGTAGAGTGTTTGTGTAAAGAGAGAGCTCAATTGGGCTCCGTGGCTTGGTAGTAATACTTATCAAATCCTGAAGGCCTTTTATAAAGATGTCAGTGTGAATAGCAAAGGTATGTTTAAAATAAACTTATAGTTGTTGAGGAAAAATA
Organism: Dromiciops gliroides; assembly: GCF_019393635.1. Taxonomy (NCBI): domain Eukaryota; kingdom Metazoa; phylum Chordata; class Mammalia; order Microbiotheria; family Microbiotheriidae; genus Dromiciops; species Dromiciops gliroides. The sequence continues at coordinate 150,649,598 of NC_057865.1, read as the reverse complement.
GGATCTGCAAACTTTATCAAACACTGTGACTCCTTAGAAAGATAACAACATAGAAAAGTTGGCTCTAGTGGACAAGTTAATTCTTATATCAGAAAGACTATGGAACCGAATGAACTGATGAGGAATCTAGAACACTAAGGAATCCACACAGCAGCTGCAGACTCAATTAAGGTGCTATTAGGGCCTTAATATATCCCCAGGGTAGACCTGAATGGACCCTGCTGTACCTTGTGGCCACCATGGAACAATTAGTGCAAAAAAATTGTATGGCCTTGTATTTAGCCTAAAGTCCACAAACTTCCAGCACTGTGATGTTATAACTTATTTAAAACCAGATCAGGTGTCCAATCCATTTTCTCTACTTCTTAAGAACAGTATGTAAAAGCATGATACTTCCAAGTGAAAGGCAGTCTGGTATAGTGTAAGTAGAGCTGGGTAAATATTCAGAAGATTTGAATTCTAATCTATATTATCTTCTATAATATGGAGGGTCCCCAAAATGTCCATGCCAACTTCAAAGTATTCTCTTGAATCCATGTCCATTTCAAACAATAGTTTATACTAATCATCTCTATGTTTAATTATTCTCTAGTGAGCTAGAGAACATAGCTCAAATTAAAGGCATTTAATGAAATAGCATAGGTAGATTTGCAATAGGACATTCCCCCATGTATGTAAGTCATATTCTCCATATATATATATAATCAGTAGGGAAAATGAGCATACATAAGGACCAGGCATGAGTGGCTTATACTTGGAAAATACACATGAAGGGGAAATTCATGCCTCCTATTGACATTGGGGCAGCTAGGTGGTATGGTGGATAAAAGTACTCCTAGAATCAGGAAGACACATCTTCCTGAGTTCAAATCCAGCCCCAGACACTTATTAGCTGTGTGACCCCTATTTGCCTCAATTTCCCCATCTGCAAAATGAGCTGGAGAAGGAAATGGCAAACCATTCCATTATCTTTGCCAAAAAAAAAAAACCAAATGGGGGCATAAGAGTTGGATATGACCGAAACATGACTAAACACTAATATTCTCACTTAGTCTACCTCTTGCTGGGCGTGTTAGTGTAATAGACTATTGGGTCTGCTTTTGATTGGCGTATGGTTCATCTGGACTCATGGGCAGCTGCATTGTTGCAGGGCACATTGCTCCATCCATCTCAGCCTCTCTTTTCTGGAATTTTCTCCTTGCTATTTTCTTCTGTGCTTATCTATTCAGGGCCAAGGAAGCTATCAAATGCCGATATCCAGTGCTGTAATGACTAGAATCTCTCCTTACTAAAGGCAAGCTAAAAGCTCTTTCAGGCAGATTGTTCTCAGGCTAACCTCAAAACTTCCTTCTACCTCAGAAATTCTGGTAAAATAATTATGGGTTTACAAAAGGCTCATAAGGTATCAGTTTCATTTTTAATACAGAAAGTTTCTATTTAAAGTGTTTTCAATAATTGTCAGAATTGATTTGCTTGATAATTGGTAAAGATATGGTTTGGGATTTTTTGTTTTTTTAAAGAGACCAGCTTTTATATTTAGTGATGGTTGTTGATCAAGATAATATTTAACTGATTTTTTTTAATTATCTCAATTCAAATGTAAAATATGAAAGGACCTCAGAGATCCAGAAGAATAGAAATCCTGCCTAACTTCTTCATTTTATAACACAGGAGTAAATTGAGACTCAGCTGTGCCTTGTCTCTGGTTACATAGCTAGTTAGTGACAGAACTAGAAATAGAACCTTTCTCTCCTGACTTCGAATTCTGTTGTGATTCACATATAGTCAGGGTATTTCTAGTAGTTGAAATGAATATAACCCAGGACAGTAGCTGAGGAAAAAGAATAGTAGTATAAACTTTAGTGCGGTGTTATATTTTCTTCCACTACAGACTAATATATTTTGTAGTTTGGGCATGACTGTTTTAAAGTGTGTCTTTTGGGGGGGGGGGGGCCATGAGGGTTAAGTGACTTGCCCAGGGTCACACAGCTAGTAAGTGTCAAGTGTCTGAGGCTGGATTTGAACTCAGTTCCTCCTGAATCCAGGGCCTGTACTTTATCCACTGCGCCACCTAGCTGCCTCTAGGGGTGTGTCTTTTTCTACCATTAGCCATACAGAAAGGAAAAGTCCTTAGTCATTAACATCCCTAAGCCTCCCCTTCTGTTACATGGGCGTGTTAGATTAGATAGCCTCTAAAGTCCTTTCCATTCTAGCTCTGTGATCCTATGAAAATAAATGAACATGTAATTAAGATCATATGGTTGACTTGGATGATATGCTAATGAGGCCTATCTGTAGGGCAGCTAGGTATCCCAGTAGACAGTATTGGGCCTGGAGTAAGGAGGACCCGAGTTCAAATCTGGCTTCAGATACGCACTAACTGTGTGATCCTGGGCAAGTTACTTAACCCTGTTTGCCTTAGTTTCCCCATCTGTAAAATGAGCTGGAAGGAAATGGCAAACTATTCCAGGATCTCTGCCAAACGGGGCCTCAAAGAGTTGGACGTGACTGAAAAATGACTAAACAACATTGATCTTCTCACTAAGCCTGCTTCTTGCTGGGTGTGTTGGTGTACTAGACTAGGGTCTGCTTTTTGATTGATTCATTGATTGGTCACATGGCTGAACAACAGCAGCAACAACAATGTGGCAGGCACATCGATTGAATTTCTGGTACCATAGTTTCTCTGCTGTGAAGTGTTCATTGCTTCCTTTTCAGAATATTGTAAGACAAATTCCGTTCATGTTTCCATCATTACTGTGCCTTTAAACCCAGAACCAGAACAGAGTTCATCCTCTAAAATGGTAAAATACGGCTTCATTAGGGGCAACTAGTGGCACAGTGGATAAAACACCGTCCCTGGATTCAGGAGGACCTGAGTTCAAATCCGGCCTCAGACACTTGACACTTACTAGCTGTGTGACCCAGGGCAAGTCACTTAACCCTCATTGCCTCCCCCCCAAAAAAAAGTATGGCTTCATTAGCTATGGAAAAACTTCTTAAAAATTATCATAAAGATTCTAAATGGGGGCAGCAAGATGGCGCAGTGGTTAAAGTGCTGGCCCTGTATTCAGGAGTACCTGAGTTCAAATCCGGCCTCAGACACTTGACACTTACTAGCTGTGTGACCCTGGGCAAGTCACTTAACCCCCATTGCCCCGCAAAAAAAAAAAAAAAAAAGATTCTAAATGATGATTGACTGTCATCTAGGACCTGCAATATGCTTCATTTTCTTCTGACTTCTAAGGTGCCTTCTGGCTCAAAATCTATTAATTTATAAATATGTTCCCCAAATTATGGAATAGGTTTTACAGTGCCCAACTTGCTCTGTGATCTTTCCCCTTCTTGGTAATATAGGGTCTCTTCTTCATGTGTTCTATGGGCCTCATCTGCAAAATGTTACTGTCAAGGTATTTTTCACGTAGTTATTTTAGAGAAACCAACATTGCATTTAAAGCTGCCTTTGATATCCTGCCATGTAACTTCCTTTCACTGAATTCCCAATTCTAAAAAACAGCAGGACAGCACTCATACTTTCATGAACATCATGAAAAAGCAATAAAGATACATTACTAATAGTCAGTTCATATCGCCTCCTATTAATATGCCATTATATGATGCACATTTTGCAACATTAAAATATCCCTGATATACATTTTCATTTTGAAAACAAAGTATGTGACTCAAAATAGATTTTGAAAGTGCCTTTTACTATTGCAATGCTATTTATTAGTTGGACCATAGATATGTCCTGTTAATTAGATCACCACATGAGGTCATTCCTGTACGAATTGAAAAATGAGGCTATATAAAAGTAATTTATCATCCAACTTTAGGTATCTGAAAATAGGTTGTTCTTAAAAGTATATAGCTAACATTTATATATGGCTTCATCTTATTTTTTTTGCAGGGCAATGAGGGTTAAGTGACTTGCCCAGGGTCACACAGCTAGTGTCAAATGTGTGAGGCTGGGTTTGAACTCAGATCCTCCTGAATCTAGGGTAGGTGCTTTATCCACTGTACCACCTAGCCGCCCCTATATATGGCTAAGATACACAAAGTATTTTTCGTATTTAATAGCATTTGATAGAAGAACCTTCTGAGCTAAATGTTCCTGTTATTTTACTGATCAGAAAACTCATATTGAGAAAGAAATTAAATGACTTGACCAGAATTACGTAAGTTGTGTTTGAGTAAGACATTAAAATTTAGGTCTCCAAGTTCTCTTTGTCTACTACCCCACCTGCCTGCTGCATTACATTGCTAGTTTACAACACCACATTTCAATGCCACATTACATGGTGTTATTGAAACATTATATTTATTTAAGCTTTCTAATACTTATTGAAAGAATAGAGAAAACGAGTGGAAAGAGAACTTAATATTTGAAATATGAAAAACTGAGTTCAAGTATTTGTTTCACTGGTCATGTGACCTTGATCAAGTTAGTTTTGGAAAATGAGGTTAGCTTCCTCATCTGTGATATTGAGGGTGGGGAGGTAATAAGATCACTTCCTACAATGGCATATGAATTAAATAGGATAAAATAAAATAAAATATATTGACATAATAAATATTACAAATGTTTATACATTTTAAAACTTTTTATGCAATGTCTGCCTTTTTCTGTCATGAACTACATCATTTGGCATTGTGTTCATATTATTTTGACATATTTTTTTAAATTTCCCATCATAAAATCACATTATTATTATCATCTTTTTAGAAATTAAGTTTAACTTTGATAAAGTCATTTTTCCAATCTATCCCATAGGTTTTCTTTTTTTTTTTTTTTGGTGAGGCAATTGGGGTCAAGTGACTTGCCCAGGGTCACACAGCTAGTAAGTGTTAAGTGTCTGAGGCCAGATCTGAACTCAGGTACTCCTGACTCCAGGGCCGGTGCTCCATCCACTGTGCCACCTAGCTGCCCCTATCCCATAGGTTTTCAATGAAGTTCAAATCAGGTGAGTCCTCAGGTCATTAAAGCATTTTTTCTCTCTCTCTGATTTTTTTTTAACTTTTCATTATATGGCTTTCTTAATAATGGCACAGTTAAAGTTAGTATTCAATCTATATTTCGGAATTTCTGTTGTTCTTCAATTTTTTTCAATTTATCATTTCTTCAAATCATCCAGGCTAATGGAGGTAAAAAATTAAAAAGAAAGAAAAATAAATAAAATTTTAAAATAAAAAAAAGAAATCCTCAGGTTTTTTGAGTAGATGTTTTATATTCTAATGAAGATGCTTAAGTGTTCCAGTCTCACCTAGACTTTGGACTTCTTTTTACAACAGCCTTGAATGCAAAAGTGAATTTCATCAGAAAAAAAAATTACCTTCTTCTACTTTTTAATATTTCGACCTTTTCTACTCCCTTGTCCATGGCAAGCATGTCTTTTTTTTTTCCTGGTAAGCATGTATTTTTTTCTTTTATAGAACTATTAGTCAAAGGGATTTTTTACTGGTCTTCTCACTGTTTTTCCATATTCAAGAAACTAATGTAGCAACTCCTCCAGCTGCCAAGGAGACCTGTTTTCTGAGGATTAATTAGGCTGGGTTTGTTTTGTTTTGGTTTGTTTTGGTTTGATTTTTGGTTTGGGGGGGGTGGGCTTGTTAGGGCAATGAGGATTAAATGACTTGCCCAAGGTCACGCAACTAGTAAGTATCAAATGTCTATGGCCGAATTTGAACTCACATCCTCCTGAATCCAGGGCCAGTCCTTTATCCGCTGCACCACTTAGCTGCCCCCTAATTAGGCTGTTTTGCCACAATAGTCTGTCAGCTTATGGTGTTTTTTCATTTTTTTACAATACTTCCCTTGAAGTTCTTGAATTCCCTACACCAACTGCCACATCTCTAATAGTCACTGAAATGTGCACTATAAGAGCTACAACTTTTGCATGTTTTTATGGAGTAATATCCATTCCTACAAATAAAGAATTAAAAATATAACAAAAGAGAGCAATGAAATGTTTGTATGGAACAAAATCCCACATTGAACTGACATAGAACTAACTGAAGGTATGAAAACTAGCTCAATCTGTTCTCATGTAGTCAAAATCAGATGGTTTGAATCAGCCTCATGTCAGTATAAGCACATCTGTGTGACCACTGTTTTGTGTGTGTGTGTGTGTGTGTGTTTGTGTGTGTGTGTGTGTTGCGGTGAGGGTTAAGTGACTTGCCCAGGGTCACACAGCTAGTAAGTGTCAAGTGTCTAAGGCTGGATTTGAACTCAGGTCTTCCCGAATCCAGGGTCAGTGCTTAATCCACTGAGCCACCTAGCTGCCCCAACTACCATTGACACAAAACAGAACCATATCAAAATTCTTGTTTTTCCCAAGTAATTCATAAACCACTCTATTTCACAGAGGAATTATGAGCAAAGATATATCTAAAGCTGTAATGTAAAGGGAGCCATATGAATTAAACTTATTTCAAGGACCTATAGTTTTATCCATTCTTCCAATGATTTAGATCTCAATACCTCTCTGTTACCAAAATGTCAACAGGTGTTGCTATAATCAAATAATCCATCACCCTGAAGTCAACCTGGTAATGAGTCTCTCTATACGGAGCCCAGGGCCTCAGACAGCACACTCAAAGCTGCCTGCTGTATCCTTCCAGAGCTTACATTTTAGGGGCATAGTCTTTAAGAACAGAAGGCTACCTCTATACAATGATGAGGAATCAACAAAAGACTTTAAATGAGATTGGATTTATTATCGCTTCACAGAAGGAGAGCAAAAAAATGAGAGAAAGATTTGATTCAAAGCAGGAGTCTAACACCTGTGCTGATCTTGGAAATCAAGTTTTCCTGTCTCCCTTTCACTGTGCCCTACCTGTCACATGTCTTTTCCTGTGCCAAGACAATGGGGAAAAAATGAAAAAAGAAATCCATGAAACAACTGAGGCATTTTAAGATCTGAATGACACCAAATTACCATTTTTTCCCCACTGAAATGGAAGGTTATTTTGGCATCACAAAGACACAATTCATTTTAGAGCATTTTTTTTTGTCACCCTATTTCCTAGCTGTCATAAAAATGGACATACAGATTCTTCCCTTTCTACTTATTCTATCTTAAAATTGTTCACCAAATGCAGAGGCCATTCCTGCATATAAACTCATAGAGCTAGAGCCAGACAGGACCTCAGAAGCCATCTGGTCCCACCCTTTGAATTTACAGGTGAGGACACCAAAACCCACAGATTATGTATCTTGCCCAAGATCACACTGATAGCAGTTAACAGAGACAGGATTTAAACCCAAGATCTATAACTCAATAACCCATGCCCTTTCCATTGCACCATGTTGCTTGTCCTTTATAAAGGCCCAAGATTTGTATGTCTTCCTCTTTTTCCTGTTAACTTGAACTAAGCACAGGAATCATTGATTTTTAATTGCCCTTTTGTCTGGGGACCTTCAACAAACATTTATTGAGGGGCAGCTAGGTGATGCAGTGGATAGAGCACCAACCCTGGAATCAGGAGGACCTAAGTTCAAATCCGGCCTCAGGCACTTGACACTTACTAGCTGTGTGACCCTGGGCAAGTCACTTAACCCCAATTGTGTCACTAAAAAAATAACAATAACAACAATAACAACAAAAAAAACCCAAACATTTATTGAGTGCTTTAAGACTGGGAATTTAGGGGCAACTAGGTGGTGCAGTGGATAGAACACTGGCCTTGTATTCAGGAGGACTTGAGTTCAAATCCGGCCTCAGACACTTGACACATGCTGGCTGTGTGACCCTGGGCAAGTCACTTAACCCTCATTGCCTGGCCCCCCAAAAAAATTTTTTTTTAAAGACTGGGGATTTAAAAAAAAAGAATGAGACAAGGGCCTGGCTTTAAGGAGCTTACATTTAGCCTGGTGAATATAGCACACACACTGATAAATTAATACCAAGTGATTTGGAAAGGGAGGAAGCACTTATAACTTGAGGATCAGGAAAGACTTCATAGAAGATGAGTCACCTCAGCCAAACCTGGAAACTTGGCTTTGGTTTTATATCAGGATACCTGTTTCTTATTCATTACTCATAGGATCATCAATCTGGAACTGAAAGGGACTTCAGAGACTACATAAGGGGGAACAAACCCTATTTTACAGTTGAGGAAACTGGGGCCTATGAAGGTTAAGTGACTTGCATACAGTGTATGAGAGGCAGGATTTTAAATCATGACTACTGATGTCAGAGGATCTCTTTCCAGTGAATCAAGATCAAGCTTCCTCCTAGTTGTCAAGTAAATGGCAGTGTTTTGAGAGAGTAAGCAAAATGTATATGGGGGCAGCTAGGTGGCGCAGTGGATAAAGCACCAGCCCTGGGTTCAGGAGTACCTGAGTTCAAATCCTGCCTCAGACACTTGACACTTACTAGCTGTGTGACCCTGGACAAGTCACTTAACCCCCATAGCCCCCCCACCCCACCCCCCGCCAAAAAAAAAGTATAGTTACCCTTCTCTGTAACATTAGAATTTAGAATTTTTCTTGTTAATTTATTTATTCAGTTTACAAAGTATGACCAATATTATGGGTTTTCTTAAAGTAATGGAATATTTAAAATGAGGTCCAGAAAGGTTCTTGTGATCAGTCATGATCAGGAAGCTCTGAGTCCAAATCCTGCTTCTGATCCACAGGAATTTATGTGATTCTATATAAGCAATTCCTTCAGAATTATCTTTAGCCTCTATGTGCTTTCGACTGCCTAAGGTAGATCTATTAAGTTAGAGGCTGTCTCCCACCAGTTGATTACACAGTCTCATGACTAGTGCCACTGGACCAGTTCTTCTTTCTCTCTTCCTATAAAACCTCTAAGTCATCTCCAGTTAGAAGTGATGACTTTTCAGAGGACTTTGAGCTTCGTAATCATTTACATCTTCAAAATTGCCTAAATTTCACACCTAACATTTATCTATTCTATTTTTGTGTGAGTTAAACACATGATTTAGAGAAGGGACTGAGATTTAAAAAACAAACAGAAAGCCTCCTTATGTCCACCTGATTTTCATTTCATGCTTTGCTTTCACAGTTTTTCTCTTAACTAAATTTGGTTGGTATTCCAATATGTGACTACACAACTCTTGTTTGCATTTGAATTTCTTACTGGTCCCTTTTGTTTCTTATTTTTTTTAATGGCAGATTTGAGAAAAATGTTGGATCCATGTAGTGACTTTTTAAATTAGCAAAACTTAGATGTGGAGGGTAGAGGGAAAAGAGGAGAGGGTGTGAAAACTTTTATCTTTTTGTTTGTTTTGTTTTGTTTATTTTAGCTTTTTGCTTTTTTTACTCTGTTCAAATATCTTTCTGTTTAGGAAAAAAAAAGACTATCTTCTGTCACCTCCATCATCTGTCCTAATTATTTCTTCAGTATATATTTTTCTCCACACATATGTCCTCTCAGTTTTCCTTAAAACATTGGAAGAAGTGATGTGGGGTAGGAAATCTTATTACCCTATTAATTAGTCTCACGTGATCCTATCATTCCTATGAACTATCAGCCTTTATCTCCTTCCTTTCCTGGCTAAACTTGAGAAAGTCATCTACACTCTGCTTCTACTCCTCCTCTCTTTCCTAAGTTCTCTTTAGTCTGACTTCCAACTTCAGAATTTAACTGAAACTGCTGTCTGAAAAGTCACTGGGGATCTCTTCTTTGTCAAATCTAAAAGGCTTTTCTCAATCCTTATCTATTTTTACCTCTCTACCACCTCTAACTCTCTTTTCCTAAGGACTCTATCTTCTTTAGGTTTTCAAGACTTATTCTCTCCTGGTTGTCTTCCTATTCTTCTCAGTCATCTTTGTGCTGTAATGGATGAAGTGCCAGGCCTGGGGTCAGGAAGACCAGATTTCAAATCCTCAGACATTTACGAGCTGTGTAATCCTGGGCAAGTCACTTAATCTTATTTGTCTTGGTTTCTTCTATATAATTAGCTGGAGAAGGAAATGGCAAACCACTCCATCATCTTTGCTAAGAAAACCCTAAATGAGGTCATGAAAAATTGGGCATGATTGAAATGACTGAACAGCAACAATATAGACAAGTCACATCCACTAACTGAGGGTGTCCTTCAAAGATATATCCTTGGCCCTCTCTTCCCTCTATCTCACTTGGTGAGTTTATTAGCTCCCATGGATTCATTTATCATCTCTATAGAGATGATTCTCAGATTTGTTTATCCTGTCCAAATCCCTTGTCTGACCTCCAGTGTCATCATCAGCCACCTTTTGGACATCTCAGATGGAATGTATAGATATATTAAATTTAAGGTGTCCAAAATAGAACTTTCCTTCTTTCTCTCTTTCTTTCTTTCTTTCTCTTTCTTTCTTTCTTTCTTTCTTTCTTTCTTTCTTTCTTTCTTTCTTTCTTTCTTTCTTTCTTTCTTCCTTTCTTCCTTTCTTCCTTTCTTCCTTTCTTCCTTTCTTCCTTTCTTCCTTTCTTCCTTTCTTCCTTTCTTCCTTTCTTTCTGTTTTTTTTTTTGCAGGACAATAAGGGTTAAGTGACTTGCCCAAGGTCACACAACTAGTAAGTGTCAAGTGTCTCAGGCTGGATTTGAACTCAGGTCCTCCTAAATCAAGGGCAGGTGCTTTATCCGCTGCACCACCTAGCTGCCCCTTCATTATCTTTTTCTCCCCAAACCCTCAGCCGTACCTAAATATCCAGTTACTGTCAAGGGTACCACCTCCTTCTCTGTCACTCAGGCTTTCAACCTAGGTTTCATCCTCAACTTTTCACTCTTACCCCACATACCCAATTATGTTGCCAAGTTCAGTCATTTCTACCTTAAAACACATGTACATCCCTTTCTCTCCTTTGATACAACTATCCTTCTGGTGCAGGACCTCATTACCTCCCACCTGGACTATTGCCATAGCCTTCTGGTTGGTCTCCTTGCCTCAAGTCTCTCTCAACTCCAGTCTATACGCTACTGAAATGCCAAAATGTAAAACACAGATCTGAGCATGTAACTCCCCTCCTTTATAAAGTCCAATAGCTCCTTATTACTGATCCAAAAAAAAAAATCCTCTTTGGCTTTTAAAACTCTTCGTTTCCCACACTTTCCTCCTCTCCACATACTCTGTGATGCAGTGACACTGGCCTTCTATTTCTCACACATATCAAGCAATCTCCAGAGTCTATGCATCTTCATTGGCTGGCCCCCGTTCCTGATATGTTCTCTCTTCTTGTCCCTACCTTCGTCTTGATTCCATTCAAGTCCCTTCTGCAGAAGCCTTTCCTCATACCCATTAGTTCCAGCAAGACTAGGAGTTTTGCTGTGAGTTCTTTTTTTTTTTTTTTTTTTTTTTTTAGTGAGGCAATTGGGGTTAAGCGACTTGCCCAGGGTCACACAGCTAGTAAGTGTTAAGTGTCTGAGGCCGGATTTGAACTCAGGTACTCCTGATTCCAGGGCCGGTGCTCTATCCACTGCACCACCTAGCTGCCCCTACTGTGAGTTCTATACTGCAAGTGCTTTTCTTGTGAGATTATCTCTAATTTACCCTCAGTCCCTACATGCATATGCATATATGCACCCATGCACATGTGCATATATACATTTATGTGTATATAGGTTTCCATATACCTTCTGTGTACATGAAACATATATATTATGGGCATACCTAATATGTAAACAAATATAATCTCCCCCACTAAGATGTGTTTCTGGATGACAGGAAGTTCTTTTTTAAGCATTTCTTTGAATTTTCAACATTTAGCAAAGTGCCTGGTACATAGTAAGTGCCCAATAAATGCTTATTGACTTGACTTGACCAATGACCTAAATATCTTTAATTATATTCTCCTTGAATTTCTCACTGATGCCAATCCAATTAAATTCAATTCATCAGGTATTTATTAAACACCTGCTATGTGTCAGACATTTTGCCAGGTGCTAGGGTATAAAACATTTAATGGGCAAGATTCATACCATGGTCTCCAATGACTACAATCCAGTGAGTGCACTTTTTATTACATTATCATGGCAGTCACTATTTCAGAACCTTTTGACAGATTTAGTTGTTTGAGGTAAAGAGAGTTATCTCATTGGAATTTCTCCACATGGATGAAATCATAGGTCCAGACCAAAAAAAAAAAAAGCTGTTTGAGGTGAGTAATTCAGATCCAGATAAGTCCTTTGAGTAAGAGAAGGCTGTGGCCACATTGTTTGAAATCCCCAGGAAAATTTCCTGTCATGAGCATGCTTCTGTGTATCTTATTCAGTATGATACTAACTCATTGGAAGGCAGCCAAGAGTAGTGCTGTTGTGACTGAATTTTTCCTCCCTCCCTGGCGATCTGTGTACTCTGGCTACTTCTGATACTCCCCTGGTGACTGGCTGAGGGAATTAACCTTCTAGTATGGGTGAGTCTGTGAAGATAAGGCCCTTTTGTCATAGCCTGTCTGAGATGACAACAGTCCTGTATTCTACCCTATCAACCTCAGGACATGTTTGATAACTCTAGACATAATAGCTTAGACCTACTTTGCCTCTTCAGAACAATAGCCTATTTATCTCCTAAACTGAGTAAAGCAAAGTCCTTTGAGTTTTGAGTAAGAATGTAGTTAGCCTATATAAATCAATTCTCTCCTATTTTCAGAACTAATCCTTTTAATGACATGTATTATTCTATTTTCACACTTTGTGATTCATTTTATGTAAGCCTAAACAATAGCTGTCTGTATGTGCTTTCTACCTTAACTTAATCATTTTTCCCTCAGGATCTGTGATTTCATTTGTGTGAGGAACATCCCTTTACCAATTTGTAACTGTTCTGTAGTTTATAATTTCAGTTGTCTGGGACACTAAGAGTGTGACTTGCCCAAGTTCACACAACTTGTATGTGACAAGGCAACTACCTGAACCCAGACTTTCTAGCCCTCTATCCACTTTCTCGCTGACTGTTGTCTGTCTTATAGGAAATCCTAGGAGTTAGATAAACTAGTTTTCTTAAGTGCATTGGTGCTTAGCAGAGATTTTTAAAGTTGAAAATTTAATATTAAAAATGTCTGCTCTCTATGCCTCATTTTTTTTTCTTTCCTTGTAAATAACAAATGCATGACTGACTTTAAAATAGGAGTTGGTCCTCAAGTACATTAATCAAAGTGATCTGTCAGTCCATATTGAGAGGACAAGAAAGCAAGACAAGAGACTATAGGAGATGAGAGGAACTAATTTTTCTCCATTCTCTCCAGCCTTCAAGGAGAAAACACGAGGGGTTTGGCTCCTTAAAGTTCACCTTTGTCCCATATTCTCTGCTTCAAAGTACTAGGAACTAGAAGACACCTTTTCTGTGTTTTAGAAAGTGAGTCAAGAGCTACAAGACCATTAAGCATGACAAATTACTTTGTGAACTAGCCTGTCAACAGCTTAATTAGATATCCACAAAAGAACCTATTGTACTCCACAGTTTAACTCTATAGGGGAATCTGTTGTAGATCCTACCATTTCTCAGAGATTTTCCAGGACACTTATCCTCCTGATGCAGGACATTGAAAATGACACAGTCAAAATGAGATGCCTGGATACTTTGTTTTAGTTTCTTCCATGGTTTATGAAGAAATTTAAGCATTTGAAATGACACTTAATATAGATTTTTAAGGATATGATTGGGAAGCTGAGTATTATAATGGGTAGAAAGCCAGCTTTAGAGTCAGGAAAACCTATGCACTATTCCTTCCTCTGACACATATTGGTTCTGTGACCCCTGGGCAACTTAACTTAACCTTTCAGAACACCAGGCAAGTCTTTAAGGCTCTAAGTTGCAGAATTGTTAGCAGTATACACTGGTAGTTTTACCCAGAGAAGGAATTTATACAAGTGAAATCACACATCTGATGCTGCCCCCCTAACGCTCCAAAAAAGAATAGAACTAGAATTGTGACTAACAAATTGGAGTAGAACTCAATATAATGCACAAATATAGATATGTACACACATATATGTGCATATATGTGTATATATGTATGCATATGCATTTTATCTATTCGGCAAGGAAACCCATGCATAGAGACTAGGCAATTGACTAAAAGAAAAGAAGAGGCAAAACAGAAGTGTGGGGATGAGTAGATGCACATCTTGAGATTGAAGGGTACTGTAAGTGTGGAAACTCTTCTCACTGTTATAAATCAGCAGCTCAGGCTGTATCTTTTGGCATTAGATTTGCCTAGAGAACTGAGAACATGTGGCTTGCCAATAATCACACAACAGTTGTGTTAGAGTTAAGATCTGAACCTGGATCTTCCTGACTCCAAGGGTGGCCCTACCAACTGTTCTATTCATTGCCCTAGTTAGTCCTATCCAAATGCAAATATAAGTGGTGACATTATATTACTATAGGAGAATACAACTGCCTAGTATTTAAAGGGGGTCCAACAAATGGGAATGGTCTTCCTGTGGCAGTGTTCTTGAATTAGGTAGACGCTAAATAATGAAACAAGGGACCAAGTCAATGGATCAAATCGAAAGCTGGTTCAATAAGGTGTTTCCTACAAGAATAACAGCCAGATAAAGAATCCCAGGTATACCTGAGGCTAGGCATTACTGAAATGGTTTTCTTCCACACATGGAACCTAAAGAAAGATTCCAATCTCTCCTTAGAATGAATGCATGCTCCATAACATATAGCAAGACTTCTCTTCAAAGCAAATATGGTTGTTGAGAATGTATTCTTTGAGCTTTAGATAGAAAAGAAAAAGATATTTTGTGAGAGATTCTGTCCCTAAGGGTACTTTGGAAATTTTACTCTACATTGAGATTCCTCATTAATATAATATAAGCACAGATCCAATATATAACAGAAAGAACCAAGTGTTTTTTGCTCACTGTTTTCCTATCTAATTTAATAACTAAATGATTGGCTGATCTTATATTTTCCCTGTCACCGTTGACTATTTGTGTTTCCATGGGAGCCAGCCTGTAATATGGATGATTCATTTATATGCAATTTTAAACAAATATTGCTTAAAATTTTTGTGCCGCCCTCAATGGTTGGTGTTTCAAAATGAAGTTATTGCTATATTTTTTAAAACCTTATTCATAAATCCCTTCTATAACTCAACTCTTTCAGCCTTAGACATCAAAACTATTAGCTAATCACAGGAGGCTTCCAAGTGCTAGTCAGTGACTTTGATGACTTTCCATGTGTTTTAATTGGAATTCAGATACAGATAGATACTCATCCAATGGTATACTCAACCAGTGAAGAAATACATCTCGTGTTCTCCTCCAAAACCATTTATTCTTTTCCAAAATATATTTAGAGAACTGTTAGCTGTAAGTTGGTAGTAAGGCAGGTAACAGGTATAAAATTTAGTAACACTAAGATTTCCAGAATTTCCCTGTGAATAAATTGTAATTCTTTTATTGATGCCAAATCAGTTTGACAAACACTAACAAATATCTTCAGGCTGAGATATGAAAAAATTAAAATACCTCAAACACTTATATAAACATGCTTCCTTTTCTCCGTCTTTCATCTGCAAAGTATAAATTGTTGACAGATAGTTATATTTTATATGAATTAGCTCTTGCCTCCTTGGGCATTTGGTAAGACGTCTCCTTTACACATAGCTCTTAAGGATTCAGATTTAGTAGGGGACAAAGGGAAGCTGCTTCTCACTTATGACCAAATATATAGATTTTTACAAAATTAATTCCAGAATTTTGATTATACTTTATTGTTTTATATCAATTTTAGGAGAGCATGTTTTTAGTTGCTCTGTGATAACTGAGCCAAAAGCTAATCATCTTTTACTGCTATAAAATAGTTATGCTCATACAGAAGCCTAGTAAATGTCTAAGTCATCCAGAGGAGTCAATGAACATTTCTTATAAAATAGCTTTTTTTAAAAAAAAACATCTGTCTTTTGGCAAAAGAACAATTTAGAATGTAACTAATTCATGAAACAAGAAGCCCATTATTGTGAATAGACATGCCCAAAAAAGCCTCTTCAAAGTCATATTTAGCATTCCATTTCATTTCCTGACATTCTTTTTTTTTTCTCAATTCAAAATAAATTTAGCACCTCAACAAAACTCTTTAGATAAATGGATGCATGAATGGATGTGTCTATTAAAAGTACTTGCTAGGGGGCAGCTAGGTGGCGCAGTGGAGAAAGCACCAACCCTGGATTCAGGAGGACCTGAATTAAAATCCAGCCTCAGACACTTGACACTTACTAGCTGTGTGACCCTGGGCAATTCACTTAACCCTCATTGCCCGCCCCCCCAAAAAAAGTATTTGCTAGGTACCAGGAACTATGCTTAGCACTATGAATACAAATACTACCAAATGAATCTGTACTCAAAGAGTTTGCATTCTAACAATGAAACACAACACATAAAGGGGAAATTGAAAGGAGTATGATATACACATGGCAGCATGACATAGAATTGGTGGATAAGTTCTATGGAGGCCTGGGTGACATGGAAACTATAATATTATGAGAATTATAGAAGATTTAGAGAAAACATAATAACTTTGTGATGCTTATAACTATACTGCATATAAATTATAATTGCCTTTATAAAGTCCCTTGTGAGATCTAAAAGTTATGGAGAAGGTTTTAATGATAGAGGAATCAGGGGATGGGCTTCTGGAAGAGATTGCATCTGAACTGAGCATTAAAAGGTCTTTAGGAATTTTAAATTTTAGATTTAAAGGTCTTTAGGAAGTTTTTAAAAAGAAGAGGAGAGAAAAGAGTCCAAGCAGGGCATTTACAGTCCCTTCAGAGTCAGAAATCAAGAAAGAAAGCCCATCTTCCCCAAAAAGGATTAAGAAAACCTTCCATGGATAATTAAGTCAGTTAGAGTATCTAATTACATATATTTTCTTAAGAAAACCCCCCTCCCCCAAAAAAAGAAAAGTCCCCAGCACCATCAGTGGATCCTATATAATAAATTTATGGGAGGACATGGACGAATTTGGGTAGATAGAGATGGATCATTGTCTGTACTATTGAAGAGCATCCCCTATTGATGAAATCTCATATCCACTAAAGTGTTAGTACATTATGTTTATGCTTTAGAATATATGAAAAATATGAATAATGGATTAGATTTGGAGCAATAAATGATTGCAGTTTTTAAACATTTTTCATGTAAAGTACTCTTACATCCCAATTATAAATGTGTGAATTCGATCTGACACATTTGACTGCCTATTTCAAGAAAGTTTTTAAAAAATACATTGATTGTGCAAAAGCCCTGCTGAATTCATAAACTAGGAAATAGATTGTCTTTCCCATGAATTCAGTGACTTTAGGAATTGTGTGAGACCTAATCAGATTCAGAGATACAGAGCCACACTTATATTTATCATGCACATTTATTTCAGAGAAAGGAAGATGATAGATAGTATTTATAGAACTTCCTTCTCTTTCTCCTGTCTAAATGGTAATTTGGGTATCTCTGTTAAGTCTAGAGCTCATCCTGATGTATTAACAATGCCCCGAAGATGTTTTAGACAGGCAGCCTCAAATCCCCAAATTGTGAAAATATAGCAGGTAACTGATGCTTCTTTTCATACCAAATCTATCAAAGCTGTCAATTAATAGTGAACCACCTTCTACATCCATTCCTACCTAAAATAGAGGATACCTACTTATGTAACAAATCTCCTGGAAGAAGTAGCAAAACTTTTAAAAAGATTACTCTGGGTCCTAAATGACTCTTCTATCCTCAAGGACAATTCCTTTTCCACCAAGAAATTGGATAACAATGATTTTCATTGCCAATAATTTAAACTTCCAACTTCTTTAGATCTAACTTTTTTTCAGAATCCATAATAGTGGAAAATCATTCATGACAGGGTTTTTTTTAATTCAATAAATTCTCTATATGACTTAGAATCCAAGAGTCATAGGGTTTTTTAATAACTGGAAAGAATTTTCCAGACCATCTAATTCCACTCACTTATTTTGCAAAGAAGAAACAGAGACCAAGAGAGAGAGAGAGTGACTTGCTGGAGGTGACCCAGCTTGTTAGTAACAGACGTGAGAGGAGAAAGTAGGGCTTGCGGCTCCCTATTCAGTATACTTTCCATGACACAGCTTCTCCTAGGTTGCACCTTACTCAGGGTGTCCTGGTTCTTCAGGTTTAGAACTGGAATGAAATGACATAATAGATCATCTAAGAATTAACAAAAGGAGGTTTATTTAGTCAGCACAGGGGAAGGATATTCTTCAAGGATTCAGTTTGGGTTTGGGTTTTTTTTTGTTTTGTTTTTGTTTTGTTTTTTAATTTGGGTGCAGCTTCCCTGCTTTGGCTGTGCTGGTCTGCTAATCAGAAGCTGGAAGTTGAAAATGCTGACACCTCCTGTGCTGCGATTTTGTACTTAAGCCCTGGGGAAGCCACATCAATGGCTCAAGCCTTACTCCCCTGAGCCAATTAAGTCTTGAGGATGGCTTCAATACCTTTTAAGGAAAAACTAATTTAACCCACATAGCACACACTGCTCCTGCCACAATGCAGGAATGTACTTTTTACCTTTTCATTTTCATCATTAGCATGACATTTTTGTACTTAGTGCTTGAGCTAACATTGCAGTACTGAATCTTAAAACGTGAAATTGTGTGAATCACTTCCTCACCATCAGCCTATGACAATTTAAAATAAAAACTAAACTAAACTAAATGCACCTTTAATTCCTGGGTCTTATATTCACCAACCACATAATGAAGTTAGCAGTCAAAATATGGGTAGCTCATACTATTTCCATTTCTCAATTAATTGCCATGATTCAAGTTATTTAGAATTCAAATCCAGCATGTCTAGTCTCAAACTATAGGTCAGTGAGCTTGACTTCAATATTTGGTAAAATTCTAGAGAGAATCATTTTAAAAAATGGTGAATGTATAGAAAAAAGCAGCAGGGATTGCTGACATGAAATGAAGTGAAGTAACATAGTAAATGTCTTCTAGGTGTTTTTACATGTCACGAGCACCTCTGAAACATTCTGGTTACCTCTGGCCCTGCTATGTCATTAGCCTTTATAATTTTCCAATTGCATATTTTCTAAATGATGTCTCTCTTATACTACTTTTTTGTACATAAGTCATTACTAGAAATACACTGCACCCAATTGTACATAAATAACCTATATCAGATTGCTTTCTGTCTTGGGGCGGGGGAAGGGGAGGGAGAGAGGGAAGAAAATTTGGAACTAAAAATCTTATGAAAATAAATGTTGAAAATTATCTTTACATGTAACTGAAAATAATAAAATGCTTTTATAATAAAAAAACAAACAAAAATAAATACATTGTACCCACCATGTATCCCTCCACTTCCCTATGGGTGACCAACAATTCTGAGATGCAATAGCTCAGATGCCATCTCCTATATAAGGCCTACCCCTAGCTGCTAATGCCCCTCTCCTAAAATTGTTTTGCATTTTCTATGCAGAGAGTATCTCATTTTCATCTTTGTATCTCAAATAACTAACCTAGTAACTCAAACATAGTAGATGAGATATAGATCGATACATGGATAATAGATGTATAGAAGGAAGAAAGGAAGAAAGAAAGATAGATCTCATTGAGGAGAGACCAATGTTCTTGGGCTTAAAACAAACAGTAAATATTACCAGCAAAGGGCAGTATCTGGGGAACTTTACCATCAATAGGGAATTCATTTAAACACTGAATTTTACATCTTCCATAATCATGGTGGACACTTTTAGCAAATATATATAGCCCTGATTTTATACATCACTTCGTGATAATAATCTAAAGATCATTAAATTGAATTATCTTTGTGGTTGAATTTTTTAGGGAGTCTTCTCTGATATTAATGTTTTATATGAGAGCCTCATAAAGACTGCATTTTTCTCCACTGAGGCAAATGTTGGTTGTTTCTTTTTAATCGATGAACAATAAACACACTGAGATCTAGAGTGTGCTCTGCACCTTTTAGTCAACTGACTGATATTGAAGATTGTGTATACCCTAGAAAATCACACATAAAAAACTGTTTGCTCTCATCGAGACTAACTTTGATGCATGTATAAATCATCCTACAAAGATTTTATGAAGATAAGAAAATTATCATATTGATTGATAGTTATTGATATATTCTCAATTGCCTTTTTGGATAATAATATTGCCTCTGCTTGTTCCCTTCTTTTGGTAACTTCCCCGTCCCTGAGATTGCTTGTTACACAATTATTCAATGCTTTCAAGAATGTGTCACCTCAGGGATGGATTTCCTCTGTGTGTTCTTATTCTGGTCCAGAGGTTTTACCTAATTTTGCTTTCTCAAGTGCTATTTCTATTTTCTTGGATAGCTCATCAGGGACTGAGGTACTAGAATCCACATACTGCCAAAGATAATGCTAATAGATTGTTGTAAAAATACCGATAAATCTGTTACATTGTCTGTTTGTTGTCTTCCTCTTAGATTTGTCTATAAATGTCCTTAGGGGGAAAGAGGGGTGATGGCATTTAGCTTAGTCTCACACCAAGCTTTAATAGGCTTCTTTTCTCTTCCTCTACTTTTTACTATTTTATAGTGATGCTGCCTCTAATCTCCTTCCACCCTCTTCCATAGTTTACATTCTAAACTAGTATTGTCCTTGGATGCCACACCTCTGCTTGCAAAGAGATCAAGTGTTCACTGGCTAAAGCAGCTTCTGGGCTTTTGTGGACTCATTGTAATTACTACTTTACATAATTGAACTTTTTCAGGAAATGATAATATTCAAGGTCAAAATTTAGCCTTTTTCACTTTCCCACTTTTCAGCATCAACAGCTTCTTTGAATAGGTCAACTTGAAGCTATTGTAATTTCATGCAGTGTTGTCTTCTTATCCTTATCCTTCTAATTTCATATTGATGTTGACCTTTTGGCTAACCAATTGATAGTCTTACTATTAAAAAATTGATCCTGATATGACTCCTACATAAGCAACCAGGCATTTCTTGTCTAAGATGTAGTCAACTTCATTTTTTATTATTTGTTTGGTGCTCACCATGTCCATTGACTTCAACTTTTCTTCTCAAAAAATATTCATGGTATATAGATGTGAAGATGCTAAATAGTGCATATGCCTTTGGCTTTTTTTTTTTTCATTTCATCTCTGGGATGATTTTTCAATATTTTTTATCAACTGTTTCTTTGTCCATCTTTACACTGAAGTAATAAAGTATCCATGTCTGTAGGCTTTTTCTACCTTCTCATCCTCTACCAGAAATGTTAGTTCATAAGCAGCAGTAAGATAAGATGCCCAAGTGTCACTTGAAGTGATATTTCTTAGAGACTTTGGATACACAAAGAAGCAAACTCTTCCAGTTCATGGATGATAAGATCATAGATTTACAGCTGGAAGGAAGCAAAGAGGTCATAGAGGGCAGCCCTCTGTTTTTACAAATGAGGGACCAGAGGAAACAGGCTCAGACCTGTTAAGTGATTTACTCATGGTCATAACTAGTGTCTCTGAGTCAATATTCAAACCCAGATCTTCTTGTCTCAAAGTGTAGTACTCTTTCCCCTATGCCACACTACCTCTTCTCTTTGTTTCTCCAACTAAAACCTGTAACTACACTCCTTCATTTAGCTGCAATTTCCTTTTATCTCCTGTTTTGTTCTTCATTGGAGTGCTTCAAGTGTTCCAAAAATATGTCCATTTGATGGTCCTTAGACAAAGATTACACACCTAGAGTACCACCCACGTAGTCTCAGCAACATGTAATTCTTAACAATTTCTGCCCTTTCTCTGCTGTTCTACCAATGTCACGACAATGGAAGTAAGCCTACTCTGACACCTCATCATGGTGTGGAGGTGACCTGGATTCTCAGCAGAACATAAGGGTTGGCGGGAGAACCTGTGAGAAGGATCCTGGAAACAGCTTGCTGGAACCAGGATCAGCATAGCTAAACAAAGAGAAACTCATGACTAGAAGGAGTAAATGGGTAATTTGGGGGTCATAACACTCTGAAAAATAAACAAAAATAATAGCTCTCTTCCTTTTTTATCTTTGTACCCCTACTGCATTGAAATTATTAAATGAAGCTGTGATCACCTCATTCATTTTGGATTTTGACTCAAATCTTTTGACTTCAAGACCAACTTTCTTTCTGTGTATTATGTCCTCTGATCCACTGGACAATTACTTTCTACAATATTCCTGATGAATGATTGATTATCTAGATTTTACTCATCCCTTTCCTGTGATATGAAGTTCACTGCTTTGTGAAGCAGGAATTTCCATCTGTTGGAATTATCAGATAATTCTTTCTTTATACTGAATTGAAAATATCTGTCCCTCTGTAATGTGTACTGATTTCTGTCCTGTGGGCAACACCAATTCATGCTGATTCTTCTTTTATATAACATGGGTCTCCAAATATATGATAATAGCCATCATGATCTTTCCCTCCTCCCATTAACTTCTCTCATCTTTTCTCCCAGTTTCTTCAATCATCCTTCATATGACATGATTTCCAGACACTTTCCCCAGTTAGCCATTACCACATTTAAAAGATGACACCAGAAACTGAACACAATACCTTACCTATTGTATGGGTAGAAAGGTAGAAATACTGTCTTATTTGGTCAAAGAACTAATAGCTTTACTATATGTTATTGAGTTAGTAATGTGGCCCAGAGAGTTAGGTGAGGAATCAGAGGGGCTGGGGCACATCAGTTTGAATCCCAACTATTGTTTTATTACCAGTATGACAATGAGCAAGCAACAACCTAGTTGGACTTCGTTTCCTCTTATGTAAAATGAAGAAGGTGGATGAGATAACCTCTAAGGTCCCTTCCAGCTCTACACCTTTGATCTTCTGAGGCATCTTCTAGATATAAATCAATTAATTAAGTGATATTTGGGCAGTATAGCTGGACACGCACTTATTAATCCATCTGACTGTGCCATTACCTACATAATTTTTTTCATTTTGTACGCAAAAATAAAATGCAAAATTTTGTCACTTACCTTCCTAAAATCAATCTATAAGGTATCTCTTGTACTTCCCGAATTAGTCTACTAAGTGTATTTTTTAAATAACTTTGGTTTCATTCATTGTATATTCTTAGTGAGCCTATGCCAGTTCCTTGTATCATTTTTTTTCTTTTCTAAGTGCTCACAAACCATCTGTTGCATCCGTTGAGTAGTCTATTTTAGATTTTTGTCAGAGATCAAGTTTATTGGTCTATTCTCTCCAGAATCTATTTTTTCCCCTATTTAAAAATTAGAACACTTATCAGTCCCCTATTTTCTGGCTTTTTTCCAAGATTTCTCAAAGATTACTGGCATTCTTTACAAGTGCAATTTCCTTAACTGTCTTGGCATATAATTAGAATGAGTCTAGAGACAGCTAGGTGGTATAGCAGATAGAATGCTGGACCTGGAGTTAAAAAGATCTGAGTTTGAATCCTGATTTGGTGCTAAGAAAATCATTTAGCCTCTTTCCATTTCAACTTCCTCATATATAAAATATGGATCATCATACTACCTTACCTCACTGAGTTATTGTGAGGATCAAATGACATAAACTATACAAAACTCTTTGCCAACCTTAAAGCCCTAAAATGCTAATTATTATTACATATATTAATAATGATAATAAAAGCTCATTTAAAGTGTCTCTTACTATCATCTCACCTGTGAGGCTAGGAAATATTTGTAGGATAGCTCTACCATAGTATTTCTGACACAGTGAGGACTTTAAAAGGCAGTAGCTATGCCTTTACTTGTTTTTCCATGAAGCTCTCCACAAAGATTCTTACTTAGACACTTAATAATTGCTTTTTAAAAAATCTAGTCTAGCCAGGATCTACATTAACTTCTTTCCCAGTATACCAGTAAGTCAAAGTCCATTCCCAAAATGTGATAATGTAGTAAAAATCCTCATTGCCCAGAGATCTCAAAGAACCAGGAAATTTGTGAGTTTCAACCCTTGCTAGCAGAAAGCTTTCTAAAATCGTGTGTGTCCACTTGGCTGCCTGAGTAAATAGCATCTACTGAATATAATAGAATCTTTCTTTGATGATTGAGGACCCTGCAGGGCCCCAGGGATATCATTCTCAACATCAGTTCTTGTTGTATAGCACTATAGGTCTAAAAGGTGTAGGAGACTGGGCTTCATCTGTAATTTATCAAAGGATATGGTCTGGAAGTTGCTTTTAAAAAGACATTCCTGTTTTCCTGATAGTTTTTTTTTTTCCTCTTAGAGATGGCATGCAGAGAAAGAGCTCCAATGAATTAAGGTTCTGGTTAATTGAGGTTTTACTATATTTGGTTTTCTGTGCCATTATCCATCCTGAATTACAGGACAAAGGACACCTTACTCTGTGCAACAGCCTGTTAATTGTTTCCAAGAGAATAATAATGAACTGTCCTTGAAAGGAATAACTGGCAACAAAATTAGCTCTAGGGGCATCAAAAGAGCATTTGCTAGGAAACAAGGTCAGTCTCATAATATGTCAACTACACCCTTTATTAACTTGGATAAATAAAATATATACATATAAATTATGAAGTGCATGTTGGCATAACTGCCTGACTATTGTGAAGTGTTCTAGCATTAAAAATATGCTGATTAGCATTTCATATCTAAATGATGATTAAAAACCTTGGAAGGATATTTCAAAGGCTCAGTGAGAGACATCTCTCTGAGACTTCCCATGAGGAATGGTTCTAAAGGTGCTTGTATAGAAACTTGATCCCCTTCCCTCATGTCCTACTCAGGTGACTGACTGAATAATTCTATAGGATCTGCTATGGAACGTGGAACTGTGCCCATGTGGTTATGTCAGAATTTCACATGGTCTACAATTAGCCCAAAGCAATGCATCTGTTTTAGCAAAGTAACGTGAAGGACCTGAGGAAAGCAATGTTTAAAAGTCAATGACTATTTCTGCTGCTTAATTCACTTTAATAGGCCCCTAAAAGCTGGAGACTGATGAAAAAGAAAACCTTTTCTGAATTCTAAAAGCCAATCATGATTCTTTTTATCTTTCACCCAAAGATCTCCAAGTACTTAACACAGTATTAACATAGCATTAATTAAACATCTCAATGCCCATTTTCGATAGATGGGTTCCACTAAGACCATTTAATAGATGACCAAATTAAGGCTGCCCTAGCACATTAAGACTTCCCTAGAAGAAATCAGAACCAAAGTTTTCTTTTAGCCTCATTTTCTCTACTTCATCTATACAGCATTAGACTTAGAAATGCCAGTTTTCCATTTCTGTGGATTATGATGATCTGAATTCAAACCAGGCTAACCAGATGTTTTGCTTCTAAGTTAGGTTCAATGCAGTAACTTATATATACAGACTGTATGCAAAAGTTCAGATGATTTGCAGGGCGTATCATAAGTCAAGAATAGGCAAAAATTGAAGAACTGTGGTTGTGAGCTCCATGAGGGTAGGGACTATTTTTACTTTTCTTTGCATCCAACACTTAGCATGCTGTCTGGGACTTAACAGGTAAGTGCAGTTGATTTGACTTGACTTGACCTGAAACTCGGGGATGTTCTATGTAAGGGTCTATAGTATACTAACTGAAATGGAAGATTAGAAATTAGCAGGTAAATTCCACTAGCAGCCAATCTAAGTCTAAACTGGGTCATTACAATTTAGTACTCTGGGATTTGGAAAGAAGACATTAAGGCATAGTAGAAGAAATGGTAGATTGTGAGTCAAAGAACCTGGCTTCAAGACCTGGTTGTGCCACTTGCTACCAATATGACCTTGAGGAAAACATTCCTCATTGCTCAGCCTCCATTTCTTCTTCTGTAGTAATAGTGAATAATAATACCTAGCATTCATGGAGCTTTTGTAGGTTTGTAAAGTGATTCACAAACATCTCCTTTTGTCCTCACTACAACCCCGGGAAGAAAGAGGTGAAGTGGTATACCTGGTTATCCAGTTCATAAGTGCCTGAGGCTAGATTTAAACTCAGATTTTCCTGACTCCAGCCCAGGAGCTGAGTTCTTCCATCCTCTGCACCACCTAGTTGCCCATGAATGTAAATGAAGTCAGCTATAAAATGAAAGGGTTGGATTAAATGACCTCTTAGGTTTCCTTTCAGCTCTAAAGTTGTGCTCCTAAATTTTTAGTGTCTTTCACTCAGGTTCTCAAGTCTCTGATCAGAACACTCTCTGTAACCTTTATTTTATTACTTCTCTGTCTGAATTTGTCTTCTTGAAATGATATACCTTAAAGGAGCATATTGAACCAGTTCTGGGAAGCAAAAGTAAGGCAGAGAATTGGCATTTATAACAATGATGGGAATGTTTTTAGGCTGGATTATTTATCTACACAATCTAAATCCATAAAATAATTGTTAATTCTTCAGCTAACTTTGAGCTATGATAATTTTGTCTCTGGTAACAATGATGCATATCAGTATGGAATTGTGCTCATATTTGGGGGGAAAATAATATGCAAATTTTACTTATGTTACAATTTTCTTCTTCCAACCAAGGCCACCTTCTAATCTCACACCATTTGTCTTCCTATTTTGTGGAAAAGATGAAAGCCACCTGACTTGAGTTCTCTCATCAACCTTACCTTTACCTCGATTGCTGTCCCTATAAATACCTTTTTATCTTTTCCTCCAGTCTCGGAGAAGATGTCCTTTCTCCATTAAAAATCTAACTTCTCAGTTGTCCTTTGCATATCACCCTTTCATGAATCTTAATAGACCTTACAACTACTCATAATCTTTCCTGGTCAAGATTTTCAACCTTGGTATTATCACTAGCTCCCTCCTATCTTTAAACATGTAGAAGCCTCTTGATTCAGAAATTCATGAATTAACTATACTGCTCTTCTGGACCCCAATATCTTTCATTTCCCTCACTACCAAAATTCTTGAATGGATGGTCTACATCTGTTCCTATTCCCTTTCTTGTAATAACTCGTTTGTAATCCTGTGTCCTATAATATGCCGTACATCTTCATTACTCTGTTGAAATTGAATTCTACCCATTGGCATATGGGGAAAGGCACCAAATTTAGAATCAGAAGACCTGGTTTTAACTTTTCGATATAAGACTTAGTCTTGTGCCATTTCCTCTACCCCATCTGATTTTCAGTTCTTCATTTTTAAAGATGAGATGATATTTGCTAGGATGTCCTTTTTCCTTTCAACAACTTTTGACAAGCAAATCCTTGAAATTATCTACTTTGTTTTTCCTGGCAGTATATCTAATGTAGCTTTTTTTCTTCCCTATATGTTCCCTCTTTCTCTATATCATTTACCAGTTCCTGTTATTCCTCTGACTCCAAACTGGGAATGTTCCCCAAAATTTGGTCCTTATCTCTCTTTATCTTTCAAAAAGCTCATTCATCCCCATTCCTTCAGCTATAACTTTGATTTATTCATTCACTTATAGACTAATGATACATATCTCCCTTAGAATTTCCCCTTCTCATATCCAAACCCTATGTATCTAAAATTAAACTCATAATCTTTTCTGCACCTATTATACTTTCCCTTCCGAATTTCACCATGCTTATTTCTATTATCTAGACCAGAAACTATGAAGTCATTTTTGGCTATGTTACCTTTCATCTACCCAAATCATTTTTTTAAATCCACTTCTGTTGATGTTACTTTGGATTCCTATAAAAGCAACCTTGCCTACCTCTAATCTGTCCCCTCTCTGATCCATCCCACCCACCAACACCAGATAATCTTGCTAAAGCTTTGCTTTTCTAATACAATTTTCTTGCTCAAGAATTATGATGACTCCCCATTGTCTATTAAATCAGGTCTAATTTTTTTATCTAAAATTTAAAACTCCCCTAATATGGGAGAACTTTACATTTCCAACCTTATCTCACATTAGTTATGTGCATGTGCCTTCCATGACAATTTACACTAGTCTCATCACTATTTCCTCTAACTTATCAGGCCCATTTATACTTCTGCTTTGCTTGTGTTTTTCCCCCTCTTCTAATTTGCTCATGATCTCTTCTCTTTTCCTATCTAAATCCCATCTATGTATCCTTCAAGTATCTATTAAAGTCTTAGCTCTTAAAGAAACCCATACTGTAAGGCCTACCACATAATAATATCTCTTCCTTTCCTGATTTCTTTCATAGCACTTAATTTGTGTGCTACATGTGTGAGCATTTCATTATATTCTATATTTTACTGATATCTTTTTATGTACCATGTGTACCTTATATCCTCGGTAAGACCTTAAGCTCTGTGAAGTCAAGGATCTTGTCACAGACTTTTTTCTGTTTCCTTCCTAGAAAGGCCTATGGTAGAGGAAGGAAGGAAGGGAGGGAGGGAGGGAGAGAGGGAGGGAGAGAGGGAGGGAGGGAGGGAGGCATGAAGGAAGGAAGGGAGGGAGGAAGGATAGATGGATCTAATCTTACTGAACCAAATATTAAAAGACCCACAGTCAGAAAATATGTAATTATGTATTGCTAATGTTGCTAGGTCTTCTCTTATGAAAAGAGCCAGTGATGAATTTAGAAGAAAATTCTTAATATTGATTGAAGTAAAATGAATTCTGAACCTTAATTTGATTCTGATTTTGTCTTTATATAACCAGACTTTTGCCTCACACTGTAACCACGAAGCTGAAAAAATATAAGAATGCAATGAGTAGTAAGTGACCCTTTTGAATAAATTTAAGAAATAGCCTAAAGATCCAAGTCATAGGGGAAGATCAGACAAAGCTAAAAGATAAGGGCCTCTGACTGTAGAAAATACTTAAAATAATTCCTTATTTCTTGTTTTATCACAGACAAGTCTGTATTTTAATTAAGATATTTTCTAATATCCTAAGACAAGTGCTTTATGATGAAGGAATTATAGAAAGGTTGAGCACTGTTGATGTAGCAATAAATATTTATGATGGCCTGACTTTGTTTTTTATATTATTAATTCACTTGTAGTCCTTAGATCTCTGAGCTTTCTTAGACCAATAATTAAAGAATCTAAAATGAATTTGTATTTCTTCTTTCTCAGTGACATGTTTAGAATTTCCAATTTAGTAAATATAACTACCATACTTCCTTACACATCTTCAATTTACATATAAGAAGAAGAATCGCATAATAACTAAAGGCCAAGTTTGGCATAAGTAAGACCTAGCTTTAAATCTTCACTCAATTCCCTAATGATTCTGACTGTGGACAAGTCACTTAGCCTCTCAATATTCCAGGCAACTCTCTGATACTGTAAGTTAACATTGAGTTGCTGATATTTTGGGGGATAGAAGAATGTTCCATACAAGGATTCCCAACACTGATAAAATCACAGGTCCAAACCACAACAACAAAAAAAGATCCATTATTATTAATGAGGGGAAAAATGGTTTTCCTATATCTCTAGAATGGACATATTATGAATAGAAAGTAGAGATTCTACAACATGGGCCTCTATAGTGTGTATAGCTTTATATGTATTTCAGTTCAACTATATAGACCTGCACACTTGTAAAGAGTTCCACATCCAGATGTTACCAAATAAATTATAGTGCTTCCAATATGCACAGAAATGTTTAGGTATATTCAAACCCATTAAGGTTATTAACATTGACATTGTATTTGCATTATCAGTAGACCTCTTTCACAGTTGGTTGACATTTCTGATCATTTTCATGGCTCTTAGGGTTTTTTTCCTCTTGTATTTGGAAAAAGCTAATTTGTCCATCATTCTCTGCCAGGTGCTCCTACCCACCATGTAGTCAGTTTCCACATATGGATGATAATAACTACATGTAAATAGAAGAATGTTGTCACAGCATGAGAATAGGTAGATTGTCAATTAATCAAAACGCATTTATTTATGTAAAAGACATCTTGCTAGGTATTGAGGATACAAAACTAAAGAATAAAACAGTCCCTACCTTTCAGGAAGATAATGCTCTGATGTGAGAGACGACAAGTACACACATAAGTATATATAAATATAAAGAGAATAAATAGAAGGCAGAGAGGAAGGGAAGCAGAGCACTTTCAGTTGGGCAAATAAGAAAAGTCTTTCTCTGGAAGATGGTGTATGAGCTGTATTTTGAAGGAATAGAGGGATTTTTCAAAGTGACCATAAGGAGAGAGTAGATTCCAAGCATGAGGGAGTACCAGTGCAAAGTCATGGAAACAGCAGATAATGGGTTATGTGTGAGAAGCGCAAAGAAGGCAAGTTTGGCTAGATTGTGGAGTGTGAGAGGAGAAGCAATGTGCAAACAAGTATGGAAAGATACATTGATACTAGTTTGTGAAGAGCTTTAAAAGTTATATGGAGTGGGCAGCTAGGTGGTGCAATGGATAAAGTACCGGCCCTAGATTCAGGAGGACCTGAGTTCAAATGTGGCCTCAGACACTTGACACTTACTAGCTGTGTGACCCTGGGCAAGCCCCATTTAAAAAAAAAAAGTTATATGGAGGAATTTCTATTTTGTCCTAGAAACAATAAAGAGCCATTCCCTATAGGGAGTAGGAAGAGTGACATCTTGCAGCTTTGTGTAGGAAAGACTGGAGTGGGCAAGTACTCCAAGGACTCCAGTTAGGAGGCCATTTCATGGATTTAGGTAAGAAATGATGAGGGCCTAAATTATATGGTAGCTATGAAAATGGAGAGAAGGGGTCAAATGCAAGAGATGTTGTGGATGTAAAAATGGCAAGACCTGGAGATTATTAAAATGGTGGTGGTTTTGATAGAAATATGAATGTTTAAAAGAAGAATGGGATTGGGGGGAAAGAAAAGTTCTATTTTGGAAATGGCATATAGGTAAATAGATGATATATAGAAAGATAGATTGATTGATTGGTAGATTGATTAGATAGAGGAGAGATGAGATATGAGAGAGAGAGGGAGGGAGGGAGGGGCAGGCTGAGGGGATAGACAGACAGGTTGGTGTAGTGGTTAGAGAGCCAGCTTGCAATGCATGGGGTGTTAGGTTCAAATCCTGCCTCTGATAGGTCTGTGTGACTCTTGGTAACCCACATAACCTCTCAGTCCTCTAAGCAAATTGGGAGGGAGAATATTCTCATCAGGGAGTGCCCTATATCAATGCAATAACAGATCTAGTCCCTATGTCTGAAAATGATAGAAAGAAGAGGCAAAATTGAGATTTTCAACATTGAATCCTTAACAAACCCCAATTAACTTAAATAATTTGAATACAATATAATTAGTAAAAAAAAAATTATTAAGTAGTAACGGGGGGGGGGAGGTGCAGCTAGGTGGCACAGTGGATAGAGCACTGGCCCTGGATTCAGAAGGACCTGAGTTCAAATCTGGCCTCAGACACTTCACACTTACTAGCTGTGTGACCCTGGGCAAATCACAACCCTCATTGCCCTGGAAAAAAAAAAAGAAAGAAAAAAAAAGACCATAAGTAGTAACTGTGGGGTAAGCATTGTGCTAACTGCAAAATCATGAAATACTTATGGATATGCTTGTTTTTCTTTGTGCTGTTTCCTTGTTGTGCCTAGGAGTAAACTTTCATTATCTATGGAGGAATTGCTTCATATTCTTCTGAAACTCCCATATCTAGTGCCATTATTTACTGATCATTCTAACACTCTGTATGCCCACGTACTGCAGACAAAATGACAGTGGTGAGACAACAGTTGGTAAAAGAAGGGTAGAGTTCCTGCTTGTAAGAACTATACTGAAATTTTTTTTAAAAAAAGAACTATACTGACTTGAATTTTTCCCACAGAAAATCAAGGTGTAACAAGTACCTTTATGTATTTATTTACTTATTTATTTATTGGTCCTGGTTTCACAGTTCTTGGGTGGCCAAGAAGAAATATGTTCTATTTGGCCATGTGCTCAAGTAGTTTGTAGCAGTCTCTCTTTGCTGTATTAGGCCTAATGATGGTCATCCTCACTTCTTAATACTCACATAAAATACTGGTCTTTTGAAAACTGAGGCACTGCATCCTAGGTGTCATCCTTTACACCTTACTCTCTAATCTTCCACATCCAATTTGTGACCAAGTTACCTTTGCAGTATTTTCTCCTCTGCATTTCCTTCCTTTCTCTAACACTGGCAACAACCTGGTACAGCACCTCATTACCTCATGTCTAGACTGTTGCAATTGATCTTCCTAAATGGAAGTTCTTACCCTGTCACCCCTTTATTCAGTAAACTCCACTGGCTTCCTATCATCTCTAAGAGATCAAATAAAAACTCCTCCATGTGGCATTCAAAGCCCTTCATAATCCCTCCCCCACCACACACACCTTTCTCATCTTCTTACATGTAAGTCCCCTCCACATATTCTGAGATCTAGTGACACTGACCTCCTTCACCTTCCTGAAAGACTTTCCATCTCCTATCTCCACACATTTTCACCAGCTGTCCCCCATGCCTGGAATTCTCTTCCTGCTCATCTCTGCCTCCTGGCTTCCCTGGATTGCTTCTGAAAAGCCTTTCCCTGGCTTCTTTCATCTCAGTTCCTGCCCTCCACTGATTATCTCCACTTTATCCTGTACATGTCTTATTCTTACATAGTTGTTTTCATTTTGTCCCTCCCATAAGACTGGGAGCTGCTTGACGGGAGGGATTGTCTTTTGTCTTTCTTTGTATTCCCAGTGTTTAACACAGTGCCTGGAAATTAGTCAGCACTAAACAAATGATTATGGACTTAACAACTGACTGAACTATCCCAGAAGAGGCTCCTTGCTCCTCATCTTCCACCCCTCAAACCCCTCCTACACACTGTCATCAAAATAATTTTTCTAGGGGCAGCTAGGTGGCGCAGTGGATAGAGCACGGGCCCTGGAGTCAGGAGTACCTGAATTCAGATCTGGCCTCAGACACTTAACACTTGCTAGCTGTGTGACCCTGGGCAAGTCACTTAACCCCAGTTGCCTCACTAAAAAAAAAAAAATTCTAAAGCACAACCCTGCTAAGAGATGTTTAATGGTTCTCTAGGGACTAAAACTCAAACTATTTACCATTACATTCAAGGGCCTCTATTCCCTAGCACTGGTATAATTTTTCCAGCTTTATAAAACTCCTTCATAGTCCTTAAATTTCCAACCACAGGGGGTAGTAATTCCAAAGCAGCAGTTATGGCTTCTCTCTCTGGTCTGTTATACTTGTCCCACCTACCCCAAGAAATTGTTCTATCCCTTCTTCGATGCTCCTCTTTTCTTCAAGCTAGCTTTAAAAAGCGCTTTTGGATATCCTTAACTTTTCTTGTCCCACTCCTTTCTGCTCCTCTATCTTTGTCTATATTGTTTCATATACTTCCCCCATATTCCATCCTCAGTTTTTTCATTCTTAACTCCTCAAATTCAGATCAAATTATATCTCTTGCATGAAACCTTCCCTGATTTCTAACAACTGAAAGTTATCTATTAAGCCTTTCTCTTCATATACACTGTTGTTTGTTCCTCTTGTATAATATTGAATATATTCTGTCATGTGTTAAAGCTATTGTATCTGTTTTATCCCCTTACAAATAGGCTGTAAAATTTTTTAGGTCAAAGGGAACTTTGTAGTGTAAATTCCCATAAGACCTGACTTGTCGTATGTATTGCATTGAACTGAACTGCTGTCTACTGTTTTTTGGAAACTGAGCAACTCAACAGAAGCTTAATGTGATGCCCACTCAGAAACCCATATGGGTGTCTCATTTCAGCAAGGCAGTAGGGGGTTTACTAATGCCTTTGAAATGAAAGGAGGAGGTGGTGAAATAATTTTTCAGAATGTTACATCAGAATATTATTGTAGGCCTGTTGGTTAACCTTCCAACAGTAGCGGATAGTCAGGATTTTCTCTTGAGGTTTAACATTAGATAATAGAGACCCTGGGGAACAAGGTATTTCCTAACAGAGGGCAACTCACATAGTTGATTTTGGGTACTCAGGGACCATTGTCCTGCACACATTAAAGTAAATAGTGAACTTTTCCGAAAGTAACACCAGAAACACCTTCGACAGACTGTTAGCCTGGCTCTTGAAAGAGTGCTTTTTTTCTGTCTATATTGATTTTACAATATCAAAGGCAGCTTTCTAGTTTCCTTCTGCCTGATTTCTGCTTCTACCAATCTTAAAAATGTTTGTACAACATGTAGCCTTAGAAAAACACAGCCATTTGGTGAGAGGCAGCAGCTTGAAATGAAATGAATCTATCAATCCATTTTATCTCTCCTTTTGTTGTTATTCTTCCTGCACAGCCCTATCTTTGGGGAATTGATGGTTGCAGATAGCACAGAGGAAATTGTTGAAAAGGGTCTTCCATTGGCAACCCCAAGCAACCATTCCCATGTGCCTGGTCATTTCCAAGGCTGCTTTATGGAGCTGGATGTTCCAGACTGAAGCTGGGGTAAAAGATGATTGTGAGTCAGGTCTCCCGGGAAACATTTTCTGTCAAACAGAAATGACAGTTGTTTAGAAATAAAAACAGACATGTTCAAAAGGTAAACACATAAATTTCAAGACATCCTTGCAAAGTGGTGTCCGTATTTCCTTCACAGACTTCCTATAGCTCCACATTGTGAGTGCATGTGTGTGAGTGAGAGAGAGATTGTGTGTGTATATGTGTATGTATCTGAAAGTGTACTTACATGGCTATGTCCTGTCTGAGCAGAAGGAATAAATTTAAAATAAATGTTTATCTTGCCCTGAAAACCACTCAGATTTTCCTGAGGAATTCAGATAAGCCAAAACTTTCTGGATATTATGTATGTATATATGTACCTGTGTGTATGTGTATATGTATGTATGTGTATATATATATGTGTATGTGTATGTATATGTATATGTAAATGTATATATGTGTGTATGTATATATTTATTTATATATAAATTCTCAGTGTATATGTTTGTTCTAATATTTGTGCATATATTTTTTCCTGCAATGAAGTTACAAGTTTTCTTTAGAAAAAAGGGTCCTATTTTTCATTTTATATGATCCCTTTTATAGCATATTTGTCATTTTCTTTAAAATTCATTGCATCCTTTTGAAGGAATTGACAGCTTTACAGACCATTTTATGATATTGAATTCTTGAAGTGAACAAGTTGTCTATTTAGGAAGAGATTGCTCTTGGGGCTTTGTAAGAGTCAAGCATTGGCACACGCTTTTTCTGCTGCTTTCCTTATAGTTTTAATCTACAGTGTTGATTCTTCTCTGCCAGATCAGCAGATAATCAGTGTCTTTACATTCTCTCAGTATTTATTTTCTTTTTCCTTTCCAAGGAACTGAAATGCTTCTATTTAAATATCTCTTACTACTCTATGCCAAACACAAAAGAAATGTAAATAGATAGTTGGACTAATTCACATCTGCCAGGGAGTAATTGTTGGATGCATGCTGGTTAAGCATATTTTTTTAAGCTGGCTTTCAGTTAGGCATCTGTACCAGGTCACACAGTTGAAATTAAGGAATTATAAAATACAGTTAGGGGGCGGCTAGGTGGCGCAGTGGATAGAGCGCCGGCCCTGGAGTCAGGAGTGCCTGGGTTCGGATCCGGCCTCAGACACTTAACACTTGCTGGCTGTGTGACCCTGGGCAAGTCACTTAACCCCAATTGCCTCACTAAAAAAAAAAAATATATATATATATATATATATATATAGTTAGGAAATCTTCCATTCTCTTGAGTGATAAGTAGTTAAGGCAGTATCTTAGTTTCTTTCTGTGTACTAACATAGAGCTTATTCACAGCTCATTTAAAAAGATGAGTAGGTAACTAAATGACTCAGTGGATATCATGTTGGACCTAGAACCAGGAGAAGCCGAGTTCAAATCTAGACTCAGACCCTTATTAGCTGCATGACACTGAGCAGGTCCCAACCTCTGTTTGCTTCAGTTTGTCCATCTGTAATATGGGGATAATAACAACACCTTCCTCCCAGGGTTGTTTTGAAGATCAAATGAGAAAATGTTTCTAAAGTATTTTGCAAACCTTAAGTTGCTATATAAATGCTAGCTATTGTTATCATTATTATTAAGATAATGTCGAAGGGGCAGCTAAGTGGCACAGTGGATAGGGCACCGGCCCTGGAGTCAGGAGGACCTGAGTTCAAATCCAGCCTCAGACACTTGACACTTACTAGCTATGTGACCCTAGGCAAGTCACTTAACCCCAATTGCCCTGCAAAAAACAAAATTTAAAAAATAGAATGTCTAGAAATGAAATATGCATTGAAGTAGTCATGCAATTTCATTATCAGTTAATAGGCCGTGTTATGGGAGAGGGAAAGCAGTTTTTAATCTGGCTGGACATCTCTGATCATAGATTTAGACTAGTGGGGACTTGAATGATCATTTAGTCCTAGCCTCTTTTTTTGCACATTCAGAACTGGAGGTCTAGAAAGATTAAAGGACAGTCCCCAAATCATAGTAGTAGTAAAAGCAGAATCACGATTGAAACTAGACCTTTGACTCCAGAGCCAGTACTTTTGCCACTTTTTACATGGTCTGTCTGCCTCATCCAGAGTCAACAGGCCAAATAGGCAGCATTCAATTTCAGAATTATTGGGGATTGCAGGTCACTGTGGGCCCCTCTCACTGCTCTGTACTTTACATGTACTTGGGAAATAAACACTTGTCTTCTGAAATCAGATGATCTTTTTGGCACTGAGTAATTATCTGTTCCACTGCCTGCTTCTATTTGTCTAGATAAAACAGAGTAAACTGCAGCACCTCCCTCATTTCCATCTCCTGACAGAAAAGCTTTTGTAACTAGGTTATGAGGGGCCAAATTTTAATTGGGGAGTGTTAGCTAAGCGGCTTGCCGCAATATTGGGTCAAGGAAGGAGACCAACAGCCTCCCTCAAAAACAGAACAGGGTTTATTAACAAGAATGAACTTAAAAACACAAGCAAGATCAGTAGAATGAAGGGAAAGGAAAAAATGGGGGAAGGGAAACAATACGACTTGAATAACACCACCACCCAGGGATCAGGTGAGAACACACGGCTGCGTCCTGTCACTTTCCAGCTTCAAGCTAGAATGGCGAAACTCCTCCCATCTCCTTCCCAGCAGACCCCAGCCTGACCATACACAGCCCCAAGCCAATTGGCTGGCAGTCCTGACTGACAGGCACATGACTGTCCTCACTGGGCTTCCGGTTATTATAATTTTGCCAGGCCCATGGCAATGGCTACAACCAATGGGTGGAGTACCATGCCATTGCAGAGGCATGGCACCGGGTTTTTTTTTTAATTCTAGCCAAAAGATGGGGTCATAAAAACCTCAAATAACAATTAATTCTTTACAGTTATAAATTGCCAGATAGAGGAGGTAGCCAGTGGTGGCAAAAATTGAGGGCCACAAAAAATATCCCCCCCCAACCAAAACTGTTTTTTTTACTCCCATTGACCTTCCTGAAATTTTTAAGACCTTCATTGCCCCTTCAGGTATCTTATGTGGATAAATAAATTTTATAAACAATTATTAAGCAGGTATTTTGTGCAAGGCATTACATTGTATTGAGCTGATAAAAACATTTAATAAGACATGATTTCAGGGACATAAAAGTAACACATGGCCCAAAGTTCAATGAAAAAAAAACTTTTTATAGGTGTAAGTAGATTCCAGAACATTTCCAAAGGTAATATAGCCAAGATGTAGCATAAATGACATTTTTGAAGTATGTATATGACCAGAAATCAAGATGGGTCAGTTTTGTAGAGAGCAAGAGATTACTGAAGGGCAATCAGTTGTTCCAACTGTCTCTAGGATATAGTAACAGGCCCAGAGAAAGGCTTCTTAGGATACAAAAGTAAACCTGCTATCTCCCAAGGATACTCATTACGCTGTGGGATGGGTCCAATTATTAAGAAATTCTTCATTGTATATAGAATTAATCTGAAAATTCCATCCATTTTTCTGGTTCTGTCCTCTGTATCCAGATGAACCCAAAAGCCATCCCTTTAATACTTGCAGACATTTATGAGTTTTCTCTTCACCAGGCAAAAAACCTAGTTTCTTCAGTTGATTCTTGTGCAACATGATATGAAGGCTCCTTATCTCACCCTTTCTCCTCTGGACATTTCCCAACTTGACAATGTCCTTCCTAAAACATGACATTCAGAACGAAACACAATTCTCCACAAGTGATCTGGTGAGGGAATAAAACAGCAGAACCCTGTCCCTCTTCACTCAGAACACTATGTGTATGTGCATACAGTTTGAGGATTGCATTCAGTTTTGTTGTTGGTTTGTTTTTTTTTTTTTGCTTGCCTCACCCTATGAAATTTGTATTCACTAAATCCCTCAATTTTTTCACACAAATTGTTGTCTAGCTATCTTAGACTTGTGAAATTGATTTTTGAACCAAAGTGCAGAACTTTATATCCAATTTTATCCTTTTTATCCCATTATATTCAATCTGTCATTCTAGCCTATCAAAATATTTTTAGATCCATAATCTGTTATCCAGTGTGTTGGTTTTCCCTCCCAGAACTCTTTCCTTTGCAAATTTGGCAAGCTTGCTCACTTTGTTTTCATCCGAATCATTGATAGAAACACTGATCAGCATAGGGCCAAAGACCAGTGCAATTCACTAAAGAATTCCTTCCAAGTTCACATCAATCCATTAACAACTAATCTTTGGGTCTGTCCATACAATGACTCTTTAGTCCAGCTAAATGTATTCTCAATTAGCCTATATCTTCCCATCTTTACCACAAGAATAGCTGACAAGACTTTGTTAAATTCATTGTTAAAGTGTGTAAGGTATACTTACTTCATTCCCCTAACCTACCAGTCTAATAATTCTGTCAAAAAGAAAGAGGAAATAAGGTTAGTCCGGTATAAATTATTCTCGTTGAAACCATTTCTGTTCTGTTTTGTTGTTTTTTTCTGATCACTACTTCCTTTAAATGATGTTCACTGAATCCTTTTAATCATATATACATTTTAGATTTTGTCAGGAATTCAAGTCAGCATAACAATGGCCTCTGACTAAATTTTTTCCCCTTTTTGAAAATTGAAATGACATTTTCCCTTCTTTAATTCTGTGACACTTCTTCATTCTTTTCAGTCTTTAAAGATCACTGACCATCAATAGCCCATCAGTAATGTCTGCCAGTTCTTCCAATACCCCTCAGTAGTTCATCTGGACCTAGTTACTTGACCTCTCTTTGGGCAGCTAAGTACACCCTTACTACTTACCATAACTGTCATTCTTCTAGCAGCCATGTTTTAGTTTGTCTTTTCAGGTGCAAACATTATTCTCCTGGGGAAAGATAAGAGAAGTGAAAGAAGATTTGCCTTCTCTATTTTTCTTATGACCATTGTCCTATCCACCCCAGGCAACAATCCCTTGTTCCTCCTTTTATGTTCAATATATATTGTTGTTCAGCCATTTCTCAGTCCTGTCCAACTCTTGATGACTCCATTTGGGGTTTTCTTGGCAGAGATACTGGAGTGGTTTACCATTTCCCTCTCTAGAACATTTTACAATGGAGGAAACCGAGGCAAACAGGGTTAAGTGACTTGTCTAGGGTCATACAGCTAATATGGGTCTGAGGCCATATTTGAACTCAGGAAGATGAGTCTTCCTGACTCCAGGCCTGGCATTCTATCCACTGAGCCATCCAACTGCCCCATGCTTCAATACACCAGGCATTTAATAAATGTTTGATGATTCTTTGTCTTGTTGTTTGATTATTTGATTGTTGTCAATCTCAGCTCACTGTGAGCTTTACCATTCCAGACACCATTGGGTAGAGCCATGACACATGTCTGTAGATATATTTCATGATGGTACATTGGAAACTGTTGAACCTAGAATCAGGAAAGCCGGAGATCAAATCCTATCTTAGACAAAAGTAGTTCAGTGATTCTGTTTGTCACAACCTCTCAAGCCGCAGTTCCCTCTTCTTTTTTTTTTGGGGGGGGGGGGTTGTTAGGGTTTTTTGCAGGGCAATTGGGGTCAAGTGACTTGCCCAGGGTCACACAGCCAGTAAGTGTTAAGTGTCTGAGGCTGGATCTGAACTCAGGTCCTCCTGAATCCAGGGCCAGTGCTCTATCCATTGTGCCACCCAGCTGCCCCCTCCCTCTTCTATAAAATGAAGGTTTTAATAATATTAGTACTTACCCTGCATGGTTATTGTGAGAAGCAATGGAGGTAACATATGCAAAGTGCTTTGCATACCTTAAAGTACTATGTAAATACTAGCTATCATCCTCATTATTATTATTATTATTGCCCTCTTATCTCATATCTCTGTCTTTTTAAAAGTCAAGTTGTATGAGGAATCCTGCATATTCCCATCAGTCTCTTTAAATAATTCCCTCTTTTCTTTCCTCCTCATTAGAACTATTCGTTTTGGCATTTTCAGCATTTCATTCTTGAGAGCTCCCTGTCCCTCCTGAGATAATTTCCCCTGTAGAATTTTAATCTGTGGGATCTTTCTCCAAATACTTTGAAATCTACTCTCCTAAAATCTAGCATGTGTGTTGGATTGTAATTATCTCTTTCTCCTCTTAATCAGAAACTCCAAGGTGGAGCATTTATTTCTCTTCTGATTTCCACCCCAGGAACTTCTTTTTTTTTCTCTTTTCTTTTTGCTTTTTTATGATATAATGGTTTTGCTGCATACCGCAATTAGCCCCTTTCAACAATATTGACTCACTTTGAAGAATCTTGTCCAGTTCTTAGAATTTTTCTTCATCTTCATGCTGTGCAATTATCTTTGTAATAGTCCCTTCACTTACGTGGCATCATGAGCAAAGAAAGGCAAGTCTAATTGATATAACTCTAGGCCTAGAGTTAGAAAGACCCGAGTTCAAATGTGACCCTGAGCAAATCACTTAACCTCTGTTTGCTTCAGTTTCTCCAAGTATAAGATAGGTATACTAATAGCTCAACCTCCCAGGGTTATTTCGAAGATCAAATGAGATACTTGTAATGTGCTGAGCAAAGTGCGAGCACATAGTAGGCTTTATTTAAATGCTTTTCGCATTCTCCTCATTGCCTTTGTACATAGGATGAAATCTGCTTTGCTGCCTTCTTTGCTTACTTCCTTGAGTAGAACCTGGGAGTCACCTTCCCATTTAGCTGCAACTTCTTTCTATCTTACAGTTTTGTTTGTGGCAAGAATTTCAATATACATGTGGCTCATTTCTTCTGGTGTTTTCATCAGCTAGGCCTATGGACAAAGATCACACACAAAGTATCAACATAAAAAATGTTTGTAGTTCATCTAGAAACTTTATGAAATCAAACACCTCTTCCTCTGTAATGATTGGAATGACGCCACCTGCTGGAGACTTACTGTAGAAAAGCTGCGCCATGAGGCAAACGTCTCTGAGGGCAAGACCATGGGTCTTTTC
The DNA here is from genome assembly GCF_019393635.1 of Dromiciops gliroides. Lineage (NCBI taxonomy): Eukaryota > Metazoa > Chordata > Mammalia > Microbiotheria > Microbiotheriidae > Dromiciops > Dromiciops gliroides. The sequence continues at coordinate 150,608,374 of NC_057865.1, read as the reverse complement.
TTTGGAGTCAGGAAGTGACGTTTGCTGGTGGGAGGAAGAAGGGGGAGCCTGGCGCTGTGACTTGGGTTCTTTTCCTGGGGACGCTGGTGGAGAAGGGAGCTAGAAATGCATTCTCCCTTTAATAGACAGGAATCTAGGCCTTTTCTTCTCTCTTTAACAAATTCTTATTCTCCTTAATAAATACTTAAAAGTCTAACTCTTGCTAAAGTTTATAATTTATTGGCAACCACTCATTAGATATTTTAGACAGACTAGCTAGAATTTTAGCCCTTAACACTCCCTTTCCACTATTATGCTGCTACTCCTCAAAATTAAAGTGGTTCCACACATGATTGGGGGCCTTTTCTCATTTTCATCTGGTTGGTGGACCATTTCTTATCATTTATAGAAAAGACAAATGCTTTCTGCAATACATCTCCCCTACATGAAGTATTTCCTTTACATATATTTAACTTATAGTCAAAACCACAGCTTGACCAAACTAATTGTTGTTTATAATGGTATTTATGGTATATAACTTAGAAATTAGTAAAGTAATAAAGGCATTTTCAGCTGAACTCTTCAAGTTTCCATACCAAATGCCTTATGAATGTCCAAATATTTCTTTCCCTTTCACTATCCCAGTATGATATAATGTATTTCTACAGCACTGCAATCTCTAAGACAGATGTTCTCAAGTGTATAGCATAGCAAAGTTACAGCTTCCCAGGTACAACTCTCTTTCAATTAATGATTGGGCTTGTAACCTATACTGTGATGGAATTAAGGTCTCTCTCTATATTTTTTAATCTGGGTCAAGTTACATTTATAAAATAACATAATAATGCTTCACTTGGAGTACAGAAAAAAAAGGAAGCAGTCTTGATTTACAGCATGAGGGAATTAGATTGGGCATAATGAAAAACTTTTAGACAGTAAGAGGTAGGCATAGAATAGATTACTATTACAACTGTAAAAATAACCTTTTAGTTATATCCTTAAGAATAAGATATAGGCCCAATTTTTCTGGGTAGTTTGGCTGACAGTGATACCTTTCTTAAAGTCAGGAAACATTTACCTATATTTTTTTTGCCTATAACATATCTTTTCATGTCATTTTGTCACTTTGAGTCACCAAATATATAACTGAAGGAGGTCTGCTCTTTACTTTCACCACCTCTGTCCCAGTTCAACAACTAATTGAGTTCATAGAATTCCACTACCCCAAACCATATTTTTTTTTAATTTTGGTGAGGCAATTGGGGTTAAGTGACTTGCCCAGGGTCAACACAGCTAGTAAGTGTTAAGTGTCTGAGGCTGGATTTGAACTCAGGTCCTCCTGAATCCAGGCCCAGTGCTCTATCCACTGCACCACCTAGCTGCCCCCTCAAACCATATTTTATCTCTTTAGGAGTTAAGGAAGACTTTCTCCCTTTTCTTTTGACAATGATGGTACTAACTCTACCTCCTTTATCCTATCCCATTGAAAAATTGGAAAGAATAATGATAAAATGAAAGCTATCTTCGTGTGTCAGAATCTCACAGCCTTTCACTGCCATACTCTCAACTAAGGCATACTTGACAGAGTAAGCAGTATCTCTGAAGGTATTCTTAAGGATATAACTTTCTGATGCCATGATGTTGAATCCTCATCACCAACTTGTGTGTCCAAGACTTAGTTTTCAAAACGCCTCCAGTAAATCAAACTTCCTCAAGTTCACATACAATATATAGAAATTCAAGAAGATGTATACCAAGTGAAGACTCCCAAGAATACCAGATCTCTGGAATCTAACTGGTCCATTATAAAGATATTTCACCTACTTGACTATCTCTCCCTCTTTTCAAATAGCCAGTTCCACAACAGAAGTATCATTTTGGTGGTTGTCCTTCATTCTCAAAGAGGACCAAAATGATATCGCTATGTTGGGATCAAAGAACAATGGGTCTAACTGTGGCTAATCAGACCAATAAGGAGCTCAGAAACCTCTACCACAGGTCAAGCAAAATAGTCCATATAGAAGTATCATTTTATTTTACTTTTTAAGTCATTCATTAAAAACTCCAACCAACTTCTCTGCCACTCAGATATAAAGTTGATTTTAGGCAGCTCCAAGATGGGAAAAATTCTCCAGGGTTCTTATCCATATAAGCTACCTTGCCACCCCAACAACTCAGTCATCCTTTCCTTTTATGTTTGCTCATTTTCCCAGCCTGTTTATTGACTTTTAACTCTTGGAGGGCGCACTGTCCCAAGCTTCAGGGGATTTGTGTAGCTGTTTTTAGAGAAACTTCTAAGGATTTTAAAGTTTTCAGTTCTTCCAAGGTGCTATGATTTAAATAGAGCTATGTTTACCACTCTCCTGCCCTGTGCTCTGGTCTGCAAGCAATCACAAGCCTGCTCTTCTGCCTTGGAACTATAAAGAGCATCCAGCTCTTTATAGTTCTATAGTTCCAAGCTCAGGTGTGCTAGTACTCCTCCCAGGCCTGGGATTTCCACCCAAGACTGCAACCTGGATCCAAGTATGGGCAAAACGACAGAGTCCTGCCTCAGTGCTAGCAAAAAGACCCCTGTAATCTCCTTCTGGTCAATTGTTCAACCCCCTTACCCTCTGTGGGCCAAGTTCCAGAAGCAGTTGCTGCTGATGATTCAGTGGCTCCCAAAGCCTGCTCCTAGTTTGCTGAGGTTGCATGCACTGGACTGTGCTCCACTCTCACCCTGGTACAACAGGCCTTTCTGCCAACCTTCTAAGTTGTCTTTGGCTGAAAAATTATTTCCCCCTGTCCTTTTGTGGGTTCTGCTGCTCCAGTAATTGTCTTATGACATTATTTAAAGGAATTTAGAGGGGTCTTGGGGTGAGCTCAGGCAAGTCACTGCCCTTTCTCCACCATCTTCAGTCATCCTTCCTTTTTGTGGCAACTGCATGCCATAAGGTGCCAAAGTATTGTGCTATAACTCACTGATGGGGAAACAATAGATTAGATGAAGTGTTTAAGTCTTATGAATCTATCCTCTAGTTTGTTGTTGTTGTTGTTGTTAGGCTGTTTCAATTTTATCTAACTCTGACCCCATTTGGGGTTTTCTTGGCAAAAAAGCAAGAGTGGTTTGCCATTTCTTTCTCCAGCTCATTATATAGATGAGGAACAACAGGGTTAAGTGACTTGCCCAGGGTCACATAGCTATTAAGGGTCTGAGGCCAAATTTATTAAATATAGCTAATATCCTCCAAGAAGCTTTCCCTGATGATACCCCATAAATCATTTTTCCCCTTTGCATTACATAATATATGGGTTTGGCAAGCTTTTATAAGAAATGTGCCAAAAGATTAAATGCTTTATTTTGGCATGTCAGGCAAGTAGAGATGAAAAGGAGTGTCTTGGCATACTACTCTTTTTGTGGAAAGAAGGTAGTTTTATACAAGGTTTATTGTAATTATACACAGAATGAGGAGATAATCCCATCAGGTAACTTCACTTTGGGTGCCATGATTCCTGACTCTGAGCTACACAGTGTTAACCACTGACAGGATGGGAAAAGATGCAGATCAAATCAACCATTGGTTTATTATGAAGAATTGAACATCATCTAAGGATGTTCTCAAATTCTTCTAGCAGCACTTATATTAATAACCATAGGGCCTTTCCTATATTCCCAGTGATTTGTTTTGGTTATACCTCTAACAAATCCCATATGAACAGATGTATCCATTAAAACATTCGTGTTTGGGGGCAGCTAGGTAGCACAGTGGATAAAGCACTGGCCCTGGATTCAGGAAGACCTGAGTTCAAATCCAGCCTCAGACACTTGGCACTTAGTAGCTGTGTGACCCTGGGCAAGTTACTTAAGCCTCATTGCCTCCAGAAAAAAAAAAAAAGGGTTTTCAAAAGCACAGATCTATTATGTATATATATAGTAAATTCTTCAGTTTTCAAAAAGATGTGAAGTTTCACTGAGGTAGGAATAACTTACACTGATGTAGACTGAACTTCCATGCCTTATGAGATGGTTTAATGAGTTGCTGTGGTCTTAAAATTTATGACCTGACAGCCACCTTTTTTTCTTTGATGAGACTCTCTGTACTTTCATACACTGGTATCTGGATGAGAGTGTGTCACTGGGATGCATATCCACATCAGTAAAAGTTGCCAGAGCTTACACTTTGTTAGCATCATCTTCAAGAATTGAGGGTCATCTCCCACAGAGACAAATGTTCTGATGAAATAACTATTTTGCACAGAGGAGTTTTAGGTATAATATAATTTCATGTACCAGACATGCCTTGTGGAAAAGGAAGATGGAATTATCTTATACCTCTCCAGGGACTCTAATGGATATTTGGGGTGCCAAGTTTAGGGAAAATCTCAGATACTAGGTCAAGGAGGTCCAAGAAAGAAAAAAGAGACAGCCTGAAAGAAACAAAAAAATTGCAACCTGAGAGCATTCTGTTTCTACAAGTGAAGCTTCACAAAGAAGGGGCTACCTTTAGCACCAAATGCCCCTCTGTACCTTAACCCAAGACTTTAGCCAGACAGAAGACTATAGAAAAAGATAGCCTAGAAACAATGTAGAGCTATAAAACCAGCCCAAGGCAAAAAAGCCAGGCTCCACCCCTGTTCTACAATGTTTATCTTATTAAGTTGTAGGTTGCACTTGGCTCACCAGAATTTTCCTTCCCTCCGTCAGATATCAATCAGCACTTCCAGTTCACGAAAAGTCACAACTCCTTCTGCCATCTTCTTGGGTCACTAAAGGGGGAGACTAGGCAGTGTAATAACAACTCACTTCTAAAGTGCTTTAAAGTTTACAAAGCACTTTCTTCATAACAATCTGTGAAGCAAATACTCTTCGATCCATTTTACAGATAAGAAAACTCAGGCTTCGACTTGTAAGTGAGGAGACAATGGTCAGACAGCTACCAAGTATCAAAAATCAGACCTTGAACCCAGATCTCCTTTCTCCATGTCTAGCGTAATCGGTCTCCACTAAGCCATTATGCCTCTCTAAATGACCTTTTTCTTTACCTGGCTGCAGGTGGTACATTGAGGCTTAATTGATTTACATCAGGTGTTAAATGCATTGCCTTCCTTTTTCTTCCCTCAGGTGTTGAAGGGAATCGAGTATATAATTTTCATCTTTCATAATAGATCTATGATTCAACAATATTTAGGTGTACACAGACTCTGTTCAAGAGACAAAGTTAGCAAAGACTATAAAAATTCTGTCCTATTTCATGAAAAATAAGTCCTGACTTCTCCAACATTCAGGCCCTTATCCTGTCTCAATTTCTTCCCTTCAATGCCACACTAAGTTGCTAGAAAGAGAATAACCAGTTCACTTATTAAGCAAGGGTCAGGAACTTGAACATAGTGGTTTTATTTATTTAGGGGGTCAGTTTAAATAAAGCCAGAGCATACTGTGGGCTACTTCTCTCTGCAGTACCTATACTTTATTCCATTCATATTTGGTTGTTTTTTAGTCATTTTCAGCCATGTCTGACTCTGCATGACTCCTTTTAGGGTTTTTTTGGCAAAGATATTAGAGTGGTTTGCCATTTTGCAGATGAGGAAACTGAGTCAATTAGGGTTAAATGACTTGTCTAAGGCCACACAGCTAGCAAGTACCTAAAGTAGTATTTGAACTCAGGTCTTCCTGACTCTAGCCCTGGCACTCTCTCTACTGTACTACCTAGCTGCCCCTATTCCATTCATATATATGGAGCTTGATGAAAGCTCTCCAAATGGGCAAATGATATTTGTCTTCAATTTTTTCCAACATTGGGGTCTTTTCCAGTGAATATGTGCTGTTCAGTTTGTATAATTTTATCTTCATGCCCAAAAATCATCCACACTCACTTGAGAACAAAAATCAACCTGAGATAAGCTTTTTCATCCCACTTACAATCCTCAAGTCTTGTCCCCTTCTTACCCCTCTTGGCAGGTATGACACACAGTGAAGGGAAGGGAATTATAGCCAGACTTCCTGAAGCTCCTTTAAATATTCTAGGATGCTTGCCTGTTCTATATTTGTCTATATAACCACCATGCTATATATGTGGTATGGTTAAAATAGTGTTATTTCTATTTAATAATAGCTAACATTTACATATTGATTAAGGTTCTGTGCTTTACAAATATTATCACACTTTATCCTCACAACAAACCTGGGAAGTAGGTGCTATTATTATCCCCATTTTACAGATAAGGAAACTAAGGCAGATAGAAGTCACATAGCTTGTAAGTAGATGAGGATGGATGTGAACTTAGCAACTTCTACTATTCTCTGTGCCAGAATTCAGAAGGGAGAATCTAAAAACGTTCCACCCGAGTACATAGTTCAATGAAATCTAGCAAATATTCACGTACCTCTCCATCCAAGAAACATTTGGGACTGAATCATTACTTAGCTGTCAAAATGTTTCAAGTATGCAATAAAGTCCTGCCAGGTCATTGGAGAGTTTAATCATGTACTAACCACTTAATTTTTCATATCCTGAAAGCATCTATATCTTCCCTCTAAAGTTACATCTTTCTGATGTCCTTTGTCATTTACTTACTTGATTGCCTTAAGGAGTACTTTAAGGGAAAAGATCCTCTATAAATTAAAGTGAGTAATTTCATGAAAAAGCCACAAATAGTTCTTATTCCATTACTAATCCTGAGAGCTCATTAAAACCCCAAATAGATATCATTTATCACTATCATTCAAAGAACTATTCTTTAGACCTGGCAAAGAATATTGAGAGCTTTCCATGTTACTCTTGGTGTCTCTTTGAATGAAGCCCTGTGGAGAATGGAAAGTAGTATATAGAAATGAATAAAACTTACAGAGAGATTTGTTCTTGATCATTGGTGTGGGGGCTTATCTCAGGATGAAAACAGTACCTACCAAGCTCGTGACCATGACCATGACTTGCCTGCTCACACAACCCACTGTCTCCATAGTGCTTTTCATCAGGTCTTTATTTCCCCCTCCCCTTCACCAATTGTATGCCTTTTGCAGATACATGTAGCAAGGATCAATCTGCATTCACACCAGGCAAATCAATATGTTGTCATTCAGTTGTTCAGTTATGTCTGACTCTTCCTGACCCCCTGGACCATAGCATGCCAGGACCTCCTGCCCTCCACTATCTCTGAAAGTCTGTCAAAACTCATGTCCATTGCTTCTACTTTCTCTCCACTTCATCCTCTCCCTTCCCTTTTTCCTTTTGGCTTCAATTTTTTTTTCCAACGTCGGGGTCTTTTCCAGTGATTTCTGTCTTCTCATTACGTGGCCAACAAGAATAGCTTATATTTGTATAGATCTTTAAGGCATATGCATTACTTAACATAGATTGTCTCACAGGATCCTCACAATAATCCAGAAGGTAGATAGCTAATATAGGAATTGTCATTCCCTTTACATAGGTGAGGCACAAGGGAGCTCAAAAAGACTGAGCAACATGTGGTAGCCATACATCTAAATGGAAGAGCCAAAATTCAAACCCAGATGTCCTGATTCCAACACTCTTCCTATATTACCACTTGTTCTCTCAGACAAATAAATAAGGACTGTATAGTCAATCTAGATTATGGCTTCATGTAGATTTCTGAGAATTCCCTATTTAGACCTAATTCCCTGGGAAATTAATCTACTGTGTATAAGGCTATGTTCTCCTTGCACTTTTACTGTGGTTCCCAAAATTCAAGTTACTGTTTGTATATGTACAAGGAAAATCAGACTTATATGTTATAAAGTATTATAGTAAATGTTTAACAGCTGACAGGGTAAACTTGTAATTTAATCTGCATTATTCTCCTTTTCACCATCACTTTAAGTCTAGATAGTAAACAAAACAATAAATCAATCTCTAATTCATAGCATTTGCCAATCTCTGAGGCATAATCTCTGGGACAGCTAGGTGGTGTAGTGGACAGAGTGCCTGGCCTGGAGTCAGGAAGACTCATCTTCCTGAATTCAAATCTAGCCTCATATACTTACTATTTGTGTGACCCTGGGCAAGTCACTTAACCCTGTTTGCCTCAATTTCCTCTTCTGTAAAATGAGTTAGAGAAGGAAACAACAAACCACTCTAGTATCTTTGCCAGGAAAACTCTAAATGGGACCACAAAAAGTCAGACTCCACTGAAACCATTGAGCGAGGCCTAAATGATCACTTCATAACTTTAACAATTGGCTCTTGGAACCAGTGTGTCTGGTCCAAGCTGGCTCTAGCACATTCTTTTTATACCTTTCTAGCAGGAGATGAGTAAAGACCAGAACATCTCAAAATAAAGAATCCAAGATGAATAGTGTTGATTTCTGAGGCCTGGTCTGTATGGTGGTCAGAACAGTTGATTTGCCCATCTCCCCTGGGGCCTTAGGATCTCACTCAAAGTACTATAAGCAGCAGGATGAACTGAAATTAACATTTATGAAGCATTTACTGAGTGTAAGGCATTATGCTCAGCATTGTCAAGTTCCAGGTAGCTGCTTTACAGTAAGACTCTTGACAAGTCATTCAAACCAAATAAAGCTAATTTTACAGTGCAGTCCAGTTTAACCAGTGCTATTGTGCTAAATTCTGGGCTTACAAAGAAAGGCAAAAAAAAACCACATTTCCCTGTACCCTTTGTAAAGCCCTTGTAAGTTCTTCTTTAACATTTGTGAGAAAGGTCAAAGTAATAAAATAACTGTATTAAACCCAATCTGGATTTAATTATTTCCTTTTTGCATGAAATTAATTACGTGATGGTGATTTTTTTTCTTATTCAATGCCTACCCAATAATGGGAATGGCAGTTATAAACTCTGGGATCTTTAAATATAATTTCTGTAACTATTCAAAGATCAAAATAATCCCAAATGAATTCCCCTGTGGTCTCCTCCACTCTCCCCTATGAGACATACTTTTGTCAAAAATGACCCTAGTGAAGATGATGTCTACTTGTTCATTTGGTAGTCTTTGAAAATAGATTTTTCTTTCCTGGTGTACCCTTCAAAATGTTTAGAAAACTTCTGTTTTCATAATCAGTTCTCAAAAATTAGGGAGTTGGGTCTTTAACCCAATCCTGTAATTAGAACACACACACACACATATAAACAGAAAACTTGTAACAAGCACAGTCGTATTTTTCATGTGCACTTTAGGTGGGAAATATATTTTCTGAATATATTTCATTATAAGTAGTTCCACTTAATTGGATTAAAAATATTTTAAAACTGTTTTGTAGCCATTTAATCTCTGCTAGAAGAGACAGTGTGCTATAATGAATAGAATGGACCTCAGAGCCAGAGAGCCCTGAGTTAAATATGATTCTAGACCACTAAATATGATTCTAGCCACTCACTGTCCCCAAGTAACTCTCTTAGACAGGCATTCTTAATTTTAGATTTGTGAATTTCTAGGTTTGGGTTTTTTTTTTTACTATTTTGATAACTGGGTTTTAATAAAAATTGATTTACTTTATATAATCCTATGTATTTCATGCATTTGAAAACATTATCCTGGGAAGAGGTCCATAGGCTTTGCCAGGGTGCCAAATGGATCCATGGCACAATAAAAGTTTAGACCCCCTACTCTAATTCTGAACATGGCAGAGAAATGCTTTCCTTCATTGGTAGAAGGCACTTCTAATCAAAAGCTTTCTACGCTACTGAAAACACAAATCCAATTTCTGTTCCTATGCCCATAACCTTTGCTCCATACATACCTGTGGTGTTTAATTGAAAGAGATAATTCAAAAAATCATGCTATTTCATAAATTTTGAAAAGTGACAAGTGGGAGATGTTTATCTAATGTCCCAAGGCCAATCTGTGAAAGAGTTGGAGCCACGATGCCTGATTCTTTTTCTTTCCCTGGACTTGAATGTATCAAGTGCAACCCAGAAAAGAAACTTATGCAAAATCTTCTGGAAAAAGAAAATAAAAGCTTGATTCTTAAAAGGTTTGTTTGGCATGTTTATCCAGGTAACTGTTACACCCTGTCACCTACCAACTAAAATACCATGAACCCAACTTGCAAAGAATTTGAAAATTCTCATAAATGGATTGCACATAATGACTAAAAAGCACAGTGAATTGAAGAGTTTTTTACAAAGAGGTTCACTGCCTTGAACTTTTTTTTATTTTTAAACATGAAATTGTTACTGAACCTCAAGCCTAAACACATAGCATTTATTTTGCATTCAGTTATGACATTTGTTGACAGACCAGTCGCAACCCTAAGTCTCCTCCAGTGAATTTAAATATTATTCTCATTGATTTTCTTCCAGATTACTGGGGGTACAAAGAAATGGTTTGATTAGTCTCATAAAAAGTTCCATTCCTTTATGTCAACATTAATTGACTTTAATGGTGTCTATCTTTTTCTCTTTTTTTGTAGGTGATGTCATTGTCTATATTAATGAAGTTTGTGTCCTTGGACATACTCATGCAGATGTAGTCAAACTTTTCCAGTCTGTTCCTATTGGTCAAAGTGTCAACCTGGTGTTGTGTCGTGGCTACCCTTTGCCCTTTGATCCCGAAGATCCTGTTAATAACATGGTGCCACCTCTTGCAGTAATGGAGAGACCCCCTGTAGTGGTCAATGGAAGACATAACTATGAAACTTATTTGGAATATATTTCTAGGACCTCCCAGTCTGTTCCAGATGTAACCGATCGACCTCCACATTCTTTGCACTCCATCCCAGCTGATGGTCAGCTTGATGGCACATTCCCACCTCCCATTCATGATGATAATGTGTCAATGGCTTCTTCAGGAGCTACCCAAACTGAACTCATGACCTTAACCATTGTGAAAGGTGCCCAGGGCTTTGGCTTCACAATTGCAGACAGTCCCACAGGACAAAGGGTGAAGCAAATTCTCGACATTCAGGGATGCCCTGGTTTATGTGAAGGTGACCTCATCATTGAGATCAACCAACAGAATGTACAGAACCTGAGCCATACAGAAGTCGTGGATATACTGAAGGAGTGTCCCATTGGAAGTGAGACTTCTTTGATTATTCATAGAGGAGGTAAGTCTAAAATATCTTCTCAATGACTGGAATCTGATTTTGGAAGCTATCAAAGGATCAGCCCTATTCTGGAGTGAGGAGGGCAACATAGAGAAAGTGGCGTCTGTGCAATGATGGTATATCTGAAAATTATGGCAAAAATATATTTTATAGAGAGGAAAACATGCAGATGAGGGTCAGGAATGATGTTGAGAGATAACAGATGGCAAGAGAAAGAGAGAAAAGAGTAAAACGTTGAGTTTGGGGGAGTTTTCTCTGTGTTGAAGGTTATTTTGGATTTGATAGACTTGTGGAATGACTTGGTCTGGAAACCTCCCTATCATATGGAATAATGTTTCTGTATGAAAATAGATTCAGTCTAAAACTGGCATGCCAAGAGCATGTGTACCCCAGCTGAAGTCTTAGCAACAATGGAGGTAGTTCCAGAATCCTCCTCCCCCACCCCCCATCCAATTTATGGATAGCCTTGGAACAAGGGTGCAAGGAAGGCAGGAGCCAGAGATGGTGATGAGCCAGGAGGAGATACCCTGGAGTGAGGAACAAAGCAAGGATTAGGGAAGGGAGGAGACATGAAGAGATGGGCAGAGGATATTTGGGGTTGATAATTAAAGGACAAGGAGGATTCCTTAACTCTTAGGGCAGGGAAGAAAGAATAAGTACTGTGGAGCATAAGTGAGGAGTGGCAAACAGATTTTTCCTCCTCTTTTCCTTCTCAGTAGTGACTAAATATAGCTGGTAATACAGCAAGATTTGACTAGCTTCCCTCCTCTTTCACCGCTCCTGATGATTGGAGCTGGAGAGGAGTGAGGGGGAGACACAAAGGAAAGAATGGGAGATGAGGCATCTTAGTAACTTTCCTTCATACTTACTAGCAAAAGCACTGAGATTGGGTGGAAGGGTAAGGACAAATAAAGGACACTGGTAAATTCAGGACAGCTTATGTACAGCATTAAAGTGAATGGAATCCACAAAGTCTGAATTTGCACAGCTGACAACACAGGCACCAAAAATGCTTAAATAGGTTCAAGAGCTCTGACCTAGAGAAAAACGTAATTGACCCCACCCTCATGAAACAGACACAGGGCTCAGATCTCACAACTCTGAGCGGCCTTGGCTGTCATCAGAACCATCATTGGGCCGGAGTACCTGGGTATGTACCAATGTACAGACATGAAAGGGATTGTTTCTTCCCCATGGTAGAACTCAGGCTTTGTAGAAGACTTCTGCACATGGTGACACCTCAATACAGCACCTCTTCTGCACCTTTCCCCAGAACTGATCTCTTCAGATCCTCGATACCTCCCACCTTCCTTTTCCTTCATCTCTCAGTGATTAGGGAATCATGAATCATTAGCCATTCTATGAGAACAGGCCCACTACTCTGGGTGATTGGCCAGGACACATTTATATGGTAATCAGGAAGAAGCCTTGTGAACATCACTGTTGGACTTATGATGCAGAGTAACTGTTACTGCCCCATCCCAAAATAACTAGATATCTCTTAGTCAACATCAGGGAAGGGTCTAGTGTGGCAATCTGATCCAGGAACATGCACCGCCCCCATTCCCAATCTTTTCCCCAAAGTTATTGAGTATGGGAAATGGATACCATGCTTATGTTGCTTGGTGAGAATCCTATACACTGGGAAGCCTGCCTGTATAGTTTTGGGGATGCCTTTCTAACCCCAGTCTTGCTTGTATTTCTATTTCTGGTCTTTGGCTAAGAAACTTAGATATTGGCAGATATTGGATACCATGATTTGTCTTCATGTTTCTGGGACTACAAATCTCCATGTACTAAAGAAAACACTTCTATCTTTTTTGAGACAGGAAAGAGTTGATGGAATGACCTAAACTGTTCACGTTGTGAAAAGTGTTGGCTAATGATGAGGATGTCAATTAGCTTGATTATGGTTCTCATCTGAGAGCATAGTTCTAAGTCTCCTTTGTCAAGGAAAGGCACCTAGAGAAGATAATACCTTTTCTGAATGCATAACACAGTAACCCTCATATGAAATCATAAGGAAGCTAAATGAAAATATCAATGCCAAATGGAGGCATGGCTTCCAGGCTTGATTGAGCAATGTGGATAGAGTGATGGACCTGAAATTAGAAACACATGAATTCTGTCAGCACTTAGCACAGTGATGGGTACATAGTACCCAGTTAATAAATGCTTGGTGATTGATTGATCCTGACTCAGATACTTAACTATATGACCATAGACAAGTCACTTAACCTATGAGCCTCGATTTCTTCATTTGTAAAATGAAAATAATAATGGTGCCCATCTCAGGTTTGTTGATAGCATCAAAGGGGATAACATGTAGTGTTTTGCACACTTTAAAGCACTGTATACTCATGTAAATATGTAATTGTTCGTTATTACTATTTCTCACTTAAAACACTCTGGACATCAGTTTCCTTACCTATAAAATGAAGAGGTTAAACTAAAAAATCCCTAAGGTCCTCTGCAGATGTAAAATTCCATCCTATTGAATGAAATACAGTTAAGGTAAAAGTCCCTAGACATGACCTTCCTTTTGCTGTTAATACTATTTAATTCTTCCTGTAAGTTTTCCCCCCTGAAACAGGTGTTACATTGTTGAATTTTTTTTGGTCTGAAAATTGAGCAACAACTGCTCAGCATTGATGAGCAACACTGTACAACAGAAGTGCTGTGTACCTATGCTAAGGAGGGAAATAAATTTTGAAAGACAACAATTTTGTATTGGACCTTCTTAAAGGCTTGCTGCAAAATACCACTAAGAACATTACAATAAAGCCTCAAACAGCATCTTTTAATTTCTCCCATTGCTATCTTAACGCACTAAAACAGATGTTGTTTACTAATCAGTTATATAGATGAATATCCAGTGCCTCTTTATAAAGATAAGACGTGAAAATCTATAATTGTATTGAAATCGTTTCCTATAATTGAAGAGTATGACTAGACATGACTTTGCTATCTATAAATTAGGCATTAGTATAAACAAATCTCTGCTTCATGTATGAAGAAGTGCCCAATGGGTCTCAAGGAATGAAATATGAGAGAAAAATGATTACAGTGAAATCCCTTATAATTACAATTAATACTTTTAATATTATCGCATTTTCACTTTTGCTGATGTCACGAGTCCCTACAATTCAAACTGTTTCCCATAACTTATAGTCATTTCTTAGAAAATGTGGGAAAACATTTCCATTGTTTGCCTTGAAACAAGCCCAGAAGAGTAGACTAAGGTTGCTGTTTGGGCTATTGCTAATAGTGAGGACCTTCTTTAGGTGCATACATCTTTGAGAGTACTCAGCATGAAAAACTTTAGGCAGCTTGGTCAGGATGAATCCTGAGACTTTGCTACATGCTTCAAAGATGGAAAGGTTTTATCTGGCTAGTGGGAATGATAGTGGGGAACCCAGCAAACATAGTATGGCTTATTAAGTGAAGCTGGGAAGATATGATCTGAAAGCCCATACCAAGGCACCTAAGTTTGTGTGAAGTCAAGCATGGATTAAAGTCCAGCTTGGAATGTGGACTTGGGTCAAGACTCACCAAAGAAAACAAACTGGGGCAGCTAGGTGGCGTAGTGGATACAGCACCAGCCCTGGAGTCAGGACTACCTGAGTTCAAATCCCAGCCTCAGACACTTAACACTTACTAGCTGTGTGACCCTGGGCAAGTCATTTAACCCCAATTGCCTCACTAAAAAGAAAACAAACTGAGTAAGATTAAGGTGGAAAATGAGGCTAAGAATTAATAAAATCATAGACATCTAGTTAGAAGGGATCTTGGAACTCATCCAGTACAAATACCATTTTTTTTAACAAATGAAGAAACTGAGGCCAAAAGAGGTAATGTGACTAGCCTAAGGGTTACACAGCTGGTAAGCAGCAGAGATATAATTCTAACTGAGGTCTTCTGACTCCAAGTCTAAGACTTTTTCATCTACACAATGGTAGACTAATTTGGAATCAGAGAATCTTAGAGAATAGTGAAACAGGGTCTAGGCCAAAATTTAAAGGTAACAAGTAGTGTTATTCTTACAGATATGTTATTCTCACTGGGATCACTTGAGAAGAGCCACTTTTTATTAAGAGATCAGGCATCAGAAGGGGCTATATTTTGCCTACAGAGGCAAATTGAAAGGAGACTTGCAGTATTACATCTCCCCTAACCTAAAGATCCTTTCATTTGAGATCAAGAGAACACAATATATTCTAAAAGTGGAAAAGTTCACCCAGGGCCAGGGTAAATTCCAGCATACAAGTATCTTCTTGTCTAATTCATCTTTCACAGGAGCAGAATTTAGATGAGAAGAAGGAGAGGAATATAGACAGACAGTAATATGATATTGACCCAAGGCCCTGACAATACCCCTACTTCTAGATACCTTCTAGTGGGCAGGAGAAGATGCTAGTTCCATAGTGGTATTGGCACTGAAAGACTTCACTCATATAAGTCATGAATTTGGGCAGCTCCTAGGCATATTTGATAAAAAATAAAGCTTAATTATCATTATGATGAACAGTATTGCACCAGAGGTGTTGTTCAGATTTGAGTATTATTGATTCTTTATATCTGAGTATTGATCTTGTGGAGAGGGTACTGAGAATACATGGGTATTCAGGCAGATTAGGAAGAGTAAAGAAGTTTGATATGTAAACTGAGGCCTTTGATCTAAAATAATCTGAGTGGGAGAATGTGAAGAAGATGGAGAATGTTTCATATGAAAGGGTTACCTACAACAAATCATACCAAACCAATCTCTTTCTTTTTGACAAGCTTAGTAGTTCTATATCTCAAAATAATATTATGTACATATTCTATTTTTATTTCAACAAAGACCTTTTACAGAATATTTTAATTGTTGTTGAAAAGACTGGAAAATGTGGACTGGATGGATTCATTTCTAATTAACTGACAACCATACTCAAAAAGTTTTGTTGAATGGATCAATGTCAACCTATGGGAAAGTTTCCAGTGAAATACCACATAGCTCTGTCCTTGGTACCATCCTTTGTAAAAAAAAAAAAAAAATTATCAGTGACTTGGATTCAGACTTAGTCAATTCTTATCAACTTTGAAGATTATACAAAGCTGAAAAGGATAACTAATATGTTGGGTGACCAAATCAAGACCCTAGAAGACTTTGGCAGGCTAAAAATGATAGAGTGAATCGGAAATTTAAAAGAAATAAATGTAAGGTCTTGTACGTTTTAAAAATCAGATGGATAAGTGGAGAATGGAGAAAGATGTGGTTCATGAGGAAATGATAAGGTCTTATTTTCTTATTTCAGGATCAGTGGGAGTCAACATTGTGGTCTGCTTGCCAACCATGCTTAATGTAATCTTTAAATGCATTAATAGCAGTTTCTAGGTCAAGAGAAGTGCTACTATTGTTCTACACTGTCTAGACCATATCTGAGGTACTGTGGAACCAGATTTTCAGAGGAACATTGACAAACTGGAGCAAATCCAGAGGAGAGCAAAAGGATGTTAAGGGTCCTTAAAACCACCTTATGATTGAAATTTGAAGGAACTAAGAATGCTTAGCCCAAAGAAAACACTTAGGGGATATATAGGCGGCTAGATTTCATAGTGAAGGAAGCATCAGGCTTGAAATTTTGAAGACCTGGGTTCATCCTGTCCCAGATCCTTATTAGGTCTTTAATCCTGGGCAAATGACTCAATCTCCCTCAAACTCAGTCTCCTCATCTATAAAATAAGAATAGTAATAGCATCTATGTCACAGGGTTGTTGTAAGGGTCAAAGGAGATTATGTATGCAAATCACTTGACAAACTTGAAAGTGCTAAATAAATGCCAGTGATGTTGTTGCTGTTGTTGTTGTTGTTGACGACGATGGTGGTGGTGATGATGGTAACTGTCTTGAGATACTAAAGGGCTATCAGGAAGTAATTCCAGAGAACACAACCAAGAACAATGGATGGAAGTTATAGAAGGACAGGTTTCAGCTCAATATAAGAATTTTCTAAGTTAGCATTGTTCAAAAATAAAATGGGCTAATCTCCTAAGCAATGGTGTACTTGTCACTGGCAGTATTCATGCAGAGAGCAGGTGAGCAAGTGTCAGGCATGTTGTCGGGATTATTCCTGCTCTGAACGTTATGTTGGAATAGGTCCCTTTCGAGTCTAAAATTATATGATGCTTCAAACCAGGAATTCTTAACACTGATATGAGCTGATTTTTAATAGTTAATATTTTTAAACATAAATGTAGTTCAGTATAACCAATCCCCTTTGTAATCCTATGTATTTTATTTTATGTATTTAAAAATAGTACTCTAAAAAAGGATCCATAGGCATCCTGAGACTGACAAAATAGTCCATGACATAAAACAGGTTAGAACCCCTACTGTAAAAGCCAAGAAAAGAATATATATAATACCTGCAACACTATAAATAGAAGAAAAAAAAACCCTGAAAATCAAGATTGACTGTTGCTGCATTATGTAGTATTAGCATGGCTTACAGGGAGAGATAAAAGACAGTTCCAGCCTTTTCAGAAATGGGAGGTCCACAAGTGTTGTACATTGTACATATTTTCAGACTTTTTTGATATCTTAATAAGTTATGCTGATCTTTCCCCATTTGTCTCAAAAAATACTATTTATTATTCAGGCAAACTCTTCAGAAGGAAGAAATACTAGAGGAAACTATGATGATGGAGGGAAAGGGCATCAACAAAAACTTTCTTTTAAAAAGAAGCCCTGTTTTGGACCCTTTCTTGCTCTTTCCTAAAATAAACCTGTGGATAATTCCCTTGTGAAGGAAACAGTGAGAATAAAAAAGTATTAAATAAGAATATAATGATGTTCCATAAACTGGAGAATAAAATTCAAAATTGACTAGAAGGAAATAAAATAAGAAAAAGGATGAAACTATGAAAAACTTTTGGGGAAGGATATAAAAAGAATGTTACTTAAACTAAATGGTTGGACCAAGAGGAAATTGATCAGTTAACCAACAAAAATTTAGTAACCACCTGCTGAGCAATATGACAAAGCACTGTAGATAGCATGACAAAAGTCTCTGCCCTCAACAAACTGACATTCTAATGGGGAAGAAAAAGGTTAAGAAAGAGACGTACATGAAAATAAATAAAGAAAATTAATATAAGTAACATTAAATCATTTAGGATAAAAAAGACAAATGAAAGTAGGAGGCAGAGTTTAAGGGTATTTGTTAGCATCAAAATATCCAAAACTGAATTGCACCAGCAAGAGAACTGATTTAAAAGATGAAGGGAACATCAGAAAGAAATTATATAAAACATAACCCTCACAATCATGGAGTTCAAAGGCATGAGGAAGGCCATGTCATAGTATGTCATTCCAAAAAGGAAAGTAGAAATTTGACTTTGCTGTTAGGATGTCACTGATAACTTTCCAAGGGAAGTCAGATTGCAAAGAGTGGAGAGATTAAGTTGAAGGTGATGGAAATGAAGAAAACAAATAAAGATTACTGTTTTGAGATATTTGTCAGGGAAAGGAATGATAAAGATCGGGTACTAATGCCAGCATGTAGCAGCATTGAGGGAAAACAGTAGAGACTTGAGTATGCTTTTAGACTAGGAGAAGAAAGGAATCATAGGAGAGGAATGCAGATACTGAAAGAAACAGAGGCAATAAATGATGAAGTGGCTTCTTGGAAGCAAAGGATTCAATCCCCAAAAAGTCATTAGTATGACTTAGGTTTTCAGTTCATTGACTCATTGTTGTAAATGAAAGCATTATTTCTGTTGGCAATGTAAAGAGACAATTTCAGACTTGCACCTAAATAGTGAGAATAGCATTCATCTCAATCTACTCTAAGTCTCTGCATTATACTTAAGAAATCACTTCATTTTCCCTTTTATTACTGTCCCTGCTTTATCCCTTTTCATAAATTAATTAAAATATTTTACTTAGGGTGCTTTTTAATCTCCCTGAGCCTCAGTTTTCTAATCTGTAAAATGGGAATGATAATAACCTACCTCTCAGGGATATTAGGAAAATCAAATCAGATAACAAATATAAAAACACTTAGCACACCTTTAAAACTACATCACATGAGTTGGTTTTGCTATCATAATGAACAAGTGTTCTTTTTTGTTATAATCTACATCAGTGAAACATTACTCCATGGAAGAATCTCCAAAAAGTAGCTCCTTTATAAGAACTGGAATAGATTTGTCCTGAAATAGACAAAATTTAATTTGGTGGAATGCTATAGCCCTCTCTGCTGTGTAGTCATTCATATAACTTTCTATCATTTAGCATAAATGGAAGTCCTCATTTAATCACATATTTTGGTTAAAAGAAACAAAATGGGTTTACAAATTTTTTATTTCAGTCAAAAATATCTGTCAACATTATATATTATACTTGGCATGCAGAAACAATAAAGTATTTACTAATGTATTGATTTGTAAATGTATCCGTATCTCATACAGAGAAAATATATACATTACTAACTTCTGACATGTATCACAAAATAAAGAATAACTAACACTAAAACACCATCAAAATAGTTTGGGGGCAGCTAGATGGTGCAGTGGATAGAGTTGCTGGATCTGAAGTCAGGAGGACTAAAGTTCAAATCTAGCCTCCAACTCTTATTAGACCTGAGTTCAAATCTTACCTCCAACTCTTATGTGACCCTCAGCAAGTCACTCTGTGGAGCCTCTTTTTCAGTTTCCTCAAATAGAAAATAGGGACAATAATAGCACCTTCCTCTTGAGGTTGTTATGAAGCTCAAATGAGATACTATTTGTAAAGCACTTAGCTCAGTGCCTAGGACATTGTAGATCCCTTATAAATGCTAGCTATGCTTATAATTATTGTTATTATTAATGTAATCTAATGTAGATTATTCAGGGGACAGCTAGGTGGCATAGTGGATAGAGCACTGGCTTTGGATTGAGGAGGACCTTAGTTCAAATCCAACCTCAGATACTTGGCACTTACTAGCTGTGTGACCCTGGGCAAGTCAACCCCAATTTCCTCACCTAAAAAAAAAAAAAGAAAGAAAAAAAGGGGGAAAAGATTATTTAGAAGGCATTTCACAAACTTATAACTCCTGGAATTATTATTACAAAACAATCAATTATTTTTATGTTTCTTATTGTTGAATCATTTTAGTCATGTCTGACTGTTCGTGATACCATTTAGTGTCATTTTAGCAAAGAAACTGGAGTGGTTTGTCATTTCCTTCTCCAGCATATTTTACAGATGAGGAAACTGAGGCAAACAGGGTAAATCAACTTTCCCAGGATCACATAGCTAGTAAGTGTCTGAGGTCGAATTTGAATTCAGGAAGATGAGTCTTCCTGACTCCAGGCCTGGCACTCTATGCACTTAGCCACCTAGCTGCTCTCTATGCTAGAAATTTACAAGAGTGTCAAACAGTAAAAATGCCCATTGATAGAATGCTAGTAGTAGGGCAAGGAAAAGAAAAGCAAATCACAAAAATAAAGTTGTGGAAAAACAAAAGAACACTCTACCAGCCTAGAAATCACAAAGACAGGTCAAATAATGTATCCCATACCCCCCAAACATAAGGATGTTTCTCAAGCACTAATTTTACTCTTTTTTGGCTTAGAATTTCAAGCAAAATGCTAGCAATTGTTCTATTCCCTTTGATAATACTGAGTCACAATTTTGTTCTTTTGCCAGAGAAAATGAATTGGACGAGGGAGCAGTACACGTGCTTTCTATAAACAAGCTTTTCCTACCCCTTCCCTGTCACCAAAATAACAGCTTATATTTACCATATGACCTTTAAATCATTTTTATCTCATTAATAATAGCTCCCATTCCTCTAGGACTGTTTTCTTTGCACACGGTAGTTGTACTTTCTTCAGTAATGAGTGCATGTCGCAACATCCATAGTGCTGTCTTGCTATAAAATAGGATAAAGTCAACCTCATTTTTTTTCGAATTAGAGAATATGAAACTATAGACTTAAGTAACATAAATTTCTACCAAAAAGGAGGAAGATAAATAATGGCAGCTACTAGGGCATATTAATGGAGTGTATGTTAATTGCCCTAAATTTGAAAAGGAATACGTTATGTTTTTGCTGCATCCTACAACTTAATATTATTTCACAGTGTGGTGCTTTTATGGGGAATTTCATGGTGCCTTAGATAAATCAGTTTTACATTTTCAAATTTCTTTTTTTGGAGGGAGAGGGCAGCTTAAGACAGGATTTTATCATTATGGAAATTCCTTCTAGTGTTACAGATGGACAGTTTATCTTTAATTTAAAGTCATAGAGACTTGTCCAGGACACTGAAAAATTAAGTGTTTTGCCTATGATCACTTAGTGGATTTATGTTAGAGGTAAGCATTGAACCAAGAGTTTCTTCACACCTGATCTTGCTCAGTTCTATCCCGCATGCTTCACTGCCTCTTACATGGTTAGAATAGAGAAGTCTAATGATAATTTTGGAGTGTTTTGCTCATTATATATATGTGTCTGTCTGTCTGTCTGTTTGAATCCTACCTCAGAGTCTTATTGGCTGTATGTCACTGGATTAATCATATAAACTTTCTCAAGCTCAGTTTTCTTCATTTGTAAAATGTGGATAATAATAGCATCTACCTCATAGGGATTGTTGTACAGTTAAATGAGAAAACACATGTAAAGTATTTTGTAAACCTTGAACTATAATATAAACACTAGCCATTATTGTTATTATTGTTGTTGTTGTTATAAATATTATAAGTTTTTTCTCCTCTTTACTGCACATGGGGAAAGTGAGACTTGGAAAGATTAAATGATTTGCCCAAAGTCACATAACTAATTAGTAACATGGTCTAGATTAAGGTCTTCTCAATATAAATTTGCTATTTTGTCCACCATGTGTTTTCTCCTTCAAAAAAAAAAGAAGACATAGGAGAATCTTTCACTAAATGGCTATTGGTCCAACATTGAATGTTAGGGTTTACCTTGATATACAGAAAACTAGTGCAGATAGTTGGAGGTTTCTATAAAACATTTTATTCCTCTGTATGGAGGAATGTTTTTGGCAATGAGTGCTGCCTAGAGAGGGCAGCTAGATGTCACAATGGATAGAGAGATGGGCCCGGAGTAAGGAGTCACCTTCCCAAGTTCAAATCTTGTCTCAGATAGTTAGCTGTGTAACCCTGAGCAAATCACTTAACCCTGTTTGTCTCATTTTCCTCGCCTATAAAATGAACTGGAGAAGTAAATGGCAAACTACTCCAGTATCTTTGCCAAGAAAACCCCAAATGAGGTCACAAGAAGCTGAACACAACTGAAAGAGAACTGAACAACAACAAAAATAAAGCTGTTTAGAGTGCTGCCTGAAGAGGTAGTGAGTTCACCATCACTGAGGGTCTTCAAGCAGAGACTCAATAATAAATTGTTAGAGATGTTGTTATAGAGATTAGAGCTATAAGTGAGGATTGGGTTAAATCACTTTCATCTCTGAGGATCGGTGGTTCTAAGAAAGCCTTATAGTTGTTAATAGAAATTTCACAGCTATAGTATCATTTTTTTTTTGGAAATCTATATGTGTTAACTTACTAAATGTGGTTTCTTCTTATTATTATTGTTTGTATTATAGACTAACCTGTATGCTAATTCACTTTTTATTTTTTTGGTGAGGCAATTGGGGTTAAGTGACTTGCCCAGGGTCACACAGCTAGTAAGTATCAAGTATCTGAGGCTGGATTTGAATTGTAAAATAAAATTATTATCTATATCCAATCTGAAAAAATTATATAACTGGATTTCTATGAAAAATTATTAGTATAGAAAAATTATAATTGGGCCATAAGTCCCGCTGCGGTCGCCAATTAAATGTAAGAATATTTTAACTGACTAGGCCTAATTTGGCTGGGGGGTCTAATCTGACTGGAGGACTAAGGCCTAATCTGGGGACTTTTGACTGATATGGGAGATTTAAAAGTTCCTCCATGCTACTCTGATCCCAAATTGATAAGTAAAAGATTAAGAAGCCTCTTAACTAAATAATCTAAGCAGAATTTATTTATAAAAATCAATGTAAAAGATCAGGGTTAAGAAATGCAAATGATACAACCTCTGCTTTTAATACAATAAGGGCCCTTGTGGCCTCTAGCCTTAGGGTATGCTCCAACTTCCTCCAACTTTCACTCTTTTTCTCCTTCACTCTAGTTTCACTTTCACTGCTCAGCTCCTTTCTTCTAACTCCAAGCCCCTTTCACTTTGTCGACCCCCCTGAAAAGTCCCTTAGCATCCTCACCTCTGTTGCCAACCCCCTGGCGCTCTACTGTCTCTGTATGGTAGCCCTTCCTCGCTTTCTCCAACCTCCTTGTACTGTCTCCCCCTGTTCTCTTAATCTTCTGGCCTCTCCCAACCTCCTAAATCTCCCTCAGTGTAGCTTTTTCTCCGCCTCTGTCAGCCCCTCTCTTTACATAGCCTTAGTCTCCTTAGCGTCCTTGTAGCAGTCCCCTTTCTGTCTTCTCCAAACCCTAGCATCTCCCCTGTATATATGTTCCTTCTCTCCCCTCAAAACTCGGGCTCCCTGTGCCCCCACACACACCATGCTAATCTGCCGGCCACACTAGTGCTGAAGCCAGGTAAGGGCTCGAATGTCCCGTGCGTACCACACCCAGGGCTCCAGGGGCCCGTGCCCCCTGCTGCATGCCTGCAACCTCTGCACTGGCCGCCAGAGCCCAGCAGGACAAGCCTGAGATCTCTGGGGTAGATCCCCCCAGGGCAGAGGGAGCTGGGGCTTTTTTCCCCCCAGCCGTCTGACCTGGAGTCCTGAAAAGCCCATGAGGCTTTTTGGCTCAGCTGAAGTGGAGGGAGGAGGGGCTCCAGCCCCTCTTACACAGAAAAAAACCCTGAGAGCCTAAGGCTTTTTAATCTCAGCCCAAAGGCAGGGTCCCCAAATCAAAATAAATTTCCACAGAACTTAGGTCCTCCTGAATCCAGGGCCAGTATTCTATCCACTGTGCCACCTAGCTGCCCCCTAATTCACTTTTGAACATAGGACCTTCACACTTCATGACTTGATGCTAACAATCCCAGCCTGATCTAGTTTCTAATAATTGAATGAAGTTTACTCTAAATGCCTTGTTGGCATCTTTAGGTGCATGATGAAGTCTCTATTTGACCAAGACTCTAACTTAATTTCAGTGCCTCTCCCCACCCCACTGCCACTCTCACCAAAGGAACCCAGAAATTCTTTGCTTCCACAGGCTAGCATTTACTTCATTGTACAGAAATGCGTATTTTAAAATTAGAAGCGAGTATCATGCACTTAAATTAAAATGCTAGGTCACTTTTAATGACATTCAGATATGCTCCCTACATATGTTCCTATATAAAGCCCAAATCATGGAAAAAGCGCATAAAAAATGAAATGACAAGATCACTGAGCCATAGATTTAGAGATGTATGGTTCCTTAAGAACCTTTTAGTTGAAGTCTCTCATTTTTTTCAGATGAGGTAATTGAGGCCCAGAGAAGAAGTAACTTACCCAAGGTCATATAGTTAGAACAGGAGTCCTCCAACTACAAATACACTGTGCCTTGCTGTCTTTTTAAGTTTCTTTTTTATGGCCTTATTAAAACAAATATGTATCAATGTGGGAGGAACAAAATAGAGGACAGTATATAAAACTGCAAACTTCTGCTATTTTGTTTTACATGTATATAAAATTTAACAAGATAGTAACAAAATCTCCTGTTTGTGAAACCTTCCAAATTTTTGTTTTGTTCTTTCTATTTTTTAACATTTAACGGACAACACTTTGTTTGGCATCTCCATCCCAAGCCACTAATCCTCTTCCCAATAGAGCCCTTCTTTATCAAAAAGGAGTCTACAGGGACAGCTAGGTGGTACAGGGAATAAAGCACCAGTGGAACACAGCCTGCTTGGGAGGGACCTTTTCAGGTATTATTGACAACTCCTACTGCCATTAAAATTGGTGAAAAAGACTCTTAGATTCATTGTTCTCATGTAAAGCCTGCACCATTCATAGGTAAAGAGATTTCAGATAAAACTCAAGTAGACACTAAAGAGCAAAAGAAGATTATGTAATAATGTCTAATATTATCAATCATTTACATTCATTTATCATTTACATGTCATTGTGACTATGTATACTGTGGTTTGGAATTATTGTATATATTACAAGTACATCATCAGTTATGCAGCATAACATGCATTTTTACCATCATACTGTCTTTGGTGAAATTAATATGAGATTTATGAATTATGGAAACTTATCATCTCAGAGACTAACTACTCTTACAATGAGTTTGATATAGGCCCTGTAGAGAATATATGTACAACAGGAGGAGAGACAGGTACATGTAAGTCTATGGTTTGCTTATGATGGCAACTATATAGACCACAATTGCTGGACACAGTCCAGTTTCTTCCTCTCTCCCTTCTAAAAGTTTTCTTTTTCTTTCACTAAGTCTGATAGCATGGTCAGAATCCATCAACCTGTGGCCTAGCACAATTACTGGATGTCTCAAAACCATGAGATGTGGTATGATACCTTTCCATAACATTTTCAGGTGTCATGAATACATTACTAGATTTGGCTTTGATCCAGACACATGGTGGTAAGAAGTGTTATAGACTGCATAACTACCTCAACCCTCTATTATATAAAGGAGGGAATGTAATGGAATGTATTAAATTTGATCAGTGACAATTCTATGCTAAGGTTTAGTAAAAAAAATCCAGCAATTCAAACAGTTAAAGAAGAAGAATCCAGCTTTCCAGACCAGAATCCAGCTTCCTCCTGATGACATCTTACCACTCCAAGAAGACAAGATAACTGAGAAAAGACTTCTAAAGACTTAATTATTTTTTACTGTTTCATCAAGGAACACCTGTTCCTAGAAGAAACAAAGGGGGGAATGTGATGAAATAATGGGATTTAGCAGATACTCAAAGACCCACCTGGAGATTAATCAAGACTGATTGAATCAAGTGAGAGTAATTGACTGCTGATTAAGCCTACTTCAAGTTAATTGGATTGTAATCACACCTGGCTATCCCTTAAGAAGGCATTGTTCTCAGAAACTAGACTGTGAACTCAACTTGAGAACACCTTCAAAGACAATGGATTTGGATGACACCAACCAATCACCTTGAAGCAATGTGTAAGGACCGCCTCTGTTCCAGATCTATAAAAAAGCTTCCACAAACATCTTGCTAAGGAATTCCTGATTAAAACAGGCTGGTGAAGGAATTCCTGATTAAAACAAGCTGGTGAAGGAGTTCCTCATTAAAGCAGGCTTGTGGAGGAAGACTTCAGGAAGAACCCAACCAAGCTGGAACTCTAGGCTAGGTAGACTTCTTTTTCATAACCTTCTGAACTCTTTGTAAATATCTGTATGTTCCAATAAATATTTAATGCCCAAAGACTGGTACTGAAGCCTTTTAATTTTTGGTGACCACAATTAAGATTTTAAACATCACAGAAGGAAGGGAGGAAGGAAGGAAGGAAGGAAGGAAGGAAGGAAGGAAGGAAGGAAGGAAGGAAGGAAGGAAGGAAGGAAGGAAGGAAGGAAGGAAGGAAGGAAGGAAGGAAGGAAGGAAAGAAAGAAGGAAAGAAAGAAGGAAGGAAGGAAGGAAGGAAAGAAAGAAAGAAAGAAAGAAAGAAAGAAAGAAAGAAAGAAAGAAAGAAAGAAAGAAAGAGAAAGAAATCTACAATTCAGTCAATTTTTTTCAATCGTGTTGGACTCCTTGTGATCCCACTTGGGGTTCTTGGCAAAGATACTGGCGTGGTTTACAATTTCTTTCTCCAGCTCATTGTACAGACAAGGAAACTGAAGCAAACAGGGTTTGGAGATTTGCCTAGCTATAAAGTGCCTGAGGCCAGCTTTGAACTCAAGATGAGTCTTCCTGACTCTATCCAGATTACTATCCACTAACTTACATAGCTGCCAAAAATAATTCCAGTCAAGCAAAGTAAATCAACCTGGAAACATTGTCTGAAACCATTGGTACCATTCTAGACCTCTATTCCAACACTTCTCTGCCAGGAAGAAAAAGTCTTATAGTATGCATCATCATCATTCATCTTAAGTCATAGTTGGTGACTGTATTTACTAGAGTTCAGAAGTCCGTAAAAGTTGTTTTCTAATTATATTAATTGTATCAATTGTTTTCCTGGTTCTGCTCATTTCACTCTTCATTGGTTCATACAAGTGTTCTCTAGTTTCTCTGAATCTTTCCTATTAGTCATTTCTAATGACCCAATAATAATTAATCAAATACATGTGCTATAGTTTGTTCAGTAGTTCCCCAATTAATAAGCATCTACTTTGTTTTCCATACTTTGCTACAATACAAATTGCTGCTATGAGTCTTTTTTCACCTGTGGGTCCTTTCCCTCTGTTATTGACCTCTTTGGGGACACATTTCCAGTCATGGTATCATTGTATCAAAGGGTTTGTGCAGCTTAGTGATTTCATGAATATAGCACTGAATTGTTTTCTAGAATAGATTTTATCAGTTGGGGGCAGCTAGGTGATACAGTGGATAAAGCACCAGTACTGGATTCAGGAGGACCTGAGTTCAAATCCAGCCTCAGTCACTTGACACTTGATACCAGCTATGTGACCCTGGGCAAGTCACTTAATCCTCATTGCCCTGCAAAAAATAAAAAAAATACAAATAGATCTCTATCAGTACTGCCATAGTATGCCAATCTTCCCAAAGCCCCTCCAACAATTATTATTTTTATCTTGTGTCATCTTTGCCAACATAACAGGTGTGGGATTGGACAGCAGACTTATTTTAATTGGTATTTCTCTTATTATTAGTGATTTGCATGATTTTTTTAATGACTGTTGATAGCTTGAAGGAAACAGGAGCTTTCATGGCCATTAAAATATGTTTCTTGTTCTCATGTTTTCCCAAAAGACAAAACAAGCAGAGCTCCCTGATTAAGAAAGCCAACACCCAAGTACTATGACCCTACATGTTTATGTAGACATCTTCAAAGTATTTTATTATAATTAGTTTTTTGGTAAAACATCAACAATTCCTTTAGCACCTTATTTTTAAATAAGAAAATACTGATTAATCTGGATTATGAGGTTATTTTACACTTAAATGCTAACGCATCAGCAAAATCCACATTACTTCTGGGATTGGTTGTTCAGCTACAGAAATAAGTCAAAGATGACTGTTTTAACTTGTGATCCCCAGTTTCCTCTGTTCTTATGAAAACTAAAATTTGATCCTCAGCATGTTAATTCCTTCTTTGAAAAATCATAACTGGAGGCAGCTAGGTGGCACAGTGGATAAAACACTGGCCCTGGATTCAGGAGGACCTGAGTTCAAATCCAGCCTCAGACACAACACTTACTAGCTGTGTGACCCTGGGCAAGTCACTTAACCCTCATTGCTCTGAAAAAAAAAAAGAAAGAAAAGTCATAATTAATCCACTGAAGTAGGGAGAATATATATTCTTGATCAAGGGTTCTTGACCATTTCTTTGTCATGGACCCTGTTGGCAATCAGGTGAAGCCTATAGACTCCTCAGAATAATGTTTTTAAATGCATAAAATAAAACCAGATCACAAAAGAAATTATGTTGAAATGCAGTTATCAAAATATTTAAAAAATTAAAAAATTCTTGGACCCCAGGTAAAGGACCCCTGTAATAGATAATCTAATTTGGTTTACCCTATATCCTTGAGGAAGTAATATGAATACTGCTGTTCACTACATATGCCAGTATTTAACTAAATAACAACAACAAAAATAATAGATGACTAGGTATTAAGCTTATTTTCAGTCGACTCTGGCTACAGTAGAAAATTTTTAGAGTCAAGAATGAAAATAAGCAAGTCCAGTTCCCTTTATGAAATCTGTTTAGACTACAGATTTTCTGAATCTAGACAAATTTATTTTTCATTCATTTAAAATTTGTTTAGTGCCTATTATGTGCAGAGAAATTTTCCGTGAATGAATTATCTAATTTTATAAATATATACTATGATTGCATGTATGATATCACAGTAAATTAACTGGATACCAGAATTCTAGGTGATTACAAAAATAATAGAATTTCAGAGTTGCAAAAAACCTCCGGTAATCATCTAGTTTGACCCAGACCTAAGCAGGAGTCACTCTATAGTATCCCTACAATACATCACCCAGCTTCTACTTAAAATTCTCCAGTGAAGGAAATCCTAAGGCAGCACATTCCACTTTTGGAAATCTACTTTTCCTCACCTTCCACCCACTGTTCTCTTTCACCATATGGGATCAACCAAAGCAAGTCTCTTCCACTTGAAAGCCCTTCAAATTCTGGAAGACGACTTTAAGGTCTTACTCCCACTCTCCTTCACTCCCACGCATATTTCTCTTCTTCAATCTGAATATACCAGATTCCTTCATCTGATGCTCCTATGGGATGGTCTTCACTCTTCCCACCATCTTGGTTTTCCTCATTTAGAGAGGCTCCAATTTGTCCACATTGCTCCTAGAATGTGGTACTGAAGAATGAACATAGTATTCCACATATAGTCTGGAAAGAACTGTCTTGTCCCTTGTTTGGGAAAGCCTGCCTCTCTTAATGCAGTCTATGGAGTGAGAACTCCATATCACCCTCTTGGTGTATTTTGAACCTTTAGTCTGCTGAAATGCCCAGAATTTGTTCACATAAAGTGTTTTCCACCCATGCATTCTCTAATTTTAACCTGTAAAATTCATCATTTAAAATTTTCCTGTAGTATTGTGCTTGTATCATAATTAAATTTCACATTATTCTACTATGTAGCCTATTTTTATTTATCTTATTTTATTTCTATTAAGTATCTTACTTCTCTAGCTTGTAAAAGATCCTTTTTGATACTGACTCTGTGCCCAGAAGAGTAGCTATACATTTTAATTCTGTGTCATCCATAAATTTTGGGGGCAGCTAGGTGGCGCAGTGGATAGAGCATGGGCCCTGGATTCAAGAGGAACTGAGTTCAAATCCGGCCTCAGACACTTAACAATTACTAGCTGTGTGACCCTGGGCAAATCACTTAACCCCAATTGCCCTCACAAAAAATAAATAAATATAAATTTTGCAATTTTGCTAACTATGCTTTCATCAAAATCATTGATAAAAAATGTTGTATAGCAAAAGGCAGATCCTTATTACACTCCACCATTAAGTTAATATTACACAGGTAGTGACTACATTTCAGATTCTGTCATTCGCCTTGCCTAAATATAACATCAGATAGACTGTTATCTCTAAAAGAATTGTGAGAGAAACTTTGTCAAATTTGGAATATTTGGACTAGTTTATTTTTTATACCCCAAACATACTTGTGGTTAATAAAAGCTTATTGAATGAATGAATGACTAGCTTTGTCCCCATTTGATAGATGAGGCAAATTAGAAAAGTTAAGTAACTTACCATCCTCAGGCACATACTAAGTGTCTGAAGCAGAATTCAAACTCAGGTCTTCCTGACTCCTATTTCAACCATATTGCCTCTCATGAATAAATGAAATACTTTGCAGAAGTCGCTCAGCATCCTGCTGATCTACTAGCTAAATGAGGAAACCTATGTAAAGCCCTTTTCAAAACTTAGAGCACTATCTAAATGCTTGCTATAGGCAGTAATAGCAGTAGTCGTAGCCTAGTTGTTTAGTCAGAAAAGGAAGAGAGATTAGTTTAATGTGGTCTGTTTTTGAAGAAGGCGTTCTGGCTCATAAACCATCTATTTGATAACATGTCTCCAGTCTTTCCAAAAATCAAAGGCAAACTAGCTAGTTTATATTTAGCAGGATCCTCCTGATTTTTCTCCCCATTGAAAAAAAAATCAGAACATTAGCTCTTTCCTAGACTTGGAATATTTTT
Organism: Dromiciops gliroides; assembly: GCF_019393635.1. Classification (NCBI taxonomy): domain Eukaryota; kingdom Metazoa; phylum Chordata; class Mammalia; order Microbiotheria; family Microbiotheriidae; genus Dromiciops; species Dromiciops gliroides. The sequence goes on along the minus strand of NC_057865.1, from coordinate 150,577,546 downwards.
CCCATTCTCCAAATAAACCCTATCAGTTAGAGTTTACCTGAAGAACAGTTAAAGAGCCTGTTGAGTTATGTCTCTGTCAGGTGATTAGCCTCATGTGTAGGGGGGGGGGGGTGCACGCACGTGTGTGTGTGTGTGTGTGTGTGTGTGTGTGTGTGTGTGTGTGTGTGTGTGAGAGAGAGAGAGAGAGAGAGAGAGAGAGAGAGAGAGAGAGAGAGATGGGACAAATTACTCTCTGAGCCTCAGTCTCCTTATCTGTAAAAAAGGGAAGAAATTGGCCTTGACGATTCTCTAAAGTCCCTTCCAGCTCAGAATCTATATTTACATTTATGTTTAAGGAAAGTGAGTGCAGCTATGTGGCTCAGTGGGTAGAGCACTGGGCCTGGAGTCAGGAAGACCTGAGTTTAGATCTGGTCTCAAACACTTATTAGCTGTGTGACTCTGGGCAAGTCACTTACCCCTGTTTGTCTCAGTTTCCTCATCTGTAAAATAAGCTGGAGAAGAAAATGACAAACCACAACAATATCTTTACCAAGAAAACCCCAAATGGGGTGACAAAGAGCCAAACATGACTGAAACAACTGAATAAACAAGGGAAATGAAGAAAGCAAATATAGAATGTCAATTCACAGGTAGCAAGCTGGAGGCAGGCCCTGCCAATCACCTTCTCTTTCCCTCTTGATAGATATAAACAATACCCCTAAAAAACCCTTGAAGTTCAGGGAAGTTCTCCCCTAGGGATCTTTTTGTTGAGCAGTTAATTAAGAGAGAAAGGGGAGACCAGGATGTTAGGGATCCTTTGTGCTATTTTTTTCTTGAGAATGTAGAATATAAAACCACTCTGAAAAAGATATACAATCAGTACTAGTAGTAACTTAGACTAATACTCCTACTGCTACTACGAGGTAGAATCTCTGAAGTGCTCTAAGATTTGCAAAACACATTTGTCATCTCATTCCATTCTAGTCAGGCACTTAAATTGTTTTTCCCTAAAAAGTTGTTCAACAGAGCTGACTTACTCTCCTCAGGCTAAGAAGCCCTAGTCAAGGCATCTTTTAAAATTTGCTATCCAGCTATTGCCAACTGTTCAGACAGCATTGCTTCCATCCATGGGAATGAAATTCATGTTAAATTAAAAAAAAAAAAAGATGAGAAATGGTGCTTGTCACCACTGCCCTCTAAGGATGGGAAACATTTTCATTCTTAGGCTATAAAAATTACATTCTCTCACTTCCTTCCTCTCAACCCCCTCTCCCTCTCCACCCTGTGTCTGGAAGTATTTTACAATGCAAAACACATTTAGAAGCATCTCTCTCTACACCTACAGACCTTACCTCTCCAATTAAAAATAACTAAAACAGTTGCTCTTTTCAGACATGTGGAGGAAATTAATTTCATGACTGTGGAGCATAAATGCAAAAGGTTAAGCTTTCTTTGAAGAAGGAAAAAAACTACACTTTTTGTTAAAAATCTGTTACATTTTGTTCCATGGTTTAATTTTTTAAAGTGCTTTGTTTGATTTTTTTTATTAGAACAGGAGGAGGGAAGATGGGCTCTACTAGAGGAGAGAAGGTTTGCCCCCTTTTAAGAAACCTCTGACAGGAAGCTACAGAGGATTAGCAGAAGCTTCAATATTCAATGAAGCTGAAAAAGCTTTGGTGTAGTAAGGAAACCTTGCCTGAGCATTCAGTCTTAATATAGTCGTGCTGTGGACAAAAGGACATTGTATTGTCTGTTTTGTGAAATCAGATGCTCCCAGCCAGGATAAGAAAGGACTGAGAATTTAGGACAACCGGTCACATATAGCATTTTGGGGGAAAAGTAAAAGCCCCCTCTCCCTATCTTCATCTTCATCTCTAAGGGACACAACTCAAGAGATCTTTCATTAAAGTCTGTTACTTGGCCCTGTGCTGCCTGGTGTATTCATCTTCAAGACTTCATAAGGGCCAGTGTCTCATTGTCCCCTCCCAAGAATTCAACTTCTTCATCCCCTATGGCTATTTAATCTTTTTAGTCACAGTGAGAGAAATCCTATCTCGTTCTATCACCATGTCACAGTTTGGTTGGGATCAACTAAGCTACCATTTTTAGAGTCTGCTATAAGAGGATAGAATGAAAAATAACAGACCACAGAGATTATTTTTAAATAGATTATTATTTACAATTACATGCCACTTTCCCTCCTGGGTCAAAGTGCCCTGTGTCAAGTAGGTAACTCTCTGACTACTTTCTCAGGTAGAGTCACACACAGCACACCAAATTCAGGTTTCCTTCCAACATAGTTGTCACTCGGGAAAAAGGTAATGGGGGTCCTTAAGTATTCCTCTGTAAAGAATTACACTCTTGGGGGCAGCTAGGTGGAGCAGTGGATAAAGCACTGATCCTGGATTCGGGAGGACCTGAGTTCAAATCTAGCCTCAGACACTTGACACTTACTAGCTGTGTGACCCTGGGCAAGTCACTTAACCCCAATTGCCTCCAAAAAAATTATACTCTTGCACACAGTCCAATTAGGATTAAAATGGTCCTTTATTGGGAGCTAGAGAAAGTGACCTATAGGCAAGTCAAAGATTTAGCCTCAAGCAGAGGAGATGGCTTAGAAACATCTTCCTCCCAGAACAAAAGGAAGGCCAAAGCTTTTATAGAGGATAGATGTGTGACCACCTGACAATGAAAAGTTCCTTTTGGGATGGGGTTGGGGAAAATTTCTTAGAGTCAGGAGGCTTTTTCTTTTGGAATGATAGTCCTGACCTCTGGAGTTCTCTCTCCTGGTCCAGTCAGGTAGTAGCCACACCTAATTGACTTTCCTGCTATAGAATTTTATCTTGCCTTACTTCTTAGGTGTGTCCATCGTGATATCTAGTTGGCCAAGCTAAACTTTAATAGTCCCTGAATTCCTCCATTGGTCTGTCTTGTTATCTGGTCACCTTTGGTTTTGTTTCTCAAAGGAGAAACTTCTGAGTTATCCTAATGTCCCAATTTATCCTAATAGGATATTTAGCCCCATGTCAATAGCTATAATCAAGCTAGATATCCTTTTCTTTTCCAGGATTGTACCATCATTATCTAGGAATTTAAAAGTCACTCCTACTTATCTGTAAGTTTCTGCCCTTCATACACTGGGAATATCCTTGCATAATATGTGAGTCTGCAAATAGTTTCAGAGAGGTCACCATTTAGGTAACAGTCTCTCTCCAGGTACTTTTACACTAACTTCTTCTCAAAGGGACCACAGCATAGGACCAGAAATTTGAAGATGTTGGTTCCTTCAAAGTTTTCTTGTTCTGCAAAGTTTCCCCTTAATTTTACAGCTGAAGAAATTAAAGCCCAAGGAAGTTAAAAGACTTGCCCGAGTTTATAGAGATAAGTCACAAAAGGAAGATTTGAACCCAGATTCCCAGTGACTCCAAATTTTTACACTTTTTCGATTTTAACCCACTGCCCTTCATTGTTTCAGACACTCCTCTGCTCAACCCACCCCCACCCAGTCATTATTTCTTTCAGAGAGTTTGTTTCTAATATGGTACATTAGCTAGATGGGGTTACAGGAGGATTTGGGGAATGACTTGTGCCTGGCTTTCCTGTATTATCTTTCTGTTTAATAAAAGAAAGTATTTCATTTGGAATTGCTGTGGCCTCAGCTTATAGATTCTTTCATTTGGTGCATAAACATGGAGGGATTGCATCTCTGTTTACACTTCACCCTCCTGTGCATTACATTTAATAAGGTTTGTGAGCTTCTTTCCACCCCCACAAATACATTTCTTTCTTCCTGAGTTATAACTAAATGGTGATTTGCCATTTCCTAATGGTACTTGAATTGTGTGCTTTGGGAAGCTCACTCAGAAATCCTGGGCTTAAAATTCTTTGCATGTAAGAAGGTTCTAAGAAGGTGATTTAAAGCATGGAGGTTAGTTCAATTGATAAATAATGGAAAATTTGCATTTCCATGGTGAGATTTTTCTCAGCAGAGCACTTTGTTAATGTCTATGGAGGGGAAAAAATCAATACAGTTTTTCTAAAGCATGAAAGTAGCTTATGGTAAATAGTTCTTTGGGGATTAGTTAGGAACCCAGTAGAAAGTTTGCAGATGGGTTAGTTACCATTCTAACAGAATTTTAATTCCAAGAGTTTTGAATTAGTACTAGAAGGCTGGGCTGTGAAAAGGCCTATGGGTTTAGAATCTCCTTATGAGAGGGGTAGCTGTTGCTACTGCCTTAGGGTCAACCTATTCCTGGGGATCTATGGGAAGTGGGGGGACATCTCGTTAACCAATGGCCAAATATCAAGTCAGAGCTTTAAATCCTGACTCTGAGTCTTACTGTGACCTCCCTGAGCTTCAATTTCCTCATCTAAAAAATGAAAGGTTGGGACAGGTACCCTAAAAGGCTCCTTCAAAAAAGACAGTGGGGGTGAAGAGAAGAGAGAATTTTTTTTTCAGGGCAATGAGGCTTAAGTGACTTGCCCAAGGTCACACAGCTAGTAAGTGTCAAGTGTCTGAGGTCAGATTTGAACTCAGGTCCTCCTGAATCCAGGGCAGGTGCTTTATCCATTGCACCACCTAGCTGCCCCTGAAATAAATTCTTTATCAAGAAGTATTTATCATGTGCCAGGCACTGCTGTGCCAGGCTTTCATGATTCAAATACAGAGAAGGAGAATATTCCCTGACCTCAAGGCTCTTATAGTATAATAAGGGAAGACAGTACATAAAGAGGTGCACACAATGGGGCTTAGTAAGAAGACTATAAGAAAGTGGCAGGGAGTCCTGGGCCTTGGCAAGACAAGGCAAAAACTCACTTATCAGAGCAAGGGGATTCAGTAGCCAAATTCAAGTTTACAGAGAATGGAGATGGTGGGAGGAAAAAAAAATGAGGGACTCCCTTTAAATTTGTGATCTTTGATCCTGTGACCTTTACTGTGCTATAGGATATCAGCCTCCCTTCCAGGAACTAAGAAATTGATGATTAGAAAAATTATTTAATATTCTCCAAGAAAATACCGTAAGTTAGAAGGAGATAGAGACAGAGGAAGCATATTCCACTAATGGGTGGATAGCAAAAAGCAAGGAGCTCTAATGGAAACAGTGTATTTTTTAAATTAAGGATCACCTGTGTGAGTGGCTGAAATTAGCCTCGGAGGCCCCAAATGGACCGCCCCTCCCCCAGTTCAACTGGCTCTCCCAAAACCATTCCACATGGAGGACTCAGGAGCCCAAGCCCCACTCAGTGGGGATATGCATGTAAGCCTCACATAAATGCCAGCTTCCTCTGCCCAGCCCCGGCTCCAGGAGCACATGGCAGGAAGGCTTAGTGCCCCTGTTGGCCTTGGACACCTGCCCTGGGAGCGGCCAGTGAATTAACTTGGTGTGCACGTGGGTGAGGGCCAGGGAGAAAGAAGGGTTTATATTCAGGAGTGGAGGTAGTGAAAGGGGTCGCTATGGTGAAGTGGGGGTCGCTACAGAGAGAGAAGTTAGAAGAGGGGGATGCTACAGGGATGCTATGGAGACAGAGAAAGGAGCAGTGAAAGGGAGAGGAGTTGCTAAAGGGGGCTGACAGTGAAAGTGGAAGAGAGCTAGTGAAAAGGTAGTGAAGTTGCTACAGAGAAAGATGTTAGACAGAGAAAGGAGACACAGGTGGGGGTTGTAAGCACAGGCAGTAGCAAATCGGCCCAGTCACACCCACAGAGTGAGAGATGCGCAGGGGGATAGAAAGCAGAGTTCGTTGGCCAGGGTTTCAGGTTGTATATCTTACTTTCCTGTATTCTTATTTCTAAATTGTTTCTCATAAATAAATTGTTTTGCTTTAATAGAAAAGAAGTTTTTTAATCTTTTCCTTGTCAGGCTAGGGAGAGGCAGTGGAGGAGAGGGAGAGCCTCCCAATTGGTTCTTCCCATATTAAATTAAAAGCAGTCAAATAGCCAGCCAGGAGTTCACAGATTAGGGCCCACCAGTTAATACTAGTTTTACATTAAATGGCCACTGTGATGGTACTTACCAACCAGTTATAATTTTTCAGCTATAGTTATAATTTTTCAAATAGCTTACAGTTATAATTTTTTTTCGATTAGTTATAGTTAATATTTTTTTACACCTGACTAGAGGAGAAGGTTTACATTAAGAAGTAGTGAGAGTTAAGGTTGGGTTGTTGTTATTAAGTTGATTGTAGTTGTGTCCAATTCTTCAGGACCCCATTTGGGATTTTCTTGGCAGAGATACTGGAATGGTTTGCCATTTCTTCCTCCCACTGATTTTACAGATAAGGAAAGTGAGGCAAATGGGGTCGAGTGACTTGCCCAGGGTCATACATCTAATAAGATTCTGAGGGCAGATTTGAACTCACAAAGATGAGTTATGACCTCCTTGGGACAGTTAGGTGGTACAATGGATAACGTTCCAGGCCTGGTGTGAGGAAGACTTATCTTTGTGAGCCCTTTTAATAACTAAACAAGAATCTTCTCTACCATATGTTGGACAAGCAGTCATCCAGCCTAGGCTTTAAAAGCTCCATTAAGGGAAGAGCCATTCATTACCTCTGAAGGCCGCCCATTTCATCTTTGGATAGTTCTAGTTCTTGGAGAATGTTTCCTTTCCCTTACATCTACCCTATCTATGCCAATGAACTAGAGAAGGGCTCTAGTTTCACTCTCCCTCTGAAGATGCCTCTAGAACACCAATAAAAGCAAAGCTAGTCTAGGCTTCTGAGCTGTCTTTCCCTAACTAGCTCTTATTCAGGTCAACAAATATTCTTGCCGTGTATAAGGCACTTTGCTAGGTACCAGAAATACACAGAAAAAAAAAATAATCTCTGACTTCAAGGGGTTTATATTCTGATGAAGGGATATCATATAGACACAGATAAGCATAATACAAAGTAATTTAGAAAGAAGAAAATAATTGCAAGTGGGAGGGTCTAGGAAGGTTTAAAAGAGGATAGGGTACCTGACTTGAGCCTTTATGAACTGAGAAAAAGCCATTAGAATGATTCTGAAAGGTGGCCAGAGAAGGGAGTACATTCTAAACATGGGAGATGCCTAGTGATGCCCAGAGGTAATCATAGTCTAGTTTGTCTGAAACATGGAGTTCAATAAGGGGAACAATATGAAATAAAAAGTCTGGTGAGAGGGAGGATAGGCAATTATCCCAGTCTACCATGTAGTAGATTCCCTACTTTGACCAATTATTCTGGCTAATTAGATGTTAAGCTCTCTTGTTTCCATACCACTAAAGGACTGGAAGTACTGTGAGTGCCCTCTAAATTTGGTGCCTGGGGGAAAAGCCCTGTTCAACCCTCCCTAGTTATAGTTTGGGGCATCCTAAAGAGATCTGAAAGTCATCTGTAAAATGACATAAATGAACTCACAGGAGTGAATAAGATAAATGAATGAGAAAAAATAGGAAAAGAGGGCCCCAGATAGAGAAATAAAAGACATTCACCATTATATAGCAGGAAATAAATTATAATCTAGCAAATAGAACAAAGGAGCATTCAGGCAAATAGGAGAGTGAGAAGAGAGTAGGGTTATAGAAACCAAGGATGACTAGAGTACCAGAGAACAATAGCAGCAGAAAGGCCAAGAAGACAGGACTGAAGAAAGGAAATCAGATTTACCAGTGAAGAGAATATTGTTCACTTTTGAGACCATGTAAATTCCATGATCAAGAATCTTCAGGATTGTTCCCACAGTAAAAACTAAACTCATCAGTTTGGAATTTAAAGACCCTTTATATTCTGATTCCAGCCTACTTTTCTCGACTTATTTTATGTTCTATATTCTAGCCAAACTGGTCAATTTATTGTTCTCTGATCTCAACATTCCATCTCCTGCTACCTTGACTTGGCACAGGGTTGTCCTGCATGCCTAGAATGAACACTCCTCTTCCCCTACACCTCTTAGACACTTGAATTTTCTTCAAGGTACTATCTAGGTGCCAGCTCTTCCAGGAAGCCTTTGCTACTCCCCCCCCCCCCATTTCCTCCCCCTTCTCAAATTATCTTGTAAATATCATTAGAATATAAGCTCTTTGAAGGCACAGACTGAACATCTTTGCTATATCAGTGCAGCTCTGGGTGGTTTTCACTGTATCTTTCTGTGTCCTCAATGTCATTAGGTGCTTTTCAGAGAAGGGAGGGCAGATAGGTGGTGTGGTGGATAACATGTCGATCTGGAGTCAGGAACACTCATCTCAGGCACTTAACCTCTGTCTACCTCGGTTTCCTCAGGGAATAATAATAGCACCCACTTCCCAGGGTTGTTGTAAGGGTCAAATCAGATAATGTTTATAATATTAGCAGAGTGCCTAGCACATAGTAGTCACCTAATAAATGTTTGTTTCCCTTGTTCCTCCTTTCTACTTGGGTGATACTGTTTGTATTGTGTATTTCTGTCTTTTATCTGGCAGAACAATGTAGCTACTTATTCAGTTTAAGGTGGAGCTATTTAGGAGCAGTCATTGGCATTCCATAATAGTTTAAGAAAAGAAGTATAATATAAGTAATGGGAAGAACTGTCTACATACTTAAATCTCTAAGATGTCCTGCAAAGACAGAAAACTGTCCCTGGAAACTTATCTTAGCACTAACGATTACTAGAAGAGATTTAATTTACTAGAAGCATTTCCTTTTCTGCCAAACACATCAAAAGTAAAAAATGGTACAATAAAACTCTCACCCAGGACCTTGGCTGAATTTTGACATCCCCCTATTCAGAAAGAAATGTAAGATTCATTTCTTTGAATAGGACTCAAGCCAGTCCTCCAAAGAATATGGATTTGATCTTAACACAATAGGGATTCCAAAGCAAATCTTCTGGATATGGTATTGTGAAATGTGGAACTAAAATAGCACTCCTTTTAAAGCATCTAGGTTCTATATTATGGTAATTGAAACTAGGAAAATATTTAAAGGGCTTTCATGGGGTATTCATTTGAAGTTGACTCTAACCACAATAATTCAATTCAGGTACAATGTTCTTGAGTGACAGGTTGAGAGGCAATCTTCTTCCAGAAGGTGAATAATGGCTTCAAAACCCAGAGGTTGAGAGTCAGTCTATAAGTTCAAGTTTTCCTGTAAGGCTGTCATTGACTGTCTCTGGGAACTCTGGGAACTTATCTTTCTGCCTCTTTCTTTCTATTATCCTACCTCTGAAATTAGATAAGTTTCATTTGGTGAAGCAAAATACTGAACCAAACTATTATAAATAATTCAGTACAGTATAAATGGCAATGATAATAATAATGAACCCAATTATTTCCCTTTCCATTACCACACACTATAACACCCCTTTTTCTGAAGTCATAAGTCTAGTACCATGGAAAGCTCTCCTTTTAAAGATAAATTATCTCACCCCTACATAAACCCTAATAGTGTTAATAGTGTTTTCCCTAAATAGGCTCATGCCACCATGGATCATAGATCTGGGCAAATCAGTCTGAAACTCCATAATATGGAATGACAGTAAAGTTAAAAAATGAAAATCTTTTCTTATTTATTTATTGATAGACAGTTTATCATAGACACGCATGAGATATATAGGTATGGATGGGTTGCACTGTGTACCAGCAGAGGGAATATTCACCCACATCAATGAGACCACAAGTCCATTAAAGTAAATTTTTTTGTTTGTTTTTTGTGGGTTTTTTTGTGGGGCAATGAGGGTTAAGTGACTTGCCCAAGGTCACACAGCTAGTAAGTGTCAAGTGTCTGAAGCTGGATTTGAACTTAGGTCCTTCTGAATCCAGGGCAGGTGCTTTATCCACTGCGCCACCTAGCTGCCCCATTAAAGTAAATTTAAATGTCCCATTATGCTTGCTTATGACTTTAGGCAATCTGTGCTTTAAAGAATTGAAATCCAAGAGCCAGTTAAAGATGTGGCCCAGCATACACTTCAGCTAGTCAGTTGCACCAATATCTTTGTGAGCTCAAAAGCCATAGGAACAATTTTGTTTTAAAATTGTGTCCTAAGTACCTAGAAAAAGCATTGGCTTTGATAAGAATAGAGTTCATAATAATGATGATGAAAATAATAGTGATATTTTATACTTATTCAACCCTTTTTAGCTATAGATTCAAGAGTGCTTATAAAAGATCTGTGCCTGGTTCCTACTGACTTTCATAGCATGAATCTCTGTCTAAATTATGGTGTGGAAATGTGTGTGCATTGGGATACTTGCCAGACATGGTACAAAAGAGACTAGTGGTATTAAATCTAAATGGCTTTGCTGGGGGAGGAATGGGGAGTAGATCTCATTTAAAACTCTTGTTTCCATTTTTAGAGGTGATCTTTGAGTATATTTTAAGTTGTATGCTTTTAATAGTTTATGTTTTTACTTGAAACATTTCAAATGTTGACTCTCATTCTGGGGCATAGCAGTATCCCCATCATATGCGTCTGGCCACTTTACTTTCCTTAGAACATGATTCCAATTCCTGAATCTCAAAGCTTGACTTCAAAAAGCAACAATATATGCATTCAGTCAGGGCTTAGATTGTAGACACTGCTCCTTTGCTGTTTATAGGATGTTGACAATAGAAAGCCTTTTAGAAAGCTATGTAAAAGCAGGTCTATGAAATAAAACACAACATAACATATAAGTAGGACCCAGTCTTTCTTAAGGAACCCCAAATCACAAATCTGCTGGACAATGGGACAAAAAAAGGTAAAATATGAAAAAAAATCAAAATTCTGAGGATAGTAATATTCTAAGAAATGGATAACTATTTTGTATCTAAAGGGAAAAGCAAGTTGTACATAATAGACTTGTAGTTTTATGTGCAATCATCTTTTTTATTATACTATATTATGGAAATTCTTGCTTTATTTTATAAATTAAAAATAAATAAAACATGAAATGTGTGTGTGTGTGTGTGTGTGTGTGTGTGTGTGTGTGTGTGTGTGTGGACTGAAGCATGACACCTACACATTCCTATTTCTTAGGTTTAGCCTTCAAAGGAAAGTGAACTAAATCTGTAAAACCTTTTTTTGAATTTTGTGTAGTAGATAGTTTGGTCCTGTGATCTGTTGAGATAGTGAGAATTGTGATGTTTCCTTTTCTGTAGTTATATATTTCTTACTGTGGTGATTTTCCTCCTCCTAACCATTTGCTGTTTATTTTATCATTTGCTGAGTATGTTTTCCTTTTGGCCTGGCTTGGGTTTTGTTTGTTTGTTGATTGGTTGGTTAGTTATAATAGCTCTTAATTCTATTTTAATTATTGGAGATAGCAGACAAATCAAGGAAATAAATGACTCACCAGTCATTTTGGTTTGCTTCCAATTACTTTCAGTTTTGGACATCAATTCTTACTGGCTGTTCCTTACTCAAAGAGCCCTTAACCTAAAAGCCTCTCTTTCTTTAATTCCTGCTCATTAGCTATTTATGTACCTAGGAACAATATGTCTACCATGTATTAAGAAATATAAAGAGACAAATTCATTGCCTAGATCCAGACCATTACTGGCTTCCTTTCAATAATCAAATGGATTAGGCCCCAAATGACTTCTTTATTAATAGTGTACAATGAGATCACCAAAATACACACATATAACCTTCTCTCATGTATTCTGACATTAACTCTTGAATTTGTTTCGGCATAAGGCAAATGCAATTTTACAAATTGTATTGAATGGTTGTTTTCCCCTCTGTGTTGTTTTTCTACATTACAGATTCTTAACCTTTTTTGTGACTTGGGCCCTGTTGGCAATTTGATAAAGCTTATGGACTTCTTGGAATAGTTTTTTTTTAATTCATAATTGAAAGAAATGCTGTTTCCTTTAAAGGTTATTGAAAATAAATTTTTTTCCCAAGTTCATATACTCCCTGAAATCTATTCATGGATTCTCAGTTAGGAATCCCTATTCTGCATAGACTTAGTGAAACTATTAAAAATAAAAAAGACAAGTGCCTAACTTTTATAAGTAACCTTAAAATATGGTTTTTGGGGGGTTTTTGTTTTTCTAGTGAGGCAATTGGGGTTAAGTGACTTGCCCAGGGTCACACAGCTAGTAAGTGTTAAGTGTCTGAGGCCAGATTTGAACTCAGGTACTCCTGACTCCAGGGCCAGTGCTCTATCTACTGCGCCACCTAGGTGCCCCTAACATATGGTTTTGAAAAACAACATTCAAAGCGGTTATTTTGCATCCTGTGTGCAAACACACACAATTCATATGAACAAGTGTTGTTGTTTTTTTAATTTACCAAATTTCCCACAAACTGGTTAATATAAATGAGCATAGTTATTGAAATTCAAGGGACTTTATAGGCAAACCTGACAGGAGTAATCTTCACAAGCCAAACATAAGGCTTTTGTTTTGGAGGCACTCTTTAATTGAGAAGATATTCGATCCTAAATAAAGGTATAGATAAGCACTGTCTTAAGCACTGAGACAGGAAAATGTCCCTCTCTTTTAGGGAAAATAGATTACATGAATTTCAAAGCAACAAACTTATGAACTAGTATGGGTTCACCAACAGCATTTTGATGCAGTGAATAGAGCACTGGACTTGAAGTCAAGAGGACCTGAGTTTAAATCTTGCCTCAAACATTTACTAGTTGTCTGACCCTTGGCAAGTTTCTTGATGTCTTTTAGATAATAATAGCACCTATTTCAAGGGATTATTGTGAGGATCAAATAAGATAACATAGGTAACATACTTTGTAAAACCTTAAAGCACCATATAAATGCTAGCTGCTGTAATGATGGTGATGAAGAAGAAGACTGAGAAATATTTCCTGGATGATGGTACCATTAGGTGAGCATATAGCTCTTTCAACAACTGAACCTATGGAAGTTTGTTACTTTGGTGCATCCATGATTCCTTGAGGGTGAAGCAGAGCATTTCAGACTTAGGCACCTCAGTAGCCATTTTGTCCAACAAGAATCTTCTCTACTAAATGCTGGACAAGTAGCCATCCAGTCTTGGCTTTAAAAGCTCCATTAAGGGGAAAGCTATTATCTCTGAAAACCACCTATTTGGTCTTTGGATAGTTCAAGTTGTTGAGGAATATTTCCATTCCCTTCCATCTACCCTAAATCTATTTCTTCTCAATTTCTCTGCACTGCTGCTAGCTTGGTCTTCTGAAGCCGAACAGAAGGCGGCAAGTTTCTTTTCCACATAACAACTGCATGACCTTTGAAGTATTTCTCATATGGCAAATGAATACTTAGAGTTAAATAATATCTAAGATCTTTAACTCTAATTCTGTTTTTAAAAACTTATCCAGACATTGTTCTTTATATCTAATCCAAACCCCTCATAGTGAAGTTTAAGGTCATTTCCTCTCCTTTTCTTTAATTAAGTTAAATTAAATGCCTTTGCCCCAAACTTGAAAATCACTGTTAATCAATCAGCCAACATTTATTGTGTTCTTTCTATGTGTTAGGCACTGTGTCCAGCACTGGCAATGTGAATACAAAGAATGAGAAGATTTTTACTCCCAAGAAGTTTACAATACCTCATGCTTCCTTTCTCCAAGAAGAATCATCCTTGTACTCTTATTCTTTCATAAAGATCTTAGAAAAATACCTCTGTGGAAATGTCTTAAAATGACAGTACTATAGGAGACATTAGAACCAGAGGAGGAGCCACGGAAATTATCCTAATACAGAGAGAAACTAAAACCACAGGAATGAATGAGATCCCAGGAGAACATGTTTAAAGTGAGAAAAATAAAACTGAAGAGTGTGCCTTGGTCCCATTAAAAAGGCAAACACTCTATGTTCTCCATGCTCTCCTAAAAACATTAGTCATCATTAGTCAGAGTAGCCCAGTCAGCAAGAGTAAAAGCTAGAGACTTGGTTTGACCTTCATCCATCACACAAAGGAGATAATGTTCCAATTATACTTCATCTAGAAGGCTGAGGAGGACAGAGGATGTATGAAATATGGTGACTAGGATGAAGGCTCAAATTCAATATCCAGTGAGTGAGCGGCAGGTGCAGAGGCAATTTTCCTGAGCTATACTACCCTTGCTCTAATATAAAACATGATCCTTGACCTGTCAATTTGTGGAATCAAAGAAACTCTGATTTGGGAAGGGACAATTGGTGTGCTTGGGAATCTCTAGGGGAAGGGCACACCCTATGTCCTGAGACTATGTGTTCCATTTTGAGATAGCTGTTATTGTTAGCAAGTTTTTCCTTATAGAGGTGAAATCTGACAGGTGTGACTTCATTCATTGATCCTCCCCTCCAGGCTAAGCACAAATCTAATTCTTCTTTCCCCTGATAGTCTCTTCCCCCTCCCCCAAAGTTTTCTCTCCTCTAACCTAAGCACATACTGTTCCTTCCATTGATTCTCCTGTGACATGATCTTGTTTCCCCATTAGAGGAAGGATAGTTAGGACCCCTGGACTACAATTCTCCTGGAAACACATTTCAGGTGGGATGTTAAAATCTAAAGGATGAAATAATGAAGATATAAAAGAAAAACAATTAGGAGAAGGAAGAAAAAATGGGAAATACCTGAAGATACTTACATGAATGTACAGGGAAACAACCTAGATTTTTTGAGATGTGTAGAAGACAGAAGAAAAGACCAAAAATAACAGATAAATATAAAATCAGCACATAGTCTAAAAAACATAGCATCAAGTGTTGATAAGGATAGATAAGGATAACCTTTGGCTTTTTTTAAGGTATGTTGGGGAAAAAGGATTAAAGGACTGGGACCACTGCTTGCATAGCACAATAATCACTAACAGAGAAGGCAGAACTTTTCAATTCATACTATTCATCTGGTTGCTTTTTTTCCTCTTACCAGCAAGAATGACCTTTGCACTGGGAATTATGGGAGAAATGGCTAAATACCCAAAATAAATAAAGAGACAGATAGTAAAAGAGGAACTAGTTGCCCTTGATAAATTCAGATCACTTGGTGCAAATAAATTACACTCTTGCTTACTAAAAGAACTGGAATATCTGAATGTTGAGCCACTGTTGATGGGAATCTAAAGACTTTGGCAGCATGAGAGAGTAATTTCAGGACTAGAAAAAGACAAATGCTCTGATTTTCAAAAAAAAAAAAAAAGGGAGGGGGGAGAGTGAATGTAAACAATAGGCCAGGAGGTTTGATCTTGATTCCTAAGAAAAAAATTAGAATATCTCATTATAGTGATAGTTAATGGATGTTTGGAAAAGAAGTCACAATTACAAAGAAGAAACATCTACAAGAAGAGGCAGTGATGCTAAACTAACTTTATCTCCTCTTTTGACAAGGTTAATACACTGGTACATGAGGAGAATGCTGTTGATAGAGTTTATATAGATTTAACAATGTACTTGATAGAGTGTCTTACAGTATACTCCTAGAAAAGATAAATGTGGACTTCTCAACTATACATTTAGCTGCATTCTTAATTGGCAAATGGCCATATCCAAGTGCAACTGTTAATGCCAACTTGGAAAGAGGTTTCCTCTGGAGTACACCAGAGATTTGAGTTTGGCACCATGCTGTTTACCATTTTTATCAGTAATTCAGAATAAAAGACATGCTTATCAAGTTTGCAAATGGCACAAAGCTGGGAGAAATAGATTAATCACTAAATGACATATTCAAGATCTAATAATATCATAAAAAAGCTAGAAAACTGAATTTACTAGGGATAAATGCAAAGTCTTGCACCTGAAGTCAAAAGAACAATTTCATAAGTACAAGATGGGGGATATAGGGTTAGAAAATTGTGTGAATCAAAAGATCCAGGGACTTAATGAATTACAAACTCAAAATAAGTTAGATTGGCTTCCAACAAAGTTATAGCAACCACTGTAAATTAAGACAAGCATAGTTTCTAGGAGTAAGGGGGTCATTGTTTTTCTGTAGCCTGCCATGCTCAGACCCTATGTGAGTTTACTTTTCTTTTTCAGTTTTTGGTGTCATTGTTTATAAAAGTATGTGAGAACAGGAACTAGGGATAATTGACCTGGAAAAGAGAAGGAACTCAGGGAGCATATGATAGTTGCATTCATGTATTTGAAGGGTGTTCTTTTTAACTCCTGCTGCAAAACCAGGAGCTATCAGAAGGTCCAAAGAGTCCAATTTAGGTCTGATATCAAGAAAAACTTCCTAAAAGTTAGAAATGTCTTAAAGTGGAATGGCCTTCCTTAGTAGGTAGTGAGATTCCCTTCACTGGACGTTTTAAACAGAGATTGGCTATCCATGTGAATATATTCACTTAAGCAGTCTTTGGGTATATAGGTTGGACAAGATAACTGATAAGCTCCCTTTAAAAATCTGTGATGATTTGATTCTGTAATATGCAAAGCAAATTCATGAAGTTTGTAAATAACACATAAAAAGTTTTACTTAACATATACAAGTACCATAAATTTCATACTTTAAAAAAAACACACACTTCAGCATAGTAGAGAAAGAAATATTTAATTGGAGGACATGGTTTTACTTCCCAGCTGTGTGATCCTGGAAAAGTCACTTTACTTTTATCAGTTTCGGTTACCTCATGTATAAAAATAAGGAAATTGAACAAGATGACCTCTCAGGTCCCTTCCATTTCTAAAGCTTGCTGTCCATAAAGCATCTGTACTCCAGTAATCCATCATTTCACTACTATGCTATGCTGTGCCATGTCATGCCACACCATGCCACACCATGCTCTCTCCACCAGTATAGAATGCTATTCTCTATGAGTTGGTAGATTGAGCAGTCTAAAAATGTATGCCTATGGTCAGCCTAGTACAAAGTCTATCTAAGCTTACTTAACCTATTGTTCAGGTGACAGACAGTCCACTACTGAAGTCATACTCAAAATCTTTCCAGCTTGGTAAAATTTGGAGTCAGAGAATTTGAATTTGAATTTGAATTTGAATTTGAATCCTGGGTATTCCATACTCCCTGTGTAACCTTGATTGGGTTTCTTAACATCTATAAAATGAGGGCACTGGACTAAATGGCCTTTAAGATTTCTTCTCCCTCTGAATCTGTGGTACCATGATCATAAGTCATTCCTTGTGCTCCACTGATGCCACTGTCAAGGAACCTGACTCATCACCATTCCACAATGAAGCATTAAGGGAACTTTAGTGAAGGCTTTTCTGTTTAACTTTTCTCAAATGTATATTTATCTCTAAACAGGCAGATTTAAACTCCTGAAAAATCCAACTGTTTTGTTTTACTCAAATCCATCTAAAGAACAGTACAAAAATGTTCAAAAGGCTGATAAGACCATAGATACAGAACTGAAAGTGACCTTATGGGCCAT
Organism: Dromiciops gliroides; assembly: GCF_019393635.1. Taxonomy (NCBI): domain Eukaryota; kingdom Metazoa; phylum Chordata; class Mammalia; order Microbiotheria; family Microbiotheriidae; genus Dromiciops; species Dromiciops gliroides. The sequence continues at coordinate 150,560,336 of NC_057865.1, read as the reverse complement.
CTGACCCACCCCACTCATTATAGAGATGAGAAAACTGAGTCCTGAAATTAACAGCATAAATCAATTTATTCCCATTCAAAAAGAATTTATTAAGTGAACACTAAGTTCTTAATACTATATAAGGTATTTCTAAAAGTAGAAGACATTGTCTTTTAACACTTGCTAAAAATTCTTGACTTGTAATTCTGGTGTAAACACAAACCAAGAAAAACAAGCAGAAAAGCCCTTTTAAGTGATATCCTTAATTCCTCTAAAGGTTTTGCAAGGCTTCTGGCATGCTTACAGATCTGATGATTATCTGGTTCATAAGAGGTGTGATAAGGCAATCATGGCCCATAGGCAAGGTTTGAAACTTGTTCTTACCTGCGTTTGACAGTTATTGCCCACTGAAGGCTTTCATCCTTGATTGTAATACATGTGATTTTTTATAAATAGTTACCAGTGTTCTGTGGAAGTCAGACTTCCTGTCATGAAAACTTTCATGAATAATTTTGAAACAAATGTTCAAAAGTGTCACTTCGAATTCCTATGTGTTGCTTCTTAGGTAACTACTTCTTTTTACTACACTTTAAGTTGATTTTGATGTAATTTCTTCATCTGTTAAATTGGGAAATTGGATTGGTAGACCTGTAAGATCTTTTCTAGCCCTAGTATTTTATCAGTCAGTGATTCTAAGAGTGGGTGCCAAGGATTATTTGTGGCACAGTGAAGAGACATGTTCAAGAAAACCTCACCTTTTATAGTATTTTATCACCTTTGAGATGAGGGAGAAAAATTACTTTCTGAAACCCATTAGAGTCATGGGTGACAATGTTTTATCTTCACTATGTCTCCAGCTTCAGTCCTGACTCTGGTTATGTTCTTTGCTTCTGTATTTACCAGACTTCACATAGTTCATAATTAAGTAATGTTTTGTTTTGTTTTGCTTTGAATGAGAAGGAAGATTAAGTGGAATTATAGCACCATAGCATCTCTACTCATGTCTTTTACATAGTTATAACAAACCTTTATATGTTCTAGGACATAGTGGACAGAAAGCTGGTCTTGGAGTCAGGAAGACCTACCCACCCCTAACACATACTGGATATGTGATCTCGGACAAGTCACAAACCCTCAGCTCACTAACCAACTCTTTAAAACTAAGTTTCAGAGAAGGTGCCAAGCTGCAGCAGAAAAGGAAGGTTCCTCATCTGCGAGTTCCCTATAGCAATAAAATCACAGGACCAGTCCCTATCCCTGTCTCTACCTTGTTTGCTAACACATAATAGTTAATATGCACCTAGTTAATATCCATCTTATTGTTCGAGGCTTCTATAGATATTGCCACAGTAAATAGTAAGATACAATGTCCAATTCTTTACCCTGCTATAAATGTCTTCTCCTTTTAGAAGTACCACAGATCCCAATGAATATTTTAGTAGTAATTTAATATATTCTTATGGAATTGAATGTTAGTAGGGTAGAGCATGATGTACTCTATCCTGCTAGTCTATTATTCAGTGTTACAGACCATTAAGAAGTTGCTTTTCCACCACGTCCTTTAATGCTCCACTGAATTGGAAAAACCTAAAGAGGTACTGCCAGTTTATTTGTTTACCTATAGTTCGTTAAAATGGTGTATATAATAAAATAACAAGGGCCAAGCTAGCCTGTTGCCTATAATCAGCCCTTCTATTGTGACAACTTGTCAATGTCATTCATAATTTTCAAGGCACAGAGTGAAATTAAGTTATTGACAGAAATATTTATCTTTTAACATTTTGAAGCAAATTGCTATTGATTTTTTAAAAAATGTTTGACATCTTAATTAATTTGGTTAACCTGCAGTTCAAATCACAACTTCTCATTTGCATAGTGATCTATCGTGCTAGAACAGAAAGAACCTATAATTCAGATGTTGTTCCAATGCCACTAGCTGTATGGGATTTCTGGCTAAATTTTAGTAATTGTATGTACAATCAGTATCATTTTCATCAATTATCAGTATTTTAATATTCATATGAACAATCAGCATCATTATCATTCGTCATTAGTTCTAATTGGAGAGGGAAAATTGTGATCTACTAAGTTTAGATATATGAAAATGTTTCCATACATTTCCATACATGCTTGAAGAAATGGAAAGTCCTTCAAGAACAATCAGACCTGATGAGGCATTTGAATAGAATACATCTTCCAATGATTGTAGGTATACCCTATGCTCCTGAAGGGAAGGGGCTGGTTTATTTTGGGTCTTTTTATCCCAGCTAGCATAGTGTCTTGCATATGGTTGGGTTTCATGAGTGTTCGTTGCATTGAATTGAATTTAGTAGGACTTTAAAGATTAACCTGAAACAATGTTTTATGTGTGAGTATGGTTGAAAACCCATAGAGACCAAGTCTGCATAGAAAAATCATTTGATTTGATGCTATTTACCATGCCTATCACATTTTACAAATGAACAGAGGTCATTGATCTGTTGGGAGGCAAATAAATTTGACAGTAATGTCACAACTTCCAGACAAAAAAAAATAACTCTAAAGAAAGAGTAGTTACCAGTAAAAGCCCTATGATCAGTCAACCAATTTAAGAAGTTCAATTGGTCAGTCACATGTAAACCAATTTTAGAAGCAAAAAGCTTCCTGGCTAAAAGGATAATATACAAAAATTAACTATATATAAACATATAAACAGACACACATATGCAAGTATGGCTATTTCAAATATATACACACATACATACACATATACATATATATATGAAATAGTCATTTTAGGGATTTAATTAGGATATATGAGCATTTATCATGTTTTAGTTTATTTTTACTTCAAAGTACTTCATAATGGTATCTGGTGATATCTGGGAAAACAGTAAAATTCCATCTATGAGGAATTAAGCACTGTTTGGGAGAATAAGATCATTCCCATGACAGACTGAGCATTTGAATCACACAACTTTAAAATGTAAGTGGAACATGTTTTAAAGGGTATTTTGAGTAAAAGTAGATATGAAGAAAGTCTAAGGCAATGCAAAGAGCAGCTATTTCTCCATTTTAAAAAAGCCTCCAGATCTAACCAAAATATTGAATGCATTTCTTGTATAGTATAGACATGCCTAGATGTTGAGTGGTACAAATTGTTGTATATTTTACATGCTTGCTTAAGGGGAAAAATCATTTTGCAGTTTGGGTCAGTTCCATTAAGAAGAATTGGCCTTTTACTGGCTTCTCAGTGCTTGAACAAATTACTTAAAGGAACTGCAGAGTTTAACCCATTTATTGAATTTTAATAAGAAATACATGAATCAGTCAGAAACCAGGAAAAGTGAATAGCATTGAACTAGTTTTAATGGAAATTAGCTCATTACCCCACTGGCTTACAACATTTACTAAGGGCTGAATTTTTATGGAAAGCTGGGGTCTATTTGCCAATCTTTGAAAATTTAGGAGGGTTGTTTTAATTAAAAATTAACTTTATTATTAGTATTTCCTTTTCCCAAAATAAGCCTCTAGCAAAGACTCCTAAAAGCTTGATTGTTTTCCTTTTATGAACATTATATAAACTGTTTTTTCCCACCTGAAAATTTTTCTCAATCCTGAAAGGTGTTCACAGGAGTGGGAAAAAGAGGCTCCCTGAACTGAACACAATCCCTCTAAATGAAAGACTGACACTGGCTTTATTCCCTCTTTCCTCTTTGTTGAAAATCTTTGGGTGTCATTTAATTGTCTGCCATAAATACAAAAGCCCAAATAATCATTTCCCAAAAAAGTATACCTCTCTATGTGAATATCTGAGTTCCTTTAATCTGAAGTAAAAATATAGGGCAGATAGTTTCTGATAAGCCAGATACTTTGGAAACTATTTATGGTAGAATATTTCAGTGCAGAGAAAAGGTGCTTCCCATCCCCAAAATGGACTCATTCATTCAATAAACATTTATTAAGTATCTACTATGTGTCAGGAAGTGTGTTAGACAGTGGGGACACACACACACACACACACACACACACACACACACACACACATCCTACCATCCAGTGCCTTACATTCTCTTATTTGGGGGGTGGAGTACATTGGCAAAAACAAACAAACAAACATGTACACATATGTCAAACATAAAATATACACTAAAAAAGTATAAAGTAAAAGGGAGGGAGCTAAGGATAGAATGTACCTTCAAATACACTTAAGTCTCCACTGTCCTTAAAAAATAACCACTAAATCCTACCATGTCCATTAATTATGTCTCTCCAACCCTTCTCAGTCAGACTCTTTGAAAAAGTTATCTATACTCAATGCTTCCATTTCCATTCATCTCCTTCTCTTTCTTCTTATCCTTCTGTAGTCTGGCTTCTGACCTCATCATTCAACTAAAATTGCTCTCTCCAAAGTTGGCAATGATCTCTGCAATGCCACATCTAACGGCCAGTTCTAATTCTTATCTTTCTTGACCTCTTTACAATATTTATACTGTTCATCCACCATCTGCTGAATACTCTCTCTTTTCTGGGTGTGTGTTAATTGTTTCTTCTCAGTCTTTGATGGATTTTCAGCCATACCATGCCCACTGACCATAGGCATCCCCAAGGTTCAGCTGTGGGTTTTCTTCTATCTCTATACTCTTGGTGATCTCATTAATTCACATAAGTTTAATTTTCATCTATATGCAAATGATTCCCGGACATATATACAGAGAGATATCTATCTCTATTGCTATATATATATATATATATATATGTATGTATGTATGTATATGTATATATACACATATATTGCCATATATGGATACTGATGTATGGAGAGATATATATCCATGTATGGATAGTGAAAGAAATAGATACCTATCTACCCATGTATATATACATATATATGTGTGTGTGTGTGTATATATATGTATATATACATTAGTGTATATACATATTTTCTATATGCATGTGTATATATACATATATACACACATACATGTGTGAGAGAGAGAGAAATCCAGTCCCAATCTCCAGTCCCAAATTGCTAAGTGCCTATTGGACATTTCAGACTGGCTTTCCTATAAGCATCTTTTGTTTTGTTTTGTTTTGTTGTTTTTTTCTTTTGGTTTTTTTGTTTGTTTGGTTTGGTTTTTTGGTGAGGCAATTGAGGTTAAGTGACTTGCCCAGGGTCACACAGCTAGTCAGTCTCAATTGTCTGAGGCTAGATTTGAATTCAGGTCCTCCTGAATCCAGGGCTGGTGGTTTATCCACTGTGCCACCTACCTGCCCCCCTCCTATAAGCATCTTAAATGTAATATCTAAAACAGAAGTTGTCTTTCCCCCAAAAACCCACTGTTTTCCAAAATTCCTTATTACTCTAAAGAGTAATCTTTTCTCCTTTCAGTTACCCTATTTCTAAACTTCAGTGTAAGTTTGACTACTCACTCTTATTTTGTTCGGCTTACACATCCAGTCAGTTGCCAAATGTTATTTCTTTCTCCACAGCATCTCTTGCAAATGGTCCTTTCTCTTGGCCACCAGTCAAGTTCAGCCCCTTCTTACTTTTTGCATGGACTCTTACAGAGGACTTCTAGTTGGACTCCCTGTTTCAGGACTCTCTCCTTGCTAATTGATTCTCCACAGTCTCCACAGTATTTTCCCTAATCCCTTCTAAATAAATGACTTTAAGGATCCCCTATCAATTCCTCCACTGGACATTTAAAGCTTATCATGACCTGGTATCCTCCTTTCTTCTAGCCTCCTTCTACTTTACTTTTTTCCATGTATTCTCTTGTTATTCCTCTCACATAGCACTACATCTCCTATTTTCAGGACTTTGCACTAGTTGTTATCCATATGTGGAATGTTCTTCCTCCTCACCTCTGCCGCTTAGAATGGCCAGCTTTCCTCAGGACTTGGCTCAAGTGCCACCCGCTATAGGAGGCCTTTTCTGGTTCCCCCCCACCTCCTAGTGCCTTTCCCTCTAAGGCTAATTTCTGTTTATTCTGTATATATTTTTCTGAACCTATTTATTCATGTTGTTTTCTCCCCCATTAGAATATAAGTTCCTTGAGGTCAGGGATTGTTTTCATTTTTTCTTTGTATCTTCAGCACTTGACACAACACACGGGCACAGTGTAAGTGCTAAATAGATATCTGTTAATTGATGTAAAATATGGCCTTGGAGAAAGCTAGGAATTTGAAGAGACAGAAGTGAATAGAGAATGTATTCCAGACACAAGAACCAATTGTACAAAGGCCTGGCAGTGGGAGATGGAATATCATGTATAGGAAGCATTAAGTCAGGTTGAAATGTGCATGGAAGAAAGTAATGTGCAACAAATCTCGAAAAATAGGCTGAAGCCAGACTGTGATAGGGAAGAAAAGTCAAACAGCTATTTGTATTATACCCCAATGGCAATCACTTGGGAATACATAAGGGGAATTTGAGGTGGGCCTGCACACCCTACAGGCATAGAGTGCCACTGGTTCTCCCTTCTCCATCTAGGAAGTTAGCTCCTTCTTTATACAGTTATGTACGTATGTGTATACACATACACACACACACATATATATATAAGCATGTGTATATGTGTATATACACACATGTATATATACATATATATATGGATAGATAGATATTTCTATTGTTATCCATACTATTCCAAAACTGAGTTCCATGCTGTACCTGGACCACCAACAAGCACCCGTATGGATACTCTTGAGTAGGACATTGTCATAAATAAACCCATATTTGTTTTGACAGCTGAGTAGTAAATGGATTACAGAAGAGAGATACTTGAGGCTAGGAGATGCTGGTGAGATGTGATGAGAGGTGAATAGAGAGCAGGAAGAAGGAAATTGGAAATATCTGAATCAGAATATGATGATATTCTGAGAAATTCCTGCCTCTTGGTAGAGACAACAGTATTATGAACACCTTGTTCCAGGGGCCTTGTAGTGTTTCCAGAGCTTTCCAAATTGACAGTGGTTAAGGTAGGACCTCATACTGGCTCTTCAGCATTGCTACTCAATCCCTCAGGTGATGGAGATGGGCTGTAGAGTAATTGTAGAAGAGTTTTTTTAGACTATGGACTAAGCAAAAAAAAAAAAAATCCTCAATGCTCACAAAGTTGACCAAGATGTTATTCATCCATTTTAAATGTCCTAAACATGATGCTTAATATGGTATTCAGTATTTAGTCAGCATAGTCAACTAAGCATCAGGGAAAGTTAGATTTTACAGGCAACTAGTAGTTTAAGTACTTGACTTGGGGTCAGGAAAACCTGACTTCAAAACCTGTCTCAGGCTTTATTCATTGTATGATTCCAGGCAAATCATGTCATCCCTCTTTGCTTCAGTTTACTTATATATAAAATGAGGATGATAATAATAGCACCTGCCTTACAGGGTAGATGTGAGAGTCAAATTAAACATTCTATGTAAAGCATTTCACAACTCGTAAAGCATTCTATAAATGTAAGTTAATATTTTCAGAATAACTCTACCATTAATCAACCATCACAAACTAAAATTGTACTCACCTGGAAATTGACAGAAAGCTCTAGGTTTTTCAGTTTGGTTTTTTTTCTTCCCCAAGGGTCCTTCTCTGTTATTGATGATGTTGACTAAGTAGCATCTAGGCCCATCCATTAAGAGAAACCATAGCTGAGTCAAGGTTATCTATGAGCAGACATAAAAAAAGGTAAAGACTTCTGCATAAAATGGGATTCTCTGAGACATTATAAGGCCAGATTTTTGACAATAAAACTATTTCTTTTGGAAGAAGCAAAAGCTCTAATCACCTCCTTGCCCTTGCTGATTTCAACTTACCAGGCCTGCAAAAGTGATTGCCCATCTTGGTGCTATGGTTATTTTTAATTGGTCTCCAAAGACCCACCAGACATTCTCCCATGATTTATTTATTAAAATGTATTATCTCATTTATATGCTTGGTTTATGTAAATTCCAACATGGAAGTCAGCATTAAGTTATCCTTTTCTAATTATTTTCAAAGTGTCAGCCTTGTTGAAGTGTGGTCTGCTGATGATTCACTTTCCATCCTGGTTCACCACTCTGTGTTTTTACTATCTGATTTACCGCTGGCCTTCTGTTTTGCAAAGTTATTGATACACATCCTCTCATTTGAGACTCACAGCTCATATGTGAGATAGGGGCTCTTATTAGCCCTGTTTTACAAATGAGGAAACTGGGGCTTCAAGAAGTTGAGTGACTAGCTTAAGGTCATAATGAGTGAGAGAGGATTTTAATTCGGGTTTTCCTGACTCTAAATCCAAAGTCCTCATTACCTCATTTACTCTAGTTAGAATTTCTCTTTCCTCCTCATTTTTTCCTCATCTAGCTGCTTGCTTCCCTTCAGAAACCCTGGAATCACTTTCCTCACACCTGTTCAGTCTCCTGTCTCTACTCTTCATCCTACCTGGGAATAGGGAAGGGAAGGTTGAGGGAAAGGTGTAAAGTGACACAAATGAAGGGTCAAATTGGGGAAGGATGGCAATGCTTCACTTACTTGTCTGTAGTTGCTTCTGGATGTCTCCACCTACTGTTGTATCTATCAGTAGCATTGTGTCCCGATTTCATCCCATCACTTCATCCTGCCCTGATCTTAAGCCAAAGGCTTTGTTCATTCATCCAGAGCCCCTACTTCCGCTCTGGAGATAGAACCCCCAGGCTAGCCTGTCTGCTTTTCTTCTGAATATTTCCTCAGTCCTTTAGTATATACTGTCATAATTAGCATCTCTATATGATTTTCTTTTTCTCTAAAGAGCCTGAAGTAGGGAAAAAAAAGAGATAAAGTGATGGGCCATAGAAGAGAGCTTTTTTCCCCCCACTCTTTGCTTCCTTTTTATGCACTACCAGTAAAAACCCTTTAGAAAATGTCAAAAGGGTTATTCATAGACTGTATTCAGTTCCTCATTCAGTTAGGGAAGAGAGGTAACCTACTCTTATGTAGAGTCACAAAATTTCAGAGTTAAGTAGGTCCTATGAAGCCACCTAGTCTATACTCAATCTCATGTGGAAATTTATTTTGATTTGGGGACCCTACCTTTAGGCTGAGATTAGAAAGCCTTAGGCCCTCAGGGTCTCTTCTGTGTGGGAGGTGCTGGTGCCCCTCCCCCTCTGCTTCAGCTGAGCCAAAAAGCTCCGCGGGCTGTACAAGACCCCAAGTCAGACAGCTGGGGGAGGGAGCTACCTGAGAGATCCTGGGCTATCCAGGCTGGGGCTCTGGCATAGCCTGTGCTGAGGCACGTGATGCTCCAGCATCCCCCCAGCCCCAGCCACAGCACTGGCTGGCGGATTAGCTTGGTTGGGGGGGGGGGAGGGGGGCAGAAAGGCCCTGAGATTTGAGTGGGGAAGAGGAATATATGTATATAGACCTGGGAGTTAGAAGAGAAGGATCTGACAAGAAGAACGGGGAGGCGGGACTGACAGAGCTTGGGAGAGACTGACAAGATTAGAAGGGGACGAAGGGGGGAGGCGGACAAGAGGACTGAGGAGGCCGGCAGATGGGAAGGAATGGGAACAGAGAAAAGAGAGGCCGAAAGGCAGACTGACAGAGCAGACAGACCGAAGGTCGGTGAGAGAGAAACACAAGGGTTCAACAGTGGCAGTAAGGAGAGGAAAGTTTAGAAGCAGGGGGATTTACAAAGTGAAAGGGGCTCTGAGTTAGAAAGAAAGGACCTGAGTAATGAAAGTGGAACATACCCTGAGGCAAGAGGCAGCTAAGGCCCTTATTGTATTAAAAAAGTTCCAGGCGTGGCAGGTGGAAAGAAAGGCCCAGAACACAGTCAGGTTGTACCTTTTATTTCCCTGTATTCTTAATTTAAAATTGTATCTCATAAATAAACTCTACTTTGATTATTTAGCTAAGAGGCTTCTTAATATTTTGCTTATCAATTTGGGAGTGGAGCAGTGTGGTGAAACTTTATAAATGGACCGAATTAAAGTCCCCAGATTAGTCCTCCAGTCAGATTAGCCCCCAAATTAGGCCTAGTCATTCAAAATATTTTCACACTCATAAATAGGGTAATTGTCTCTAATGCATCCCCAACAAGCAGTCGTCTAGCCTCTACTTGAACATACTTCCAGTGATGGTGCATTTATTACCAGTGAAATAGTTAATTCAAATTTCAGACAGATTTATTTGTTTAAAAAGACCTTATCTGAAACATGGTTCCTCATGGTTTTCTCTTTTGCACCTACAAAGAAAAAAAATCAAATGTCTCTTTAACACAACCCTTCAGATAGATGAACATAATAACCATGTCCCCTAATCTTCTCCTCATCCAGAAAAACTGAAACAAAAGGAAAAGCAATAATGGGAAAGAAAGCAGGGGGGCCAATCCATGGCACCCTCAGAAGAAAAGAGGATGGCAGGCAACCTGCAGGAGCCCAGAAGTATCTCAAGAAATGTGTGCTGAAAGGAATCCCATTATCCCATGCCGATTACCCCTCTACCTTTTGTTCCTTCTCCCTCACCCCCCAGAATGCCTCCTTCCCCTACCTTTCACTTCCCCCCAGTCTCTACCCTGAATACACACACACACACACACACACACACACACATATATGTATGCATGTATATATGTTTGTGTATAAAACAGATATACATGTGACTTTTGTTGTATACACACAATTTTATTTACATATAGGAAATATATACATATGTTTATTTGTATGTGGACATAACAATTTTGGGGGAGGTGGGGCAATGGGGTTAAGTGACTTGCCCAGGGTCACACAGCTAGCAAGCGTCAAGTATCTGTCGCCCGATTTAAACTCAGGTCCTCCTGAATCCAGGGCCGGTGCTTTATCCACTGCGCCACCTAGCTGCCCCCAATAACAATTTTTTTAAAAGAATATTAAGAGGAAAAAAATCAACAAAAGAGGAGGGGTAGGAAAAGGAAGGAAAATGCATTTATATGATGCCTGCTATGTGCTAAATACTGGGTTAAGCAGTTTTACAAATATTATCTCATTTGATCCTCACAATAGCTGTTGGAGGTAGGTGACCCCTCCTTTTAACCCCATTTTACTGTTGAGGAAACTGAAGCAAGTAGAGATTAAGTGACTTGCTCAGCCAGGATCCTCCGTGGCTCTAGCTCATACTCCTTGCTTTTATTAATCATATCTGCCAGATCAAAACAAAAATCTGGCTTTATTTTCATATTATGGACAGTGCAAAGCCTATCTGTCTCCCTATTTTCACTTCCATTTTTACAGAACAATTGATAATTTTCAAAGACACACAAAGGTTCACCTAAATGTTGCTTTTTACTTTTATGATTGTAAGACTTTTTAAAAAACCATTATTATTTTCTTGAGTCAAGTTGCTTCTATTTGACCAGCTCAGTTGTTCCCCATCTAAATACAGTGTGACCTAGAAAAGTCAGCTGCTATATCAGTGCCTAAAGGCTTCTATGCTGAGCAAGGTTACCTTTATGTTCCAACCCTGTGTTAAAATCATCCAAGAAACTTCCCTACTAGAAGCCAGAAAGAGACTTAGAGTTTGGCCTGCAGATAACAGGTCAGTCTAGATTAAATAATTTTAGCAGTTCAAAGAACCTAGGAACTGCTTATGAAGGGAGGTCAAGCTAAATGAGTCTCACCTCTCCGGTTCCTCTAACTTCATCTTAGTTATGGCAGCTCTACCACCAAAAGGACAGAGGATTATGCATTTTTGCCATGGGAGAAATGATATCCTTCAAAATTATTTCCCAGGCTCCCCATGGGGCTAACCCATTACAAATTGTAAGAAGATGCTCTGCCAAGTGTTCCACTGCATACTTGTCTATTTCTAGAAAAGATCCTGGAGTAGGGGAAAAAACCCAAAACATTTCATAGAATTTTCTTTCATAGGCATGCTACATAAACAAGGAGCTGGTGTGATGATAGCTGGAAAGGAAAGATGTCCCAAAAACCCTATGATCATATTTCAACTTACACTGCATATTAGCAACATTCACTAGTTCTACATTTGAGGATTTAGAAGCTTTACACATCTAACAAAATGTGAGAAGGGCCACATGACTGAAGTGAAATCACTCTAAAGAAGGAAGAAAAGAAAGGAGGAGGAAGAGTAACAACTAGCATTTGTAGAGCACTTTGAAGTTTACAAAGCACTTCACAAGTATCTCATTTGATTTTCACAACAATCCTGGGATGTAGATGCTATTATTATCCCTGTTTTATGGGGGACAAATGGGGAAAACTGAGGCAGACCAAGATCATGTGACTTACCGAGGGTCACACAGCTAGTAAGTATCAAAGGTGAAATTTTAATTCAGGTCTTCCTGATTCCAGATCCAACAATCTATTCAAGGCACCATCACAACTCACAAGCTGCAAATCACTTCTGCTCTCAAGGGTCAGTCTTCTCATCTGTAAAATGAAAGCATTGAACGGGGTGAAAACTAAAGTTCCATTGAGCTCCAAAATTATATTCCAAGAATAGATTTGGAATCTGATTTTTTTTCCTTTTACAAAAAAAGTCTTAGCCTCAGAATATTATTCAAATAGAATTAATAGGATATTTATACAGTACTGCATTAAATACTTTAGGTTCATGAACAAGGTGATAGAAAAAAAAATAGATCACTATTGTTCCAGAAGTTAATGGTGATCTTTTCTTAATCCTCATTCTTCTTGACTTCTCTATGTCATTTGACACTCTTACCAACTTCTCCTGGATACTATCTCTACCCTGATTTTTCTTGACACTACACCACCTGGCTTTTCCTGTCTGTTTGGTTATTTTTCAGGAAATATCCATTATTCATTTCTTACCAACTACAAAAGTTCCAAAGCTTTGTCCTTGGACTTTTCTTTTTCTATATTCTCTCTCTTGGTGGCCTCCTGCAGCTATCTGTCTGTCTGTCTATCTGTCCATCTGTCTGTGTATCTGTCCATCTGTCTATCTCTCTCTCTACCTATCCTCATAATCTCTTTCCTAAAGTCAAGTTGTACATCATCAATTACCTTCTTGACATTTCCTGCTGGTTATTTTATAAGCATTCCAAATTCAACTTTTCCAAAATAGAACTCGTTTTTTTTTCTCTCCCCCAATCCCTGGAAAGTACCACTCCTCTCAACTTCCTTATCTCTGGTAGAAATATACCATCTTTCCACTCAACCAGATTTACAACTCCAGAATCATGCTTATCTCTTCTCTTCCCCTCCCCTTCATCTGTTAAGTACAGTCAGTTGCCAAGTCCTGTCAATTCTTTCTAGGTGGAATCACCTGAGCTAAGCTATGGATTCCAAAATGTTAGGTTAAGGAGAGAGAGAGTATTCCAGGCATGTAGAACAGCCTGTAGAACACAAAATAGAGGGTGAGGGTAGAATATTGAATATAAAAAGTCAAGCTTGACTTGGAACATAGAGTATGTCAGGAGGAAAAATGGGAAAGAAATCTGGAAAGAAAATTAGAGTTTGCTTGTGAAGAGTTTAGAATACCAAACAGAGGAATTTCTATTTCATACCAGAGGGCCATACTACTTAAAGACTATGTCTACTATATCCCCTAGAAGAAAGTAGTTAGATAATCCATTGGGGGTGAGGGAATCAATTAGACTGTGTACTCGGCACCAGGAAGGTAAAAAAGCAAAAGGATCAGATTTTTCACATTTCCATTGGGGCTACTGGTGTCTTTTAGGGGAAGGCTAAGCAAGCAGAGAGAGACTTGCTATAGAAACCCAGGGTAACAATATCTGAAAGAGAGCTTTGATGCATTATAGACTGTGACTTGCTTGTCTCTAAGCATTGGCCACATCATTTAAAGACAGAGAATAAAGATGGGGATGGGGGAGGTTTTAGTAAAATCCACCCTGCCTTAGATGCTACTTATAAAGGGAAATGAGCTGAAGTTTTCTGTTGCTGCTATTCTACAAGTCTCAAACTTTTGGTAGGTGATAAATTTGCATCTGTTTTCAATATAACATGATATTTTTGAGAATGCTTTTACTTTGGACATATGACCTTGGCCATTAAAATGAACCATCATCATTGCCAAAAGGAAAGAATGTGGTATGATGAGGAAATACGTAGATTTGTAAAATGGCACCTGTTGTGGGTAAGGGCAGCAATTAGTGTCAGCACTATTTTTAAAAATCTTTTTTTCTTAAACTATATTGAGATTTCCCTCTTTTTGTCTACCTTCGCATAATGTATGATCCCAAATTGAAAGATGCAAATCTGGGTGCTCTTTCAGTTGAGGTTACAATAGAATCAGCCCAATCAGTTTTGTCATTTGTGACAGCAAAAAGAGTTCCATTGACTGAAAAATTGTTGTTCTGGTGTCCAGCAGCTCTTGATTTCTAATGCCAATTCATTTCTGAGACCACATACTTTTTTATTTTTCAGTTACTTACCATATGCTATTCAAAATGGATTTGAGAACCTCTGAGGACCCAAAAGGACAATTCAGGGCTAGAGCTGAAAGGAACCTGAAAAATCAGACACTATATAGTCACAAGAAATAAGTAGCAGAGCTGATATTTGAACATGGGTCTTCTAATTCTAAATTTGGTGCTCTTACACTCACCCAGACAACTTAACCTTGTAGTTACCTACTACAAGAAAAAATGCTTCTCCTATTTCTTCGCATGAAAAGCATTTTCCTATGAAAGATCATATTTATTTGCTTATATAATTATCTTCATTGCTCCATGTCAGAAGCATTCATGCCTAATATCAACCCAAGTCAGGAAAGCTGAGATCTAGGCCATAGGCCACTGTCGAGTGTTCCGCCTTCAGAATATTAGTAACCCCTCAGTGTTTTAATTTCGCCAGATGTAAAATAAGAAAATTTAACTGTATAAAATCAGTAAAATTCTTTGAGATCTTTAGTACAGGCCACAAAGTGAGACAATTTTAAATTATTCATTTACCATTATTACTTTTGTTGCTCAATTGCATGCTGTTATATATTACAGTGGGGAGATTAGATTGTAAAGGATCTGAACATTGAATTATTTAGGATTAATGCTATGATGTGTGTGTGTTTTTTAAAGTTTACATCTTATTTTCTTTATTGCAGGTTTCTTTTCTCCTTGGAAAACTCCAAAGCCTGTAAGTTGGTACCATTATGATTATTTCTGTAGTTCTAATGATGATGTCCCTTCCTATAAATGTGTATCAGTAATCTTATCATGTAACATAGCAGCAGCACAGTACAGTAGAGAGAGCATTGAATTGGGAGGGACAGGACCTAGTGGGAATCTCAGTTCCACCTGTGTGACATTGGACAAGTTACTTAGCCTCTCTGGGCTTCAGTTTCCTCATCTGTGTAATGAAGGGGTTTAAACCAGATGGCCTCTGAGGTTGTTTCTAGTTCTGAATCTATGATAACATGATCCCTTGAGTACTATAGGTGACCTAGAAGGTCCCTTACAATTCTAAAGCTACGATCCCATATCAAAAGAATAAATGCCCTTTTGGTATTTCTTAATGCCAGGTTATCACAGTCTAAATTAAAAAGTAACCATTTGGGGCAGCTAGGTGGCGCAGTTGATAGAGCACCAGCCCTGGAGTCAGGAGGACCTAAGTTCAAATCCGGCCTCAGACACTTAACATTTACTAGCTGTGTGACCCTGGGCAAGTCACTTAACCCCAATTGCCTCACCAAAAAAAAAAAAAAAAAGGAACCATTCATTTCTGTCTCCTTTGTACTTTCAAAACTCAACCTCAAAAGCCCCATTGGAATTGTACCTTTAAAGGGATTCCTTAAGAAGGATTTCCCCATAAAACTCTAATATCCCTCTCAGAAATACTATGGTCTTTTTGCTATTATACAGTTTATTAGAACTATCCCAATTAACATGGACCCACAAATCCAGAGAGTATCAAAGTTCCTATAGGCCTACCCGAAAAGAATTCAGCTCTGTACAAATGAGAAATTTTAATGAAAGCCAAATCAGAATCCTCAGAATAGGGGCAGCTAGGTGGTACAGTGAATAAAGCACCAGCTCCAGATTCAGGAGGACCTGAGTTCAAATCTGGCCTCAGACACTTGACACTTACTAGCTGTGTGACCCTGGGCAAGTCACTTAACCCCAATTGCCTCACCAAAAAAAAAAAAAGTAACCATTAATTTCTGTCTCCTTTGTACTTTCAAAACTCAACCTCAAAAGCCCCATTGGAATTGTAGCTTTAAAGGGATTCCTTAAGAAGGATTTCCCCATAAAACTCTAATATCCCTCTCAGAAATACTATGGTCTTTTTACTATTATACAGTTTATTAGAACTATCCCAATTGGGGCAGCTAGGTGGCACAGTGGATAGAGCACCAGCCCTGGAATCAGGAGTACCTGAGTTCAAATCTGACCTCAGACACTTAACACTAGCTGTGTGACCCTGGGCAAGTCACTTAACCCCAATTGCCTCACTAAAAAAAAAAAAAAAAAAAACTATCTCAATTAACATGGACCCACAAATCCAGAGAGTATCAAAGAAGTTCCTATAGGCCTACCTGAAAAGAATTCAGCTCTGTGCAAATGAGAATTTTTAATGAAAGCCAAATCAGAATCCTCAGAATAGGGGTAGCTAGGTGGTACAGTGGATAAAGCACCAGCCCCAGATTCAGGAGGACCTGAGTTCAAATCCGGCCTCAGACACTTGACACTTACTAGCTGTGTGACCCTGGGCAAGTCACTTAACCCTCATTGCTCTGCAAAAAAAAAAAAAAAAATCCTCAGAATTGCAGTAGTGACTAATAAATCTTCAGTTGAATGACATTCACTTTTTTCAAACATTCGTTTAACTTGTCTGAGACTCAGTTTCACTCATGTGAAGAAATTGAGACCCAGGAGACTAAATGACGGTCTGTTGAGCCATCATCTGCTGTATCACCATGTGGCTGCCAGTTCAACTCAGAACCTGAATTTTCTCTCATGAGATGGCCTAAAACATTGATAAGAGCAAACAGGCTGGTAAATGCATTTAGAGGTTGATAGATTGTGGCTATCTCTTTGACAAAGTTGAATTAGTCATTGTAGAGGAATCCCAATTGCTAGAAGGGAAGAAAATGCGTAGTTATTGCTACTGCTTAGTCATGGATTTAGTTGCTAGGATTAAATTTATGGTGTATTAGGAGAGTTCATCCTACTTTAAATTTTTGTGAAAGTCATACAAGTAAAAGACTTATGGCAGCATGATTAAATCAAGAAAAGCACTGGGCCTGAAAACAGCATGCTTTCCCCTCATATTTTCAGAATTTGCCCTTTCTCATTCCTTTTCTGACTCTACCCAATAAGGAGGAGCTCTAACAGTTGGCCTGACCAATGAGTTGGAAATTCTTAAGAGTGTGTGTGTGTGTGGGGTGTGTGTGTGTGTGTGTGTGTGTGTGTGTGTGTGTGTGTGTGTGTGTGTGTGTGTGTGAGAGAGAGAGAGAGAGAGAGAGAGAGAGAGAGAGAGAGAGAGAGAGAGAGAGAGAGAAAGTGTCACTGCTTTAGAAACTCATGTGGTTCACTTCATTCAGTTGGGAAATTATTATAAAACATACTATTTTACAAGGATATCCTCTAGCTAGTTAAGATATCTTTTAAAATAGAGATATACACTGCAGGAAAATTCATGATCCTCTATTCTAATAGAAAGTTACCAGTACATTAGTCTCTGCTTTCAGCTCCTCTGAGACAAGAAATGGGGGAGCCAGTGTTAACCTGGAAACATTTTTACAGGGCAGAAGAAAATTACCAACATACACATATCATCATTTTGGATTTACCCCTCTTTTTTTTTTGTGGGTCAGTGAGGGTTAAGTGACTTGCCCAGGGTCCCACAGCTAGTAAGTGTCGAGTGTCTGAGGTCACATTTGAACTCATGTCCTCCCAAATCCAGGGCCAGTGCTTTATCCACTGCGCCACCTAGCTGCCCTTCATTTTTAACAGAGAACCTCAAATTGGATTTTATTCTGTATTCTTAGCAAACCATTTAATATACATGATTATGAAAAGAGGGGACTTTGAAAGTATTTAATCTGGGATAACAAAAAGGGCATTTGAATTGGAGTCTAAAGACCTGGCTTTGTGTTCTAGCTCTGTGTCACTTGCTAACTTTGTGACCTTGGGCAAGTTCTCTGAGCCTCAGTTGTCTTATCTATAAAATGGGGTGGGGGGAAGGAGGGAATGATGATTGCTCTTCTTGCCTCACAAGATTCATGAAAGGAACAAATGCGATAATACATGCGAAATGTTTTATAAGTCAGGAAGTACTATATTATGCCATTGTTATCATTTATCATTATTTAGTTTTTGTGTGTTCTATTGGCCAAAGTTTCCAGTCCTAATTTTTCCTTGCTTCAATCTTAAAACAGCGTGCTCTGTTGTTGTACACTTTCTTATTGAATTTAACCAGAAACTTTAGAGCAGCATCACATTGCTACAATTATACAATCTAGTGATTTCCTTATATGTACCACATTTATACAAATTATGCCATTTGATGTAATGACAGCATTTGCTGTCATTATAGTAATTACATCCATAGTCAATACTTCCCAAAAAGGTTCCTCAGAACTTAATTTACAATTAGTCTTGAACCCATGCTGCCCCCCAAAAGCTAAGCAAGAACAGCCAAGTTCTGAACTTATGGGACCTCAGCCTTGCAAAGGGAGTTGATTGCTTTTGCACCAGATTCATGAATCTCCCTAGCTTTTCTCTGGTCCAAAGGTTTCCCACTGAAATTGCCAGCAATTCTGTTGGAGGGACGAGATCCAGGGTTTCTGTTCCTAGATGTGGAAACTGTCGCTTCCCTGCTGAGGCTTCATCTTGGGGAACATTCTTCTGTTTTACACAAGGATATAGACACCAAGAGACCAAGGCAAGCTTGAAGAAACCATGACAGGGACTCTAGTTATGCAGTAAGGGTCTGGAAGATCCCATAGACCAAGTCAGAAGACAGATTGGGGTGACTGTTGGTATAGGAAGGAACAAGGCAATCCTATAAATTTAGGGAGGAAATTAGAATTTGGTGTCTAGGAAACAAAGGCAGCTGTGTACCATGGGTCACAGGGTAATCAATTTACAACTAGTAGGTGCCTCAGAAAGCATGTGTTCCAAATCCCTGATTTTACATATGAGGAAAATGAGACCCCCTGGGGAGATTAAGTAACTTCCCTGAAGTCACACAACTAATAAATAACAAAATCCAGTCCAAGTACATGGGCAATATCCAAAGTTCAAGAATTCCCTGGAAATAGAAAGAAGGAAGAAGATACAATGGGACCAAATAGGCCAGTAAGTAGAGCCCAAATTCCAAGTCAGGTAAAGGAAGAGCAAGAAAGCACTAAACTCTCCCCATTAGAATATAAGACCCTTGTAAGTAGGAATCATTCCCCCCTTTTTTATCACAGGTGCCCAGCACACAGCCTCAAACATAGTGAGCATTTAATAAATTCTTGTTGATTGGCTAACTGATGTTAGCAGTACAGAGCCCATAGACTAAGAAAAAAGCCCAATAGAAAAGGCAAAGAATATAGACAACTGTGCATAGTTCAAAGTAGTGAGCAGAACCCAAAGGCAAAGAAGGAGACCCCAAAGCAGACAGGTAGTGTGAGTGCTGACAGAGTAGTAACATTCAGAATTCAACTAAGTCAACCAAGGCAAGGAGATTAAAGTGGCTCTGCAGCAATAGGAAAGAAAGTAGAATAGAAAGGAAGGTTAAGACCTATGCTCTAGTCCCAAGGCTACTTGCCTTTTGCCTTGGTTTTATGCCTTCTTCTGGATAGGTGCAGGCACAGGCTCGATTGTAAGTGTTCACAACCCAGCAGAAGCAGAGCCCTGCAGATGCTGGCAGATACTGATGACAGGAGAGGGCTTTACCATTTCTGGGACAGTCTTAGTCACCCAGAAAGCCAATACTGTTTTTAGCCTAGATATGTTGTGTGTTTTTTCCTAGTCATTTTCATGAGTGGTTTGGAGCTTTTAAAATCACCTGATGAAATGGCTTGAAGTTTTGATAAATGTCACAGCAAAGTGTTGTGAATGCTTTCCTAAGAACACACAGGACTGGAGACAGATTTCCCATTCTCTGTGCTTCAGAATGTCTAGAGTTTGTCACTCTGCTGTGGTGGTGGCATTGTTGGCTTTATAGTTTTGAAATTGTTTTCTAGATCCCCTAATACTTCAACCTGAAACATGCTTGCTACACTGCCTTGTATGTTAGCTAATATGTACCCCAGCAAAATGTTTAATGGTGACAGATCACCTGCCCTGTGAAAATGAGGGAAACAACAAGACATGAGCACAAGCCCTATTGTAGCAAATAGAATGCTGTGGCTACTCAGACTGTAGAGTTTAAGTTTATATACTGTGTTTATAAAACTTATCAGGACTGAACACCTTATTGTGAAGTGCTTAGGAATGATACAGTAGAAAGAACATTGGATTTGGAGTATGAGAGCCCAGATCAGAATCCTGGCTCTGCCATTCATTTACTACCTGTATGACCTTGGGCAAGTCACTTAACTTCATTATCCTTCAAAGTCTTAAAACTAGGGAGTTGACTTACACCAGGAGTTCTTAACTCTGGATAGATTTCAAGGGAGTTGTGATTTAGGATGTGGGGGATGATATCTTTATTTTCACTAATTTCTGACTGAAATTTAGCGTTCCTTCAATTATAAAGGTAGGTAACACACCATTTTCCTGAGAATATTGTTCTTTGCACAGTGACTAACACATAACAAACACCTAATAAATGCTTCATCAGTCTCTCTATCTCTCTGAGAAGTGGTCCATAGCCTTTGCCAGATTGCCACAAAACTCAATGATACCAAAGAAGGAGGAAGGGGGGAAGGGGAGGAGGAGGAAGAAGAAGAAGGAGAAGAAGAAGAAGGAGAAGGTGAAGGAGAAGGAGGAGGAGGAAGATAATAACTTCTAGCTTATAGGATGACTAAGATGCCTTTCAGCTCTAAATCTATGATCTTATGATTTTCAAAATATGTTAAACTGAACATATGAAACTTGAAAATGAAGAAGAGAAGTTGCTGCAAAAAAAAAAAAAACACAAACCCTGCACTGGTTATTAAATCCAGTTAGCATGACAAAAATGAGAAATTTAATTTAACCCCAAAAGCACAATATTTTTTTCATATCTAAGCAGCTTTATTCTGAGAGAATAAGAACTATTGACTGAATAATGAAGCACAATGCAATACTTTTAAAACATACATTGCAAAACCACTCTATGGACACTTTTACTGTATTGAGTATACTTGACTGGGAACAGAAAATGAGCTTAAGCCCAAACCACAAGCTCATCAGTCTGTTCCCCTGTCCTTGCTACAGTTATTGTCCTAGCTTTGTGACTAGATGACTGTATGACCTAGGGAAAGTTATATTTACTATAGGACTCAGGTTCCCCACCAGTAGAATGAGGGGTTAACCACGTGATCTGTAAGGTCCCTTCCAGGCTAATTCTATGCTTGGACATATACAAGCTCTAGTTAAATATGTGCTTAAAGCTTTGTGAGCATGAATATCTAGGCAATGATGCTCACAGTGGGGCAAGTTTATTTCCACAGCAGAACAGGATACCCAAAGGCCAGAAAGAGTTAGTCTCATTCTTCTCATGTCATTGAGACAAGTCAGAGACAAGAAAGTGACCACCTTTAAGTGGTCCCACATCTGGTTGACCTGTAACATCAAGACAACAGCTTGTTTTTGGCTAGCAAACTAATTCATTGCTGAATAAGGTGATGGTATCAAGAAGTTTCCCACACAGAATAAGAATTGGACCTAGCATAATGGGCATGGTTTAACAAAAGACCTCAGACAGTTCTCAGGTCTCATACTGTTGTGTATTTGCCTAATGAATGATAGGAGGGTATTAATTTGGGGAGGGATTAATTATCAGTAACATGTAAGGATCACTAAGATAAAGGTATGCCTTTTTTAGAATATACACACAAATATATATATATATATACAAACACACATATAGGTATGTGTGTATATATATATACACATATGTACATACACTTTAAATCCTGTTTTCTTTTATCAAAACTATAAACCATGATATATTATAACCTTGAGAACAGCTGGGTTTTGCTAACCAGTTACCTAGTCCAGACTCGAGCTACACCTGAGGGGAAGAGGGAGGCTAGTTCCAAATCTACCTGATTTTACTATTGTCTTTTCAGATAATGGAACGATGGGAGAATCAAGGCAGCCCTCAAACAAGTTTATCTGCTCCAGCTATACCACAGAATCTCCCCTTTCCAACCTCCCTTCACAGGAGTTCATTTCCTGACTCAACAGAGGCCTTTGATCCGAGGAAGCCTGACCCATACGAGCTATACGAGAAATCCAGAGCAATTTATGAAAGTAGGCGTAAGTGAAAGCCCCAAACGACCAAGGGTGCAGTTAATTGTGACAAATGTTTATTCCCAAATGTTTCACGGCTGAGCTAGTTCAGTATTATTTTCTGATCTGTGTTTTAAAAATAATTCAAATAGGAAACCAACTGGTGGGTTCTGTTTTAAAAGGGACAGCACACTCTGTCCTGACATATTCACCCCTATTAGTAGGCTGTCTTAAGTTGGGTATCTTTCATTTTAAAACTCTTGTTTCCTATTACTATTTTTCCTCAGCCCCCAAGCAAAATCAGCAAGTTATCAACTAGAAAGTTGTTTTACTTGTTTTATTTTAGGAAACTCTAGCAAGAGGATGAAGTGTTATTTTTAACTGTATGTATTTATGAGTCTGTTATCTAAAGCAATTTTTTCCAACTTTCATTGTGTAGCAAGATAAATGCCTTGAATGAGATGTCATTTGGGTTTTGCTTGACCCCAGCTTAGCTGAGTAAAAACAAAATGCAACACAACCCACAAAAAAGAAATATAGTATCAAGATCTCCTTTTAAAAGAAAAAAAGATGTTTCATTTGTTACAATGAACTTAATTGGATCAGTTTTGAAACCTTATTCTTCAAATAATAGTCTCTGAATATTTACCCTACTATTTAAGTCTTCCCAGAGGGTTAAGTGGGTTTTTTTTTAATGCAGAAACAAAAACTTTTATTAGAGCACATATGTACATAGTACCTATAATCAAATCATCATCCCAATGGTCTCATCCAATAATTTGAGGAAGAAAATTAAAAAAAAAAAAGATGAGTGGTGTAAATATGTAGACTGCAGATGGAACAAAACCCAGGAAATGATATGGTGATAGGGTGTTGTGGAAAGAGCACTGGATATTGGGGCCAGGGTGTGGGTGCAGAAGAGAGAGTGGGAAGGTCATTGAGAAGTGACAGTGATATAAAACAGCATCAATAAAATATTTATTTAAAATGTGTGTTAAAAAGCACCAAACTAGACATCAAAAGGGCTGAAAGCCTCAGTTTCCTGATTGTACTACATGAGGCACAGGCCCTTTTTATAACTCTAAAAGTCCATTAACCTAAATTAGTGATCAAGAGGCTTAATCTAATGAAAGCTCTTTTGTTGTTCTTGGTATTCTAGTTGACTTATGTGAATGAAGGTCTGTGTTTTGGTGATCTAAAAAACCAAATTAAGTGTTTATCATTTATAGAAAAGGAAGTAGCAAGGCTTAAACTGTGTGCGTTTGGACCTCAGGGGGGCTTTCTTATATTGTAATCCCAGCAGTGAGCTTGTGCACAAAACACCCACTGTGGCAAAGGGAAAAAATAATATGCTGTTTCCCCATCCCACCCCCCAACACACACACACCCTACCACTTACAACTCATTATGAAAAATCACTTTGGTTGATTAAATGCTTAAGACAGAAGACTATTATGAAATAATTGCTCGTCATATCAATATAGAGGCATTATATAATATCATGTCTGGGTTGCTGGATCTCATCTTTTCCCTTCAAAATGGTTTCTGGATACATAGCTGTCATGTTTATGGTGTGTTGTAGTGGCAACAACACTTGGGCCTGAAGGCAGATCTAGACAGCATAGGGTCATAAATGCAGAGCTAAAAGTTAGACATCCCTGTAACTCACCAACAGGTAATCAATAGGCCTCAAACCTGTTGGTGAATTACAGGGATGTCTACCCCAAGTACATTAAGACTTTCCTCAACAAAATGGACAATGAGAACAATTTATTCCAATGGCAATGAAGGTAGCTGAAGCAGGCCCTGTGGAACACTTAGAGCCTGGTCAGACCCTGAAGACACCAAGGTCATTCACTGCATCCTGGGCTATCACCCATCATCTTGACTTTTGTCTTGCCCCTGGACTTTAATAACTCTGGAAGAGAGTGAGACTCATGACTTTGTACAACTCTGCCTCACTTAAATCCAATTCATGGGCAAGTTAGGACATTACCCCATGATGTCATTGGTCCTCTTCAAAAATAAAGGACGGGGCAGCTAGGTGGCACAGTGGATAAAGCACCGGCCCTGGATTCAGGAGGACCTGAGTTCAAATCCAACCTCAGACACTTGACTCTTACTAGCTATGTGACCCTGGGCAAGTCACTTAACCTTCATTGCCCTGCAAAAAAAAAAACAAACAAACAAACAAAAATAAAGGACAAACAACAAGGGCCACTTACCAACTCCTGAAAAAAGGAATTGGCATTTTTTGAATGCCTACATTGTGACCAGAATTACATTCTTCCCTATTAAAAATACAGGACAAAAGTATTGCTCCCAGAAAGCTGTCCATTTAGTTGAGGAAGAGAAAACTAATACCTGTGAGATTTATGCCTAAGTCATTGAAATCTTATGTCAATAGTTCTTAGCTTGGGAAATATTTTTTAACATATTTTGAGAAAATATCAAAGACCATTTAGAACGCATCATGATGTAGTACAAAGAAATCTCTGTTTAGAGTGAGAATATTCAAATTTGAACCCTGATTCTTTTCATTACTTATGTGACTTTGGGCACATAACCTAAACTCACTGGGCTTCCAGATCTATAAAACAAGGAATGGAATAAACCATCTCTAAGACACCTAGGATCCCTTCTAACTTTAGAGCTATAATCCTGTGACTCCTCTGATCTCACACTTGATCTCTGTCTATTGGACATCTTGACCTAGATACCTTATATTCAACATGTCCAAAATTGAATTCATTATCTTTCCACCCAAAATCCACCCATCTTTTTCATTTCCCTATGACGGTTGAGGGCATCATCTTTCTTTTAGTCCCCCAGGCTCATAATCTAGGTGTCTTCTACTCCTCATTCTCTTTCACACAGTCCCATGTTCAATCTGTTGCCAAGTTCTGTTGATTTAACCTTCCAAGCATCTCTCATCTAGTCCCTATTCATCTCCTTCTCTCTTTTGACATTGCCACCATCCTGGTACAAGCTCTCATCAGCTCATGAATGGTTTGTCTCCCTAATATAACATCTCTCCCCATCTTCCACTCAACTGTCAAAGTGATCATCCTATAGTACATCTTACCATACCACCACTACCAAAACTCCCCATTTATTAAGCTCTAGTGGCATTGTTCCTGGTTTTCCCCAACATATGGAATTCTCTCCCTCCTCATCTCTGGCTTCCTTCAAGTCCAAGCTAAAATCCCACCTTCTACAAGAAACTGTTCCTGATCCTCCTTAATGCTAGTGTCTTTCAGTTGATCATCTCCAATTTATCACGTATAGATCTTACTTGTACAGAGTGGTTTGCATGTTATTCCCTCCCCTTAGATTGTGAATTCCTTGAAAGCAGTCTTTCTTTTGCCTTTCTTTGTATTCCTAGCTCTCTATAAACCTGTTATTATTCATTTCCTTCCTCACACAATGACAAGCAGCCCAAACTGATTATGTCTGAGCTTCTACAACTTCTCTGTAGCATTTCTGCCCCACTTTTGTCTCCATTGCTAATTGATCATAGGATCTCAGATTTAAAGCCAGAAGAGCATTTAGAAGTGACTAAGTCCAACACCCCCATGTCATAGATGAGGAAATTAAAAACTGAAAAAAATTAAGTGGCTTGCCCAAGTCAACATAAGCAGTAAGTGTTTGAGGAAGGTTTTGAACTTTCTTCCTGAGGCCAAGACCAGCAGTCACAGAATGACAGGATTTGAGAGTTGGAAGAGACCTCCATAGCCATCTAGTTCAGCAAAGATGCAAGAGGAATTCCCACTCTAACATATCTGACAAGTGGTCACAAAGCCTCTGCTTGAAGATCCCTTTTTTCCATCCAGACTTGGACCAGATTATCCTGCTCCTTCTCTGCCATCTGCAAATCATACTCTCTATATTCTTTTTTTTTTTTTGCAGGCAATGGGGGTTAAGGTCACACAGCTAGTAAATGTCAAGTGTCTGAGGTCGGATTTGAACTCAGGTACTCCTGAATCCAGGGCCTGTGCTTTAACCACTGTGCCATCTAGCTGCCCCCCCATGCCCCCTATACTCTCTTACCCTCCTTCTCCTTCCACCGGAACTCATATTCTAGCCCTACATAACCTTAGGCTCTGAAAAGTGAGTTTTCACATTATCCCGCCTAAACCAGGTGACAACAGCCACTTCCTAGCTCTCTTGAGACCACACTGTCTGCATTCTAACCCACTGGAATGCAAACTCTTCCCTACCCCATCCCATTCCCAATACCCTAGGCCCTGAAATTAGAACTTTCTTGTTTAAAACAAGGCCATCAGACTACCTACCAGCCATCCCCAAACCATGTCACTGTGGACTTCCTCCCCCTCTCTATTTCTAACTTCCTTATATGAAGTGGTATGCTGGAGCTAGCTCATACCTGCTCTTGAAAGCCAACTTCTTAGATTTTCAGTGTGAGCATTTATACCTAAGATATCAGCAAATATTACAAATCAGCACTTGATTTATTGTTTTGTTGATTACCTAGACTTAAGAACATAAGAGTAAATATTAATGTGGATCAATATTAAAAATGGGTCCCTGCATATATTTTTTTTCAAAGAGTCAGTTGTAAAACACTTACCAGCAGGGGCAGCTAGGTGGCACAGTGGATAGAGCACTGGCCCTGGATTCAGGAGGACCAGAGTTCAAATCTGACCTGAGGCACTTGACACTTACTAGCTGTGTGACCCTGGGCAAGTCACTTAACCCCAATTGCCTCACCCCCCCCCCAAAAAAAAACCCACTTACCAGCATACCCCTGCCCATATGGCATCTTTGCCTATTAGAATATAATCTCCCTAAGAGCAGAGAATGGTTTGGTTGTTATACCTAGATCTTTCCTCTTTTTTTTCTTCTTTTCTTTCTTGTGTCCATCCTTTTTTAAATTCTTTCTCTTCTTTCTTACTTTCATGCATTCAAGGAAAGTGAATGTATCACACTTATCAAGGCATCATGTCCTATTTTTAGACAGCTCTTATTATTGACATCAGGTTTGCCCTTGGGTCTACCCTCTGAATCCAAATAGAGTAAATCTAGTCCCTCCTCCATATGACAGCCTTTCAAACATTGGAACACAGTAAGAAGCGTCTCCTCCCCCTCCCCGCCCCAGTCTTCTCAATAAACATTCCCTTTTCTTTGCTTTGCTTTTTCTTTTTTTCTTTTGTTTTCCCCATTTTTTTTTTCAATCAGTCCTCATATGTCACAGACTCATGGCCTATCACCATTCTGGTTGCCCTCCTCTGGATCTTCTCCAGTTCGTCAATATCTTTCTTGAACCATGCTCCCCAGAAAGGAACACAATACTCCAGATGAAGTACAACAAGCACATAGAACACTATCCCTCTTACAGGAAGCAGTAACTCTCTTAAAGCTGACCAAGATCTCATCAGCTTTTTTGGCTTCCACATCAAACTACTAACTTATAAAGAGTCTGAAGTCCATTGTGTTCATACTATTCACTATGCCATGCTTAGTTTTCCTTATGTTCTACAAGGGAATACTTCCATCACATAGCCTATTTTACATAATTAATATATTCCTCATTTAAGCTCTATTATTTTTATGTCTTCATTTCTTATAGCTCTGTGGTCACTTTAGTGTTTATGGGACCACTACACAAAAAGTGTATATAATAGAGATAAACTCTGACATCAAGAATGAAGAAATAATCACTGTACCTCATGATGCAACCTCTCAAAATATTTGACTAATTCACTTTACATAAGGATATGTGTCTTTAAAAGTACAACTAGTCTTCATAATTTGCCTCCCTGCCTCTAGTGTCTCCCCACTCCAATGGCACAGATCTGACCATATCAATACGCTGGACCAGGTCCAACTCAGGCCAATCTGATTCTAGTTTGGGATTAGGACACAATGAAATATTCATGGACAATAAACTGCAATTAAAAGCTACTCTCCTTATAACAAAAGTTTTAAAAGGTTATTTTTTAATAATTACATTAAAAGTTAAAAAAAAAAAAACAACTGTTGCTTCCGCCCTCTCTCTCCACATTCAATGTAGCTGCAATACTGAATTAGAAAAATGCTCTGTAGCAGGCATTTGGCTTCTAAGAGCTAAAATTCTAGCTAAACCATCTAAAATATCTAATGAGTGGTCGCCAATAAATTATAAGCTTTAGCAAGAGTTAGACTTTTAAGCATTTATTAAGGAGAATAAGAATTTGGTAAAGAGAGAGAGAAAGGCCTGATTCATCTATCAATTAAGGGGAGAGAGCATTCCTAGCTCCATTCTCTGCCAGAGTCCACACAAAAGAGAGAGAGCCAGCGCACCAGCCTCCCCCTTCTTCCTCCCACAAGCAAACGTCACTTACTGACGCCAAAGAAAAGATGCATGGTCCTGCCCTCAGAGGCCCTCTCCTCATGTTGGAGCTTTCCTACAGTAAGTCTCCAGCAGGTGGCATCATTCCAATTGTTACAGGTTAAAGCTCTGCTGTTCCTAAGTCCTCATAAACTCATAAACTGAAGTACTCTATACCTCAAGCAACAAGGAAGCCATGCCAATGATTTATCCCCTAGTCCTGCATATCAACCAAATTCCAAAGATATCATCCCTCTTTGCCTTAAAGGGAAACTAGCTCAGCCTATATAAAACAAATACTGTTCCTACTACGACTCCCCTGCTTAAAAACATTCAATAGCTTCCTACTGCCTCTAGGATAAAATGTCAACTCCTTGGCTTTCCATTTAAGGACTTCCACAGTTGACTTTCAGACTGCATTCCCAGCCTTATTCTGTATACTGTATATTTCAACCAGATTTAACTCCTAGATGTTCCATGAACCTGAGTTTCTATATCCTGAATCCACTGAAATTAGTTATCTCCAGTGTCCAGATTATAATCCTTCCCTCATCATCACATTTCAGAATCTAAGATCATGGGGCTTGGGCAACCTCTTTTTTTTTGTAGATTATCTAGGGTTTTATTTCTTTCCTCCCTTATACCATCCCTTTTTTTCTGAATAGAATTTTATTTTCTAAAATACATGTAAAAACAAATTTTGACATCAATTTTTAAAAACTTTGCGTTCCAACTTCTCTTCCTCCCTCCCTTCCCACCCCCTACCCACAAGAACTCAAGCAATTCAAAATAAATTATACATGAGTAGTCATGGAAAATATTCCCACATTAGCTAGGTTCTAAGAGAAAACAATCAAAAAACAAAACTTCAAATTAAGGAATTGTCAAAAGCAAAACAATTTTTTTTAAACTTTCTTTCTATCTGTTTTCAGATACTATCAGTTCTTTCTCTGCAGATGGGATGCAATCTTCATAAGTCCTTCAGGGTTATATTGGATCGTTGCCTTGCTGAAAATAACCACATGCTTCCCAGCAGATCATCTTACACTATTGCTATTATTTTGTATACAATACATTTCACTCTGCTTCAGTTCATGTAGGTTTTTTCCAGGTTTTTCTGATAGTATCCTGTTCATCATAACTGGTATGTAGTACCTCAAATTTGACAAAGAATTTTCTTCATATCAGCCCAGCAAAATAGGCATCATACATTTTGCCATCATAATCAATCATCATAACTATTTCCCTCCATCCTATGCCCTTCCAATGATATTTACTCTATTTTCTATCTTCTTTTAACCTATTCCTCCTCAAAAGTGTTTTACTTCTGATTGTCCTCTCCCCCGCTTTGCACTCCCTTTTTTCACCCTTCCCTCCTTATCATTTTACCTTCCTACTTTCCTGTAGGGCTAAATAGATTACTCCTCCCAATTGGGTGTGAATGTCATTCCCTCCTTCAGCCCACTCTGATGAGATTAAGGTCTTTGAGCTAATTCTGTGTTCTAAAATTTTCTTCCTCCTTCCCTCCTCAACCCTCCCTATGAAATCAAGCAATTCAATATTTCATACTTGTGCAGTAATGCAGAACATCTTCACCTTACTCGGAAGTGTTTTGCTTTTTACTGCTCTCTCCCCCAATCTGCCCTCCAATCTTTCCCCTCTTCTCTCCCCCATGCCTTATCTCCCTCCCCTCCCTCAGGGCAAAAATATATTACTATACCTACTTGAGTATGTATGTTATTCCCTCTTTGAGCCAATTCCAATGATATTAAGGTTCACTCACTCCCCAACACTTTCCCCCTCTTCCCCTCCCCTCCATAAGCTTTTATCTTGTTTCCTTCATGTGAATTACCTCTTCCCAAACTATCTCTCCCCTTCCTCTTCCCTCAGTCCATTCCTCCTACACCTTAACCCTATTTTAAAGATGTTATCGTGGATTAGCAAGGTGGCACAGTGGACAAAGCACCAGATTGGGCAACCACTTTTATGGGTTCTTTGATAGTTACAGCTGAAAATCCTGTCTCCTTCTTCACATTTTCTGGTCTGGATCTCTCCTTCATTCCCATCTCTCTCTACCACATATAAAATGAAATTTAATTCTGAATCTTCTTTGAACTTTAGTGATCCTGCCTTGTACTATTATAATTATCTCTGTACCTGTCATATCTTTTTTGCCAATTTCTCAATAGAATGAAAACTCTTTGAGGATGAGGACTTTGTCATGTTTATCTTTTTATCTTCAGTGTCTGCCACAGTGCCATACACATAAAACACATTGGAATATAGTTTGTTGGTTTGTGGGGGGAAGGGGATTGTATTATGGTTGAACAAAGAAGCCCTTCTCCCCACACGCATTACGACTTCCAAATATAAAAAAGATTCGTTCTCTTATTCAAATCTTTAGGATGGAACATATCCTAACCTGATGGTAAAGATGAAGGCTTATTCTAATTTTCTCCACATGCTTATTTCTTCCATGCCCAAAGATCACACTTTTTCATGAATATGTCTGAGATTTGTATCTCTCCCAAAAAGACAATATACAGGGCTTATATTGTAATCCAATGCCTTTTCATTTTTTTTTAAGTGAGGCAATTGGGGTTAAGTGACTTGCCCAGGGTCACACAGCTAGTAAGTGTTAAGTGTCTGAGGCCGGATTTGAACTCAGGTACTCCTGACTCCAGGGCCGGTGCTCTATCCACTGTGCCACCTAGCTGCCCCTTCATTTTATTTTAATTATAATAAAGTCCTATATTTGTTATACACAGGCATATACTTGAAGTCCTAGTTCTCTCCAGAAAAAGTCAATAGGAAAAACCTGAACAAACCCATACCTTAGGTGCTAGCAGAGAAGATTTCAACCTGTATTGGCTAAAGGAGTTTTTACATCTGGGAGTTCCCTATACTAGTAAAATCCCAGGTCCAATCCCTATCACTATAGTAAGCCTTTAGTGCCCTTTCATAGAAATGTTTCTAAATCTGTTGAGAGTGGTTTTTTGCATTTATATTCAAAATCAAGTTGCAGAAATTCAATAAAATATACCCATATATACCCAAAGTACCCATAATACTTTGCTGTGCATGAACTATAACCTCTTTTCCATCAAGATTGCCACTAATATTTGACTACTATGAAGTAGACTACAACATATGATATAAATATATTAAATAATATAATTGCTATCATGCCTCATTTGACTCATAATTAGATTGCACTAACTTTATAATATGCATGCACAGGAATATCTCAACAAACATATTTATGAAAAGGAAAAAAATTATAAACAATTTATAACAGGCATGGAAAATTGAAGACCATTTAAAACATCATGACTATATGCATGGAAGAAAGAAGCAAAAAATGTCTCATAGGATCATAAATTACAGGCTGGAAGAGAATATAGAGCCCATCAAGGCCAACCTCATTCATTTTACAGATGGGGGTTGGGAGGGAGAAAAAAAAAAAGATTTCTGTCAATATTTTTAAAGGGAGGTGGGAGGGGTGCTACAGATATGCAATGTTGCATGCATTTTCAGATGAAATCACTACTATTAGTTTTACATAACTAATAATACCATTTATTAAAAAAAATTATTAACTAAATCAAAACTTAATTGTTTTACTTTGTTACAAGACACCTCTCAGTGAAGATAGTTTATAAATGTAATGTAAAAGCAAAAATATCAATAAAGCTCCTAAAAAATAACAAACATGCACACATCAAAACAATGACAAGAATTGAGGCAAAGAGGTTAAATGACTTAGTGAGGTTCATTCAGCTAATAAAAGTCTTAATGAGAATTTAATTTGGATCTTCTTGACCTTAAGTCCAGTATGTGATCCATTATGCCTCTCAAGAGAGTTCATAAGAATAAGAGGGACCTTTTTTATATGATGTAATATGACTGGAGAAAGGAAGTTGGTTACAATCTTTTTGTTTTGTGGTTTCACTGGGATATCCACATGAAAATAGATTGGACTGGGATAGTTCTATGGTCTCAGATAACTAGAATTTTCATAGAAAAAGGATATTGTTTAATTAATTAAGCTATCAAACAAAAATTTGATATTTGTTCAATAGCTAGTATATTTTCCTAGCATTCATTGTACAAGATCCCCTGGGAATAAAAGAAATACTTTTATAATATCCTTTTTTAAAAGTTTACAATCTAGACATACATACATGAAATAATTAGTGAACTAGGTAGTAGTGTGTTTGTCCCAGGAATGTATGCTTGTCTTGTGCTCTCCAACATTTTTAACAGCGAACTTGAGTGAAGGCACAGATGGTGTGTTCATCCTATTTGCAGATGACACAAAGTTAAAAGGGATAGCTATTATGTGGGATAACAGTTACGATCCAAAAATATATTGACAAACTAGAAACCTTGTCCAAATCTAACAAGATAAAATTTAATTGGAATAAATGGTAAGTCGTAATTGATCACAGAAGCACAGAATCATAGAATTTGAGAGTTGGAAGGGACCTCACAGGCAATCTAAACCACCCTGTGCACAAAATCATCTCCGATAAAAAAGCCTTCAAAAGTAGTCCTGCAGCTTTTGCTTAAAGACATCCAAGGAGGGGAAAACTACCTCCCCTTGAAGCAGCTCATTCCACTCTTGGAAAGCCCTTATTGTTAGGACATTACTTCTGAAATTCAGTTTAAAACAGCTTCTTTGCAATTTCCCTGCAATACTCCTGGTTCTGCCCTCTGGGCTCAGATAGAACCAACCTAATTCTTACTCAGCTTGAAAACCCTTGAAATACTTGAAGACAAGGGTCATGTTCGCCCTCCCCCCCACCTTCAGCTTCTCTTCTCCAACTTAACATTCCCAGGTCCTTGACCTGATCCTCATGTGACATAGACTCAGTGGCCCTTAAAATCTTGGTTTCTCGTCTCTAGATAATCTCCAGGTTATCAGCATCTTTCTTACATCAGGGTACACAGAATGACACACAGTATTCTAGGTCATTGATTCAGAAATGGAAGAGACCATTTTTTAAAAATTGGGGTTTTTTAAAAATTAATATCACAAGTGTAGGATTAGATGGAAATAGGTTTTGCATGATTGCACATGGATAACCTATATCAAATTGCTTCTCTTTTCAGCTAGTGGGGAGAGCAGGGAGGGAGAGAACTTAGAACTAAAATTTTTAAAAGTCAAATGTTAAAAATTGTTTTACATGAAATTGGGGGAAATAAAATATTATTTTAAAAAACAAATGTAAGATTAGGTAGAAAGGGTGAGATAGTAGTTCACATGCAAAAGGTCTGGGAGTTTTCAATGTGTTTTGAGGTCATTATGAGTTAAGATTACATAGTAGCCAATAAAACAGAATCTTTGGCTGCATTAGTAGAGTTAGATTGCCAAGGACAAAGAAATAAGGGGTTGGTCATCCCACTGGAATTTGTCATAGGTTAACATTTGTGTATGGTATTCATTTTTAGGTGATACATTGTAGGTAGGACATTAATGAACCTAATGTGTCCAGAGTTAAACAGTCAGTATGATGCAGTAACTATAGACCATATCATATGAACATGTGCTGTAGGAATTGGAGGTGGTTGTTCCACCAAGATAAAAGAAAGCTTAGTAGAGATGTGATATCATTCTTTACATATTTGAAAAGCCAACATTTGGCAGGATTATGGTTCTTTTGGACTTTTTGTTTTAGTTTTTGCTTCCAGATGGAAAAATTAGAGTCAATGAATAGAAGTTGCATAAAGTTAGATTTTAGATCCATTATGAATAGAACCTTCTAAATTTCTAGAATTGCCCAAGAGTTGAATGGGCCACCTTTGGAAGTTATTGGATGCCCCACCACATGTGGTTTTCAAACAGAATTTGGATGACCATTTATAAAATATACCATTGAGAGGATCCTTGCCCTGCCTCAATTGGACTGCATTCCTTTTAAGGGGCCCTCTAAAATAGATTCTGTGATTGTGTAATATATTATAGTAACGTGAAGAGAGACATGTTGAATTGAGTGACGGACTTTGAATTAGAAGTCTCATGTTGGAATTGTGCCTCACCAACAAATTTTGTGACTTTGGACAGGTCACTTAATCTCCCAAAGCATCTCTTTCTTCATATATAAAATGAAGATGATGATATGTCTACTGCCTATCTCCCCATTGTTATTGTGAGGATGCTCCTTTGTAAATCTTTAAATTCTACATACATGTAAATTATTGTCATTTGTAGAAAATTAGGCAGTTTGATAATAATTATACATTATAAAATGTTTCAGTGCTGTTATCAAGGTTTATTAACTTCTACCTGCTAGCTTGATGTTTCATCAATGATTTTTCACATTTAACATATTTATAATTTTAAAATTTCAACTTTGGCCCAAGTTAGCACAAATATTTAAAAGTACCATTAAGCCAAATGTTATAATGAGCACATGTTTTTCCTCTACTTTTCAGGTGTAAAGAATATCTACACTTAGAATAGCCTCAGAATGAATGTTGATTTCATAAAAGACACTTTATAGCTCTGGGATCATTGTAATTAGTTCAGTGTCATTTCTGAATAGAATCATTTGAAGAACTTTGCTATCTATGGGGGATTCTTCTTCCACTTGAAGTTTTTGCAATAGATCCTCTATGACACTGACAATCACTTGGCTAAATATATCTCCTGTTTATTCCTAACTTGATCCTTGGAATTATTAAACAGAGGTATCTCTGTGGTTGCATTTGTTATTAAATTTCATATAATGTTAACATGGATAGGAGATATCTTGTTAGAGAAAGAAGGAAATGAAATGAAAAAAGTATTTATTAAGTGCTAAGTGCCAGGCATTGTACAAAGAACTTGGGAATACAAGTATAAAAAGCAAGAAACTGCCTGCCCCGAAGAGGCTTATATTCTAATAGGGGAAGGCAGCATGTATAAGGTGGTGGTGGCCAGGGAAGGATGTTTTGGTCACAGTACTCACAGAGCTTCTGAATGGAGTTATGAGATGATTGATTGTCAAATCCTTTGCAGAATTAGTAATAGTATTGTTGATTTTTTAATTACCTATCCCAAAGCAGAAGGTAGGAAGAGGTTGTGGGAATGGGGATAAACACGCTAGGGAATGGCAAGACAATGACCAGAGTGAGCGTGGTGGGTCTGAGCCCAGATAGATATGACTAACTCTCAATAATCAGGAGTGGAAGGTCCCGGGATATAAACTAGAGTGCTGAGTCTTAGAACTAAGGGTGGTCAGAGTTCTTTCAAGACGATATTCTGTTCTACTGAATCCAATACCATTTTTCCGCACACGTTTTAATGTTCTTTACACCACTAAGAAATTTGTGTGGCTGTGAAGACATGGTTAGCAGAAGAAAATAATCTATGAAAACCTGTCTTGTTCCCTTCTTATGTTTTCATTGCAGATTTTCATGATGTGTGCATAGAATGGCATCATTAATACTGTAAGGAGAATAGAAAAGAGGCTTAGGTATATGGGCAACAGATTGCCTTTTTGGTGGTAAAAAAAAATATCATCCCTGATATTTTACCCTCTTTTGGAATAGAAAGGAAATGAAACATATCTATCAATGAAAATGTATGAATGTTATAATAAATATATGTGTGAGAATTAATATGCATTCTGCAACATACAATGTAATATGAACCTCATGCATTCTATGTGTATATATGTGTATATAGATATAGATTGCATACAGAAGTATATACATAAAGATATATGTGTGCATATATTTCAGAAATATGCTTCAGATGGACAATGGGAAAGCCCAATGGCATCAGAGGGCTGACTAGATTGCACTTGCAAAATTTATTTGGTGCTTTCCATGATCCCAAGCTGCTTCCTGCCACAAATCTCATTTTTCTAACAGTAGTGTTTTCCCAGTGATTGATGTATGGCTACAAATCATAAACCAATATGATATCAGACAAAGAAAAATGCAACTTATCCAAGGAGTGAAGGAAAGATGTATTGTGGATATAAGTATTGCCACATAACTTCCAATCCAGAAGTATCTTATTTGTAGTCTTTATTCTGAGCATCATGTATCAATGCTAATGGGCTTTTTTCCTCTGTTGTCCTATTCAGTTCCTAAGGCAGAACAAGAGATTTGCTTTTAGAATGGGATATATAATCTGAAATTATATTGTATCTTCAGAAGGCAAATTTATAAAGAAAAGAGAAACACTTTTGTAGTATAATGATCTTCAAACTGAAATGTGTACAATATCTGGCCTGAAGATTTCTACTCATCCTCATTGAATATCCTCCTCTGCTTTTCTTATAAAAGTGTACTGCCTTACATGCTTCTGATGTGTATAGGATAGTAGGTCAGTGAACTGGCATCAAACAAAGAAAAGTCCAGAATTTATCAACTCAGGCATAGCAATAATACATTCTATGAAAATTGCCTTATATAGCCTTTATTCTTTTATTGCTTTTCAAGAGCTATGATTTCACCAGTTTGGGAATTTTAGGAATTGCTATAGCCAAAAATTAATTAATTAATTAATTTAATTACCTTATGTCCAATCCACAAGCCTTCTGGAACTTAATTAGGCTGGTCTTCAAACAGAACACAGGATCCATCTTGGATCCATACTTGAACACTTTCCAACTTGGTAAGATGATATGTTGTACTTCACTGGATAATACATTTAGAACCCACAGTCCATTCCTTAACATGATGAGGTACAAAGAATTTAGTGGACTTTAGAGGAGAGTAACTGTACTTTATGAGACATTGTGGGAATGTAAATTCTATATAATTTTCATATAAGGATACTTTTGACTCTTTTTATATAGACTTAAATATGCATATAAATTTATACAATATGCCATTCGGTTACATTACATTATTATGTACACATTATTACATAACAAATATAGTAATATTTATAGTGATCTTTTTAGGTAAATGTCTGCTTTTAGTGAACTTAGATGGTATATTTTCCTGGTGTGTGAGTAAATATCTAAACCATACAATAATAGCCCAAATTTATATAGTACCACAAGATTTACACACACACACACACACACACACACATATGAATTGTTTGTTGTTCAGTTGTGCCTGACTCTTCATGAGCCTATATGGGATCTTCTTGACAAAGATAAAATAGTGGTTTGTCATTGGCAAATAGGTTAAGTGACTTGCCCAGGATCACACAGCTAGTGAGTGTCTAAGACCACATTTGAACTCGGGTCTTCCTTTCTCCAAACCTAGCACTCTAATCACTGAACCATCTAGCTGCCATGTGAGTACATACATACATACATACACAAATACACACATACGCACATACATACATATGTACATATACATATAGATTTATATTTACATATACATATATATTATCTCATTTCATCCTTAGAAAGACCTTGGGAGGCAAGAGCTATTATTAATCCTATTTTACAGATGA
The DNA here is from genome assembly GCF_019393635.1 of Dromiciops gliroides. Classification (NCBI taxonomy): domain Eukaryota; kingdom Metazoa; phylum Chordata; class Mammalia; order Microbiotheria; family Microbiotheriidae; genus Dromiciops; species Dromiciops gliroides. The sequence goes on along the minus strand of NC_057865.1, from coordinate 150,522,318 downwards.
GGAAACTGAGGCAAACAGAGATTAAGTGACTTGCCCAAGATGACACAGCTACTAAGTGTCTGAGTCCAAATTTGAATTCAAATCTTCTTGACTCCAAGCCCAGAACTATCTGATGTGCCACCTACCTGCCTAGGTGTAATTTATGTACCTCAAATACTGAAGCTCCACCCACAATTTGGTATTTAGGGCCTCAATTAGCAGTCCAAACCTCCTAGTGACACCCTTGTTAGTTGTACATGCACATCTAAAGCACAAAATGTCCAGAAGAAAGAACAATACGGTGTAATGCATTAAAATACACAGATCTAAGCTCCTCGGTCTTATCATGGGGAGGAAGCCAAGTGTAACATTACCTAATCATGGATTTGAAAGGGAGTTTGTCTAATCTAGCCTCCTATTCCTAGGAAAGATTATACTTACAACATCCATAGTGATGACCAGCAAGCAATCAGCACTTCTTTCTAAATTGTCAGGCAAGAAGACAGCCTTCAATAGTAAAGCTGAGAATGCATTCTTCTCTTTATCACAGAGAAAAACTTCTCTCCTTCTCTAGAGATATTAAAGCAGTGAAATCTCATTGACCTTAGCAAGTAAGCCTTTTTCCAGGACAGTCCTCCCTTTTTTAAAGTCCTCTCTAAAGCCAGTAAATTCAGCCTAAGATTATTTCTGGCCTACCATGGGATAGCATTATTTGTTCATGGTTGCTATTGCATCTATGAAGTCAGAAGCTGGAGACAACAGCATGAAAGACATGAAAGGAGAAAAAAATTAAGTCATTTCTGAAAATTTTCCTCCTCTTTTCTGCTGGTTCTGGTTGAGTCATTCTGGTTGAATGATGACTAGAGTTGCCCAAACTTTTTTTTTCTCTTCACATTGAGCTCTGATTGTTATAAATAAAGAATTTATGAGATACAGCATGCCCATGCCTCTCTGTAATAAGACATCTGGCAAATATAGGACCATAAAAGTGTCCAGTATCTGTACAATGTAATGTGCCTTATGGTAAGGCCTCTTTACAACAGAAATGCCACTGCATTTTCTTCAGAAAGGTCTGCTGTATGGCATTTCCAGCAGTTAGAAAATATTAACCTACAGGAACAAGTTCCCTGGGGCTAAGCACCATTCCAGAACATTGCTAAGCAAATGGAGAAGAATATCCTAAAGAAGGAAAAGAGAGCATTTTATTATTTTTTATTATTAAAAAAAAAAGCAGGGGGCAGCTAGGTGGTACAGTGGATAAAGCACTGGCCCTGGATTCAGGAGGACCTGAGTTCAAATCCAGCCTCAGACACTTGACACTTAATAGCTGTGTGACCCTGGGCAAGTCACCTAACCCTCATTGCCCTGCCCCCCCCCCAAAAAAAGGACAAATACCAGGTCTAAGGCTCTGCTACATTTTCATTGTTTTGCTTTGTGTTTTTTTTTTTATTGAGCAAAGGCCAAGGTTAAACCATGAGCCGATTCTGACTGATAGTCAAGTAATACAGAAAAGATGGAATATGACAAAAAAAAATGTTGCCCAGTGCCCCAGAGTCTTTGAGTCAACTCTAAATGGAGGTTGACTACTAAATGCATACCACAAAAACAAAAACAAAAAACTACTATCCTGTCATTATCTGGGATTGAGATTGGGGAAGCAAATCTGTGAGCTTACTTTCTATCTCCCTTTACATTTCTGGTTCCATTTACTCTTCTGTTAAGTTATCTCCAAGTCATAGAGGCTGAAAATATCAATAGGTTCAAGAAGGGTTTCTCTAAAATTCATGTATGATAGTCAAGCATTGAGGAGAACATCTGCAATGTCCTTATATGTCTCTAAACTTTTGAGCACGGTGTCATGGTAGACAACCCTTACTGGGTGTGACTATCATAGATAGTATACCAAACTGGATGGCACACTAGAATAGCATCTCTTATGCCCTTATGTTCTTAAGTTGTGATGATTAGAGACTTTCAGAAAGACATTGGATGGAAGACCAATATCATTTAGTGATTTTAAAATGCTACTTGCTAGTGCATATCAATGCTAGGGGCTTTTGTCTTGTGCATTGTCATTCAATCTAAAACAATGTCAATGGGGCTTTTTCTGACTCATTTTTCAAGTGATTTGAGAAATAAATAACCCATATGTTCCTCTTATGCATTTACTTCCTCTTCTTCCTGCCCCCCAAGAACATTATTACTAGTTCCTCTGACTGATTTAAATTGTGTCCTTGGTACTGCTGAGCAAGGTAAGCAAATCTGTCAGTGAGCTCAGAAGAAACAAACTTTCTCTTCCCCTTAAACATGACTTTCTTTTAGCTTTCTCCTCCATCAGTAGAAAAGGGCCTTCCTTTTGAACTCAGCCCTTTGGATTAAAAAAATCAAAGTGATCTTATCCACCCATTCCTCCCTGTTCTGCCCCAGCCTACCATTCTCATTGGTTCATGATTTATTTCTTCGAGTAGCTACATCCTAAATTTCTGTGCTAGGTTTGTAAAGTCTTATAATATTCTCCCCCTTTGTTCTATTAGCTCTAAGACCCTAAATAATGTCCAGTTGACCACATTTTTTTCTCCTTAAAGTAAAAAAATGTTCTCTCTCTTTACATCTCCCTTTGTCCAAACTTTGAGCAATATAGCTCTAGATAAACAGAGCTCGACATGTTTGCTGGTCAGTGGGATTTCAAGATATGTAAATAAGATCTAAATTAAATACCGTAAATACAGAACAAAAGCTAGCATACCCAGCTGCCCAGACCAGGAAAAAGGCTGGGAAATAGAAGAGAGTCAGTTTCAGTGGAAGATTCTTGAGGGCAGGGACTATCTTTTGCCTCTTTTGGTATCTCCACAGTGCCTGGCACATAGTAGGAGCTTAATAAATATTCACTGATTAATCGATCTGGTCCCTCCAGACAACTGCATCCTGGACTCCATGATGTCACAACATAGTATCAGTCCAAATTTACTGGCAGGATTTCAACATGCCACCAACTCCAGTCTCCACCACCATCCAGTTCCTTCTTCAGTCCAGCTCAGTTCCCTAGTCTTGTGTTACTGCCTGGGAACTGAGATTTACATTCCCCAAATCTCACTTGACCCTGCCCCAAAAGCAGATTCCTCTTTGATTTATGATGCTGACAGGCAACAGAATTTAATGAAGGGAGAGTATGGTTGACCCGGGTTCACATCTTGCCTATGACAGAACTGGCCATGCTGGGTGACCCTGGGCAAGTCACTCAACTTCCCAAGATCTCAGACTAGCTTCTAAGACTATTAGTTATAATAGTTGATATGCATTAGTAGTGAGAATTTCCTGACTGTACCAGTCCCTACACCAGTGAAATCATAGCTGTAAATCAAAACTGATTTATTGGAAAATTGTTTTGCAACAAAAGCTATTTAATATATTGCATATGAGCCATTTGGAAAATATAAACTGTTACCAAAAGAGAACAGTGAATGCACCTAGCTTCCCACATAAATTTCCATTGGTTAGACTATATTTAACATAAAAATTAGTAGTTTTTTTAAAAGGTAAGTAAGTACAGCTGGTCAAGAACTCTGATAACATTTTGATTATACCTCACGCATATCCTTTTAAAATAAAGGGGGAGGGCAGCTAGGTGGCGCAGTGGATAGAGCACTGGCCCTGGATTCAGGAGGACCTGAGTTCAAATCTGGCCTCAGACACTTAATACTTATTAGCTGTGTGACCCTGGGCAAGTCACTTAACCCTCATGGTCGCCCCCAAAAAAGAAAAGAAGTAAATAAGGGGGAAAGCTGCCATTACTTTAAGTATGGTTCTAGAAAAGCTGTAAAGATGTCGCTTATCTCATAGTACACATCACATTGTTCATACACTTTTTTTTTTGGTGGGGCAATGAGGGTTAAGTGACTTGCCCAGAGTCACACAGCTAGTAAGCGTCAAGTGTTTGAGGCCGGATTTGAACTCAGGTCCTCCTGAATCCAGGGCTGGTGCTTTATCCACTGTGCCACCTAGCTGCCCCTTCATACACCTTTTAATAATTTAACTGAGCATACAGTTGGGTTTCTTTATATTTTTATTATTGATGGTTATAAAGCCAATGCTTCTGAAATTGTGTAGTGGGAAAATATTATTGCAAGAGAATAATATGAGAAGCAGAAATTAGGTTATTCCCTGATTGAAAGAGTTATTGATCATGTCAAAAGCATTTTGTTGATAGTACAGACTAAGAGAAGAACCCAAAGCATTAGTGCAGCAGCACCCATTATAAAAACTATTTTGAGGGGACAGCTAGGTGACACAGTGGATGGAGCACCAGCCCTGGATTCAGGAGGACCTGAGTTCAAATCCAGCCTCAGATACTTGACACTTACTAACTGCATGACCCTGGGCAAGTCACTTGATCCTCATTGCCCTGAAATAAATAAATAAACAAAATAAAAACTATTTTTGAATTTTAGAGAGTATCTAAATCCTACTGTGGTCATGTTAATATGAAGTGTCAATTTTACAAATGAGAGAAGCTTTTGAGCTTTGGACAAGTCACCTCCACTGAAACAAATCTTTTTGTTTCTTAGGAAATGAATGGAAGGAAAATGAAGGAATGAAAAAAAAATTTCAACCCCCCAATGCTAAGTAGTAGTCAGGCTAAAAATATGAGGCTTTTAAAGTAACAATTTTGCAGGCTAACTAGTTGAAAATGGCAGAGAAGGGATGGATTATTTGACACTGATTATCATTCTGCCCTTGATAAGTGGGGAATTGCATGTTCGGAGCAAATATTCCTCTGTGCGAGAAGGACATTCCGCATATACATAGACATTGTTATTCTTTATGATCACCATCAGGAGACTCATATTTCATTTTTATTTTTGAACAGAGTTGAACTCTTCAGACTTATGCCTTGTGGTCCTTCTTTGAAGCAATAATGTAGTCCCTATTTATACAGACTAGCTTTAGGCTACTTTTAAGTAACTGAAAAGTTAAGGTGGAAGGCTTTTTTCTATAATGCTTTCTATAATGCTTTGCTCTTTGACCCAATAATCTTTTTTTATAATTGCATCAGTTTATTCAGTATCCCTTAATACTGTCAAAATAGCAACCTTGGGGGAGTGAAGCCCATAACTCAGAGGGGTCTCTGTATTCCTTTTTATTTTCCATCTGCCACTCCTCCTAATGCCACTTCTGTTGGGATTGTGTCAATGTTTCCTCAATGACCCATTAAAAAAGATTTACAAAAAAATCAACTAAATTTCTCTCCTAAGTTCTGGACGCCCCCAGGCTATACCAATTGAAAATTTTTAAACAGTGGTTGTTTTTCTCTAGGGTCATTTGACTAGTCTTTTATCTACAAAGTGGTCCTATGCTTTTGATAATTTTATTACAAGTATCATGCTTTGAAATCCTTTCATTGAATGCGATCTTAAAATTTTCATCATGCATATAACATCATGCACTAGGAGGGGCAAGTATTCATATTAAATGGTCATGATAACAGATCAGATATGACTAATAAGAAAAATCAAATATTAATTCTGAAAGGTGTGATAGATAGCATAGCCAGTCAGAGCTACTGGTCCAAAAACTGTTCATCCAGCTGATAATTTAGCTATTTACTTAAGTCTATCCATTTTTTTCTTGAATTTCTCATATTCAATTTGTAGTGTTTTTGTTTATTTGATTATTTGACAAGAAGAGAGACTACATGATTTAATCCAGGCCTACCCAATTTCTGACACTTTTCTTGATACATGTGCCTCAGGCTTATTTCAGCCCAAATCATCTATCTTCTGAATGATTTCTAAGCTAGGGGTATATGTAGATTAATAACAGACTTTGCCCTTCTTTCTTCTCTACGTTGCTACTTGTTACCATTTTTACACAAAAATATAAATAAGGAAAGTCAAGATCCAATCTAGTTACCTGCACGCTTTTCCTGTGTATAGTCAGGAATGGAAAAGCAGAGAGAGGACTGAAAGCAATAGAGATATTGTAATTTGGTAGGAGAAAGGTACAGTTATCAATAGTAATAGTAAAAAGCAACAGAACAAACAACTCAATAAGGCAGCAAGCTTCAATTTTAGATCTATTGAGCACAAAATGGATGTGAGTACTGAGATATAATAGTCAGAGAAGAGATATTTTTTCTAAAAAGGATGTGCAAGAGAATTTTCTCTACAGATCATACAAGGACATTTTTCACTAAGGAGAGGTTCCCTTGGTAGCATAATCTTTGGCAAGAAACCTGAGTTCTCTGGCCCCATCTTTAAAACGATAGTTGCATTAGATTGATTCTGAAATTCTGTGATTCCTCTTTCTGCAATTAAGGAAGTGTTTTCAAAGTCAAGGTGAAAATGGAAGAGAACAATTTAAGCAATTCAGTTTCATTGTTTGATTTTTTTATATAATCAGCAAATAATTTGCATCCCTTTGTAGAAACTCTTCATGGTGGTGGCACAGGTGAATGTATTTAACTCAACTGTTAGTCTTAACACAACTAAAATATGTGCTTGCTGGTTATCACATACTCCTTTTTAATACACATGTTCAACAAGACCTATCTTTTTCAAAATATATACAATTTTAAAACAAGATTTTTTTTCCCTCTGCCTTAGGATACTTTATCTGGGGAGGCAGCATTGTACAGTGGAAAGAACAATGACTTTGGGGTCAGAGAACCTGTTTTCAAATCTCACTTCTGATGATTACTGTTGTTGTGAACTTGGACAAATTTCTTCATCTCCTTGGACTTCTAAGTTCTTAGCTACAAAATGAAGGTGCTAGACTAGATGGTCTCTGAAGTCCTTTCCAGTTCTGATCTTGTGATATGATATACTTCTACTTTGAAACTCCTATATTTGATTTACATGAATTCTATGTTATCACACACAGTGTCACTTATACATTTAAATTTATACAAATTTCCTCTGGTTATATAAGAAAGGCAACCTGAAGTAAGGAAGACTCATCTTCCTAAGTTCAAATCCAGCTTCAGACACGTACTAGCTGTGTGACCCTGGGCAAGTCACTTAACGTTGTTTGCCTCAGTTATTCATCTCTAAAATGAGCTGAAGAAGGAAATGGCAAACCACTCCAGTTTCTTTGCAAAAGAAAACCCCAAATGCGGTCATAAAGAGTCAGACAGGACTGATAAACCACTGAACAACAACAACAAACCATTGAAAGAAACAGCAAAGTTGAAAGAATAGACTCGGAGAAGACATTAAGTTAATTGTTTATTCTGTGCCAATTAAGGTACAAATGTCCAGTGGGCAATCTGAAATATGGCATTTCCATGTTCAAGGATACATTTTAGTTCAATATGTGTATTTAGTAATTATCTACACAGAAGTGACAACTGAAATTAAGAATGCAGGTTAACTCAAAAAAGAAAGATAATAGAGGGACAGCTAGGTGGTTCAGTGGATAGAGCACTGGCCCTGGATTCAGGAGGACCTGAGTTCAAATCCAGTCTCAGACACTTGACACTTACTAGCCGTGTGACCCTGGGCAAGTCACTTAACCCCAATTGACTCTCTAAAAAGAAAAGAAAGAAAGAAAGAGAGAAGGGAAGGAAGGAAGGAAGGAAGGAAGGAAGGAAGGAAGGAAGGAAGGAAGGAAGGAAGGAAGGAAGGAAGGAAGGAAGGAAGGAAGGAAGGAAGGAAGGAAAAAGAAAGATAATAGAATACAGAAAACAGTGAGAAGATGTCTCAGATTTAAACATAACCATTCAGAAATGGTCTCACCAAGGTAGAATATTGGTGTAGGATTAATAATTCCCTAATCTTGGATACTATAGCTCTCCAATAATGCAGCCTAGGTTTTCATTAGCTTTCTCACATCTTACATATGGTATCACACTACTAATTCTTATTAAATTCACAATCCACTGAATTTTTTTCAAATTATCTATAAGCCATAACTTTGCAATCCAGTAGATTGTACAAAGGTTTTTAACCTGGTGTCTGTGAGTGTGTCTCCTTAAAAAATATATGAAAGGGGACAGCTAGGTGGTGTAGTGGATAGAGCACTGGTCCTGGATTCAGGAGGAACTGAGTTCAAATATGGCCTCAGACACTTGATACTTACTAGCTGTGTGACCCTGGGCAAGTCACTTAACCCTCATTGCCCCACAAAAACAAAAAAATATGAAAACATAATTTCAATACAATTAGTTCCCTTTGTAATCTTATGTATTTTATTCTATGCATTTTTTTAAATGATTCTGAGAAGTATTATCAGGCCTGGCACAAAAAAGATTGAGAAGATGTTGCCTAGTAGTAATTGTAAAATTAATTTTTAAAGCCAAATATAAGAAAGACTTTATATTTATTGGCATTAAATTCTTTCTTTCAAAGTTTGGCCCAATTAAAAAAAAAGAATGATTTGTATAGTACCTTATGTAAAGTATATGCACCTAGTTATTTTTTGTTTCCTTTACTACTTAATGATTGTTCAAGGTGGATTATTTTTTTCAAACTCAGTTTAGCATAGGAATATCGATGATATGGGTCAGGGGATGGCGAGTTTTGGAGGCATATATGAGTATGTCTGTATTATGCATGAAGAAAAAATAACTGTCGGTTTAGTACAATTTCCCTACATCCTTGGTGGAGGGGGGGGAGGAGAGGGGGGAGGGGAAAGCTCATCCATCACAAAAAAAAATAATTACAGTTTTAACCCACAACACAAAGAAAGGGAAGTTAAATCTCCAAATGTCAAAGAAATGAATTACAACTTTAATTCCCCATTTTCCTATTCAGAACAAGTGCCACCAAGGACCGGTTTTCGAATGGATTCCTCTGGCAAGTATTCTTCAGCATTCACTGTCCTGTGGACAAAAAGTCTCCCATTTTTGTGTTCAAGTCACCATGTTTCCTTTCATTATTTCTCTGGGTAATATCCACTTACCGAAATGCAATGATCACATCTCTTTAATTCAACTTCATAGGGCATTTAACAATATAGGGTTAAACACTATAGACTAACCTAATGAATGAACCTAATAATGTGACAGCAAAGGGAAAGCATGAAATAGACATATTTGGGTTCCTTTTGTCAAAAAAAAAACCCAACATTTTTAGTCAAAGATCAGATATGACAATGGATTTGAAGAGCTTAATCTAAGAAACTCGTTTGGGAATATGCGTTTCTCTTAGATTTGTAGCAAAGGCCTGCCTAAAGAATGAAAGAAATGGAGTTTTTTGTTAGGGTCCATATTATTTCAAATTCAAATGTCTACTCCCCAATGCTTAAATGGATCTGTAATCTGATCCTGTCAGTGTAGGTTCTCTGGCCATGCCTGCTCATCCTATTTCCTCTCCATTTAATCCCTTCAATTCCCACAAGGGACCCACTAAATATTTAGGGGGGCTCCCTCAAGTCCTCCTAACATCAAAAGGATATCCATGCAAAAACTAAGCAATTTCAGATGATCTGCATAAGAAAATCCCAGAAATTAGGATTTTTTTTAATTCAGCTAGTGCTTTCCATTTTAGAAAGACTTTACTGTCAAGTAGTTTGAATCACCAAACAAAAATAGTGGTGAGAGGAGACAGTGGATCATATGAAAATCCACAGCCACAATATATTGCAAAGGTGGATATAGGGAATAAGGATCTCCTAAATGTATTCTTAGAACCAGTCACATTATTTAAACTATTGAATTGAGATCAAGGAAGGCAATTCCAGAAAATATTTCTTCATAATAAGAACAGTTTCATGTGGACGTGTTTCCAGCACACACATCCAGAATGTTTCCATGATGACAGCTCATTATCCATCTCTGTTTGTTCTAACACACCATGAGGATTATATGTGTAAAGAATCATCTCATTCTGTATTTACATGTAATTTTTAAGCTACTTTTTCACACTCTGTCCTCAAATAGCAAGCCAGTTTGTATACTTTACTCTTTATTTGTGTGTGTGTGTGTATGTGTGTGTGTGTGTGTAAGGTAGTAGAGAGAGCTTGATTCTCAGACCATTTTTTTCAGACACACTTGATCAAAAAAAAAATTGACTCCTATGGATCCAATTATGTACATGACCTGTAATGGAAACTAGTGGTATTACACAATTATAGATACAAAACTGAAGTCAGATCCTTGGCTACTTAATTTACTTGACTTTTCTTTCTGTGTGCCCAATAACTTAGACCACCTAAGGTAATGTGTCCCTAATCATGACTGTGTCCCTTAAAAACTTGTCAACTTTTTTTAAAAATCTAATTCTAGTGAATTATAAGGTATCTCCCACCTCTCTAACAGTTTCTTGGAATGAAATAATTAGTGACAAAAATGGAGGCTGAAGGTGAATGAAGCCTATATACTCTGTGGTTCTATCTGATGTGTACAATTTATGTAGTAAGTATAGAGGCATGAATACAAAGTATGAATCTTTGTTGGACCCAGGAGGCTGATTCTTGCCTTACAACAGCCTTTGAATATCCTTGCCTGACAAACTGTGCTCATAACACAAGATATGAGCATGAAGTAGTTTTCTTTTAAGGTGGCATTTCAGGTGCATAAAATATCCACCTGCCAAGATAAGGTTACATTAATGGAAACTAACTTTTTAATTCAAGGCTCAGATGTACTTAGCTTCATCCCTAGGTAAGCAGTAGAGATCAGTGATAAAGCAGTTTTCAAAGCCAATGAGTTTAACTCTTTTCTTTGATTCCTGGTCTTTGACTTGTTCTGTCTCTCTGAGATGCTCCTTCTACAAGGAAAGACCGAAAATGAGTGCTTATTTTTAGCAGGAAAATTGAATAAATGCACTCTTCTGTGCCAAACTATGATAATAAAGCTTGGTACTTATGTTTTAATTAAAACATGGAAGGAGATTCAAGTACCAAAATTTAATTGAAATGTTTACTGCAGCATCCCATGTGCCAAATTAATCCACAAAAATATCATTCTTTGCATTTCCGAGTCTTGAATCCATTCATAAAATTAATCAGTTTTGTTCAGTCGCCCAACCTCTTCTTTAATACTGTGCACAAAGCCATGTCTTTTCAAAACACAGTGTTGGAGATCCACTTAGCATGTGAAATGTTCCTAGGGATTTAGTTGAAATCAAAATCATCTCCAGAAATGATTTTTTTCTTGGTTATAAGAAAAGTCAAGAGAATACCTGGATGCTATGCATCTCTACCTCCTGAAAGGTATTCTTTGCACATTAGCGTGAGTCCCCACTCAATTATGAGTAAGAACTCTCCCCAGGAGAGCATTTAGTTGATCCACTTCAGTGATAAGCCTAGACTTGTATCTCTTCTGAGAAGTGAAATCATTATCACAGATATGGCATAGCACAATGGTCATACCCATTTCCCAACACTGGGAATCTGGGAAGGCAGGACACAGGAACACTAGAGGCAAACGTAATTGCTGCCAGAATGTATATGGGAGAAGAGAGTAATTGCCTTGTTCACAACTATATTCTTCTGGAGCTAACTAAAATTAAACTGACTAAAATAAAGGATTACTCCTCTTCTGCGCTGGCATATTTCTTTCCCAAAAGAAGAGCTGAGTCATTTATCAATCCCTTATCCTCTGGGAACCTTAGCAGTTTCCTGAGATGAGACCCCTCCCTCCTCCTTCCCTCCCTAGACCTGCACACAACTCAGAAATAACTCTTGAGAATTTAAGTCTTCGGAATTCTCAGGCCTGTCACTGGGAATTCTGTGATCGGGAGTGTCACGATTTCACACTGCCTTCGTGCCAACGTCTGCAGAAAGTTCTGCTGGAAAAGTAAAATATGCGAGAAAGGAGAGTCCTTTCAATCAGTCATTCAACAAGCATTTATTAAACACTTGCTGTGTTGCAGACACTGTGTCTCAGTGGAGCTCTTATAATATTGACGGACTCTCAGGTTGCTTTTAGAAAATGTCTTTTCTGACAGCATCCCATTGATACGGAAATTTCAGAAAAGTTGCTGATCTGTCCTGGTAGAAAGAAAGTTTCCTCACTGAAAGGCCTCAACTCTGCAATGATGCTGATATTGATGATGACAATGATGCTTTTAAAATCTCTTTTTTTTAACTTTGGTTTTATTTTTATTTTTAATTTTTCTCAATTACATGTAAAGATACTTTTTGAGTCCCAAATTTTTCTCCCACCCTTCCTTCCCTCCCCCCTCCTGAGGCCAGCAAGCAGTTTGATATAGGTTATACATTACAATCATATTAAACATTTCTACATTAATCAGAACAAAGGAAAAAACTGTAAGAAATAATAAACAAGAACAATAACCAAAAAAATAACAAAACTGAAAATAGTATGCTTCAGTCTGCATTCAGATTCCATAGTTCTTCTTCTGAATGTGGAAAGCATTTTCCTTCATGAGTCTTTTGGCATTGTCTCGGATCATTGTATTGCTGAGAAGAGTTAAGTCTATCACAGTTGATTGTCACAAAATGTTGTTGATACTGTGTACAGTGTTCTCTTGGTTCTGCTCATTTCACTCAGCATCAGTCCATGTAAGTCTTTCCAGGTTTTTCTGAAATCCATCTGCTTATCATTTCTTACAGCACAATAGTATTCCATTACATTTTGATGATGATGTTTTAAAAGGAAATGTAGGAGCAGCTAGGTGGCACAGTGGATAAAACACCAGTCCTGGATTCAGAAGGTCCTGAGTTCAAATCTGGCCTCAGACACTTGACACTTACTAGCTGTGTGACCCTGGGCAAGTCGTTTAACCCTCATTGCCCTGCCCAAAAAAACAAAAAAAAAAACAAAAAAAAAAAACAAAAAAAAATGAAATGTAGTCCAATCTAGGGCAAAGTTGATGGCCCTGTGATCAAACTTCAATTAGGACTAAATGTCCCTTTTTATTTTTCCCCTTGCTTTTTTTTTTTCTTGTCTTAACACTCCTACCATAAGGTCACAAATAGCTGCTTTCCTGACCTCTATGATAAAGTTGGCTCATGAGCTGCTCCCTTATTTCCTCCTTAGTTGTCATGGTTTCCAAAAAACAAAATAGAAAAAAAACTAACTGAATCTTAAAAGTGTAGAATAGAGGTAGGCCACATGCAGCCTACAAAACTCCCACCTATGACTGAAACTGAATTAAAATGTAATTAGAGGCAGCTAGGTGGCTCAGTGGATAGAGCATCGGTCTTGGATTCAGGAGTACCTGAGTTCAAATTCAACCTCAGACACTTAACACTTACTAGCTGTGTGACCCTGGGCAAGTCACTTAACCCCAATTGCCTCCCTAAAAAAAAAATGTAATTAGAAAATGTTTAATAAAATAAATCAGAATATAGTACAATAAAGAAAATGTTAATTTGTAGTTTTTCTAGGTCAGTGTGTGGTCCACAAGGCCATTTCTATTTGAGTTTGCCACCACTGATGTGAAGCATAGAACCTGGTGTTCTTGGTTTCACCAGCAATTCTCTAAGTGACTTTAGAAAAAGAACTCGCCCTATTTCTTAGTTCCTTTCACCTTTCAAGTATGTGAAATTAAGTTGCCAAGGCATCATTTCCAAAGGCTATTTTAAGGGCTAATTATTCATTCTTCTGTAGATGGGAGATACTATATTATTTACTATAAAAGGCCATACTGTGTGTTCCCCTTACCATAGCATGTCACAGGTAGTTGTTGGGGTGTTCTCATGTTTGCCCTAGCACGTCATGTGTAACCATAGTGCTGTCCATATCCCACTTCCATGTATTACTGTGAATCCACCATCCCCCAGGATGAAAGAGTCCACAAGCAAATCTAGGATATGGATTTTCCTTTCACAGGGTGGTGGTCTGCCTTCTTTGGAGGCTGCTAGCCTATGCTGGAACTACTACTACTAGGAGATAGTAGGGAAATCTGAGTTTGAGCACTGTCCCTGATCCTTGCTACTTATGGGAGACTGGACAAATCGCTTAAGCTCCCTGAGTCCTACTTGCCTCATCTATTAAATAGGAGTAGTAATGTTCCTACTACCTACCTCACAGGGTTGTTGTGAGGAAAACTGCTTTGTAACTATTAAAGTGATAAATAAATACAATCTACTCCATGGATGTATTGGTGAGATTGTACAATATAGTTTGGGGGAGGGTATGGGAAGCATCCTCTGAGTTCAGTAAAGGGTAAGGCCACATATAAATAATTACTTAGCCTTGCCTCTGCAACCCCATACATCATAGAACCTGAAGATTAACCTAACCATTAGCCTGTAAGTCTCCCCTATCTATTCTTTTTTTCTGCTCAATTTATGGAACTTAACCATCTAGTTTCAGAAAGGGAGAAGGGAGAAAAGTAGCAGAGAGGAGTAGGAAGGATGCTGCCCCTTAAACTCCATCCAACTTCTCAGTTTCCAGAAATCTCTCAATTAAGCAGGGAATAGCCTAACAACTTTCATTCTGTCAGTTCTTATCATTCCATTAAAGTCCTTTAAGATCCAGGAATTTATGGTGCACAGTCACAGAGTTCCTAATCACTCATTTAGTTCATAACAATGGAGATGCCTGCCATTCACACCAAAATTCTTAGACCATTTTCCCCCACTGGGAAAGAACAGGAAAATAAATATCTGTAAATAATATTCACTTTAAAAAGTAAATAATTTCTTGGTTTTTTCCTAAATACATTTTTCTGGGTGTAAGGAAGAGACAGGCACTGAAAGAGAACCAAAAATACAATTCAAGCGAATTTGCCAGTAAAATTTTATTTTAGGCACACATCTGTTGTTTCAGCTGCCAGAGAACGGGCGGGGGGGGGCAGGGAAGATGGCATACTATCAATTCATTTTATGAATATGATAATGGAGGTAAAAATGCATTTCCTAGTATCTTCCCTTTTTTAAAGAGTTTTTGGGGGATGAGAGTTCATTTAGCCCCAAGCATATTTTATCAAATATTGTCAGGAAGGAAAAATTCCACATGAACCCCATCGAGAACGAATTTCAACCCAACTATTTCTAATTTTCAAAAGTTTCAAAAGAGAAATTTTCATTAGTTATATCGTTTCTCCTCAGAGATTCAAGATACATCCATGTCACATCTTGATAGCTGTCATTAGCAAATCTCCATTATCCCATCTCTCAATATATGCTGCCATACTGCATCTCCTTAAGTCAGGGGACCCATGAGAACTCTTTCTGTATGCCAGGAGCGCTGTCCAGCATGAGTCAGTGCCCTTTGCTGGACACTGCTATTCTGGGGACTAACCTCATTTTGGAATGCCTAATCTTTGTCACTGTAGCATACTTTTTCTTCCTCTGTGTACTCCACCAACTCTGACAGCACTGTCATTAATCATATCCATGGAATTAGTCATTGAGATGTTCAGTTCCTCTAGGGGCCAGGGAGAAGACAGCATTCATTACTCAATGGTATCTTCTTTATACTAGGTCCAGATTATAAAGAGTTGGATGTTCACCTTCGGAGGATGGAGTCTGGATTTGGCTTCAGAATCCTTGGGGGAGATGAACCTGGACAACCTGTAAGTCGATTCTACCTGGCTTCCCATATTATGGCTCTTTGGTTTATGTAAATATTGGGAAATATTATACCTTTTAGTGCTCAGAAAGGAAATAACCTTTCAAGACTCCAAGGAAAAGAAAAAAATATCTTACGGTCAATTGGAAAAGACATCTCTCAAAACGTCAGCATGTCCATCTCCAGTTAATCATTGGAAATAATTCGTATTAAGTTAGAAGAGGCACACAACTATACATTCCTCTTCCTTTAAAATGGATTGAATTTTTTTGTTTGTTTTACATCATTCAATTATTTGATTGTATTGAAGTACTAAATTTTCTGGAGAGCAGCCTGTAGCTAGACTTACAATTTGATGGAGGACATGTACAAGGAGGCCATTTATTGGAAGTAATCTCTAAATGTCATTTTAAAAACAAAATACATCAATAAAACTTTTTTAAGAAATAGAATTGCATGTGACAGTTTGGCTGAGAGAATGACGCAAGGAATAGAGTGGTTAAATCAAGCAGAATGACATACAATCTCCCACATGATTATTTTTAAGGTAAGTAGTAGGCATGAGGATGGGGGATGAAGGAAACTTCATTTGGAATGGGGATGAATTTGTGAAGAACTTGGAGGAAGCACTCGTTTGGCTATTAATCATGTCATCATGCAAGTTGGGGTGCCTCTCTTACTACTCTGGGTGGATAAGAGGTTATTTAAAAGGGGAAAGAGATTGATTAATGCATTAGAAAGTAAGTTTAGGATGTCAAATGTTTCCAAAGATACTTAAAATGTGTCAGAAAAGTTGGGCTTAAGAATACATATTAAAATGTAGACTACAAAATGACTCCTAAAAATGTGTTTTGCATAGTAAGAACTGGATGGCTGAGTCAAATCTTCAAGAATCTTATTTGAAATAACCCTTACTGTCCAGCAGTAGAATGGGCTGACCTGTAGGCATCGAACTCCTGTATTATTGAAGGCATTTTAGTAAAGATCGACTAATTCTC
Source organism: Dromiciops gliroides (assembly GCF_019393635.1). Taxonomy (NCBI): domain Eukaryota; kingdom Metazoa; phylum Chordata; class Mammalia; order Microbiotheria; family Microbiotheriidae; genus Dromiciops; species Dromiciops gliroides. Next base: position 150,505,917 of record NC_057865.1, on the reverse strand, counting down.
ATGGATTCTGTAGAAAAGCCTTCTACACTATATTGGAAATTGGACTAAATTCAATTAAGTTTGAGTCAACAAACTTTAATAGTCATACTGTCTGCAGAGCATCATGCTAGGCAGTGGGAGAGATTTTTTAAAAATTAAACAAGACATAGTCAAGTATCTTACTTGTCCTTATCTAAGTTGCCTGAGCAGAATCATAACTAACAATCTTGTTGTCAGGCACAAGCTTCATCAAGCATGTACAGACCAAGGTAAAGCAAGAAGCATTTATTGAGCAATTACTGTGTGCCAATTAACCAGTCAGCTAACATTTATTAAGTTCTTACTATGTGCCAGATACTGTGCTAAATGCTGGGAATACAAAGAAAGGCAAATAACAGTCCCTATTTTTAAGGAGCTCCCCATCTAATGAAGACAACAACATGCAAAGAGCTATGTGCAAACAAGATATGTACAGAATAAATTGGGGATAATCAATAGAGGGAAGGCACTAAAATTAAAGAATCCTGGGAAAGGCTTTTTGTGGAAGGTGTGTCTTTAGCTAAGAGTTAAAGTAAACTAGGTACTACATGTATAAAGCACTAGGAATTTACAATCTAATGGGACAAAAAGGAACTGGAAGTTGAAGATATCTGGCATACAGGCATCATATTGGAGGTCAGAAAATCAGAAGCACAACTGTGAAGGAAATGAAAGTTGGCCAACCTAGAATCTTTCCCAAAATGGAAACCGTAGTTGGACCTCACCAAAGGGAACAAGGGGCTCGCATAACAATGGCATATTCCAGTAATTAAAGGATGTTCCAGAGTTTGACTCCAACTGAGGCATGTCTTTATAGCCTCTTCCCACGATGGAGACCTTAAGAGTAATTTGCCAATGGAAAAAGGAACATGAGAGGCAATCTCACGGAAGATTTTAAGACAAATTCTGTTGATGAGAAACATAGACCCAGGGTACTTTGAGACCTGTGCTGGAGGATGGGGGAGCAAAGTTGCTGGCCTGATCCAAGATGGAAATGTGAAGTCCTATCCAAGATAAAAGTTGTATCTTGGGTTGTAGCTGTTGGAAGAAACCACTGTTGTCTGGTAGCTTCTCATTTTAATTTCAGTATGCTTGCTAGTTAGATGCTAAGCTCATGTGTTTCTATGCTGTTGAACAAGACCACAAATGTAGCTAGTCATCGATGCCTTCTAGATTTGGCATATAGCAGTTGCTTAATAAATGTTGATTGATTCATTCCTTCACACATTCAGGCAACACCCTAGTCTCCCTGTCTTAATTCTGACACCATATTCTGCCAAGATGGTCTGAGAATTTCATAAATAAGGATCCCTCAGGAAATAGCCCAGCCTCTTAGTCCCTGGACATGAAATTTAGGAATTGGCAGCCACAGAACTTCACATGACTTAAATTATCCTAATGAAGCATGGGAAGAAGTAATAAGACAGAATAAAATTAAGAGATTGATATGCATTCTGAAATATTTCTACAATATTTACACATGTAATGTATATATATATATATATGTGTGTGTGTGTGTATAGAGAAATGCATATATATATACCTATGTGCATATATACATCTGCTCATATATACATTTCTGTAAAATAGCTCCTTGGAATCATCTATAGCCACCTCCCATCATTTCATGTGCATGTTTTAATGCGTCATTTAGATTGTAAGCTTTTCCAGGACACTCATTCTTTCTTTTCCTCCTTACAAGTTAGATTTTTTACCTTTCTTTCTGGTCCTAATGCTCTTTAATAAATACTTAAACACTTAAATACTCTTGCTAAAGCTTATAATTTATTGGTGACAACTCATTAGATTTTAGATAGTATAGCTAGAATTTTAGCCCCTTAGAGGAAGAATCCTCACCAATGAATTCAGACACAAGCCTTGTTTGCCATATGTCAGGCACTGTGATGGGCAATCAATACAAATATGAATTCAAGGACAAACATGAAACAATCTCTGCCTTCAACAAGCTTCTGCTCTATCATCACCACCACCACCACCACCATTAAGAATAATTTAACTCAGGGGCAGCTAGGTGGCGCAGTGGATAAAGCACCAACCCTGGATTCAGGAGTACCTGAGTTCAAATCTGGCCTCAGACACTTGACACTTACTAGCTGTGTGACCCCGGGCAAGTCACTTAACACCCATTGCCCTGCAAAAACAAAACTAAAAAACAAACAAAAAACAAAAGAATAATTTAACTCCTCAAAGGCATTACTAAAGATGAAGATGAGAGTCAGCATCAGCTGCAGCTACTCTTCCCTTATTTCATCCTGCTATACCTTACGTTTCATAATCGCAGGAAGAAATCCAATACTCCCTAATACTCCATTTCTTTTTTCTTTGAGGCAGAGTGATTAAACAAATTAGAGGAGCAAAGAAGAAACTACCTTTCAGATCTATAAATAGGAAAATTTTCATAACAAACAAAGGATAGAGAGGATCATAGAAGAAAAAAAGACAATTTTGATTGCCTAAAATTTTGAAAAAAAAATTAGCAAAAACAATACAGATAAAATTAGAAGAAAAATGTTTATAACGTAGCTCTGATAAAGGTCTCATTTCCAAGAAATAGAAGGACTGATTCATTCTTATAAGTTACTTCTTATGGAGTCTATGAAAAGGGCAAATTGAGTAGAAATAGAGGACAGAAGCCACACGCTTTGAGATTTAGCCCTGATTGAGAGCACAATATGGTCTCTGGAAAGAGAGTTGTTGTTTCTGACCTTGCACTGAAGCAATTCTATTGACACCAAAATGAACTGTTTTCCTAAAATGGAACTTAGGAGTATGAATCCCCAATTGTGGTCATATCTCCAGCTTCTTTGCTTCATTCTGCACAGAGAGCATTCAGCATCCTCATCCTTCCAAAAATTGGTCTAAGCCCAATAGCTCATCTGTTCCCTCCAGTAAGCAGACCTCAGGTATTTGTGATAATCTTTGCATTACATGGACCGAAGTTCATCTTTATTGTGATTGTTTAGAGTTACACTGGCTTTTTCCTTCATTTGAATACTTTAAAGCACACTCGAGCTGAAAGTTACAAATTTATGTTTCTGTTTGTGTTGGGGGTTTTTTGGGTGAGGCAATTGGGGGTTAAGTGACTTGCCCAAGATCACACAGCTAGTAAGTGTCAAGTGTCTGAGGCTAGATTTGAACTCAGGTACTCCTGAATCCAGGGCCGGTGCTCTATCCACTGCACCACCTAGCTGCCCCTGAAAGTTACAAATTTAACATTTAAACTATAATGCAGAAGAAAATCTCACCAAAGGAAGTAAAGTTAAAGACTACCAACTAGAAAATGGGAAACCCTGAAGCCCAGCAAACTGAGCTAGGTAGGGAAGAAAATCACAGCCATATGGAAACTTCATAACTACTGCCTTCTTCCTTCCATATAATGTAAACCTGGAGACAACATATGAATAAGATGGGGTAGCCACATTTAATTGTTCAGACATTGTAAAGGAAGCCTTTCAGACCTCGGTCCCACACCACAGGAGGCCCCATAGGTTATAGCTAAAGGGCTTCTGTTCACATACATACAGAGTGGTATTGACATCTCACGGTATACATTAAACAAAACAATGTTGTTTTTAGTAAATAATAAACAGCGGGGCTCTGACTCAAACAAAACAGATGGGCATCTTTCCTGCAAAAGGGAATGTTTTTCACAGTTAAATAACAATAGAAAAGGAAAGAAATGAAAAATTGCCATAAAGGAACAAAAATGGGACTTCCTGCTGTGAGCTGAGAAGAGATGTGGAAGCATTAAGATGGTGAGATTCAGGAAATAGTGCAGTGGAAAAAGCCCTGGGCAGCATTAGGAGAAAAACTGTGTAAAAGAATAGAGAGCAAGACATCAGTGGAGACAACTTGAAAGGGAGCAAGAACAAGTCTGTGAAGGATTTTTAAAATGAAGATGTCTGAGTCAGGTTTTGACATATGGTAAAGTTGTCCCTTCCGACTACAACAATCAGCGTCATGGAGTGGAACTAATGGGGGTGATAATATTACTACTACTGATGGTGATGGTGGTGGTGATGAGGACAGGATAACTAGCATTTACATAGCACGTTCAGTTTTACAAAGTACTTTATCTCATTTTATTCCCACTGAGATCTTATCAGGTTGGTGCTCTTGCTATCCTAATTTTATAGATGGGGAAACTGAGGCTGAGAGAGGTTAAGTGATTTGCCCAAGGTCACACAATCAGCATGCATCAGAGGCAAATTTTGAACCTAGGTCTTCCTGACCTCAAGGCTGGTCCCTCTCTCTCTTCTACTGCACTGCCTCTTGCCCTTGTATGTTATGTGTCACATTCACTTAAAGTTATACCTCTACACAACTGACACTTATTATTATCTGTCAAAGGCATTTATTAATTAACCACCTCACCTGCATATGTGCATGATCCTCTATGCAGGTATACAGAGGCACTCTGCTTTTTTTACCTCCCACACTAAAGAATTTTCCATGTAGAGAAGAAAAATCTCTCTAAAAATTATTTTTAACATATGTCTGAAATGAAAGACAGTGAGGAGGCAGTCATGACTCAACAGAAAGAACACTAGGATGGGTGTTGGAAGAGCTGCTTTCAAATCCTGCCTCTTTTTTTATTAAATAGTTGACACTGGGGAAGTCAGTTAACCTCCCTAGGCCTTAGCTTCTCTGTCTTTAAAATGATGGGATTAGAATAGAGGCCTCTAAGGTCTCTTTCAACTCTAAATCTATGGTCCTATTACTTTATTTAAAACATGTTTCCTATTTAAATCACTTTGCATTCATCCTGAATTGGTGTTTCAAATATAATTAAATCATAGGTGAGCATTTCCACTAGATAGTTATTAGATCGGTTGGCAAGCTCTTACTTTGGGAAATACAAGTCCTCAGTGAAATTAGTATGGAGGAGAATCATCTTTAAACCCTACAAACAGGATACAAAAAAATGGTCTGTTGCTGTGATATTCCATTTTGCAGTACGTGTCAAAGCTGCAGCAATGGGAGCTAAAGCCTACTTTTCCTCCCTTGCTGGTGCTTGGTATCCCATTTTCTTTGGGGACTGAGGGAATAGTGATTTCCCAATGAGACCTTTTCTTGCAAATAATTTTGCAAAAACTGCCCCGCCCCTTTACAGCCATGACTTTCTCTGTGTGTACTCTCTGTTGGTTGGCTTCTTTCAGTTGGTGTCAAAATGATGTGTGTGTGTGTGTGTGTGTGTGTGTGTGTGTGTGTGTGTGTGTGTGGAGAGAACATTCCCTTAAAAGCGATAATTTACCAGCAAGAAGGAAGCCCAACCATAACTATAAGCCCAGCAGCAGGCAGTCCACAAACATTCCTTTTTCCAGGTAGCTAATGATAAACTCTCCCACCAATGTGCACCGGCAATCTAAAGGTCGCAGCTTTCTTTGTGTGGGGCTACCTAAATGCTGTTTTTTGTTGTGCAGTAGAGTTGAGTAAACCTTCATTTTAACCGGGTCTTGTACAAAGAACTTTTCCAACTCTGTGAAGCACTCCGTAGTGGGTTGAGCCTTTTGAAGAATAAATTGGAAGTCTTTAAAAAGAAACTCATAAATTCAGCTCAGCATGACTAGAAGGGGGAAAATGAAGAATGTAAAAAATCAGGAGAATGCTGAACTGTGGCCAATTTGGGGGCTGTTTTACAGGTAAAGAAGCTTTCTCTAAAGCCAATCTAATACAGAACAATTGTGACTTTCCATAATAATAGCAGAGTCACTTCATTAAAACATTTTATGCCACTTCTTGCCCATAGAAGATTTTGTTAGTGTAGGGGTGTAGGGGTGTGTGTGGGGGGGGTAGGGGTGTGGGGGTGTGGGGGTGTGTCTGTGTTCCAAGAGCTAGTGGAAAGAAATCAGACTCAGTATGGGAAATTTCCATGCTTAGGAGTGAAAAAATCTAGTAGCTTACCTAAGGTTTTGTCTATTCTTCAAGAAGTAGTGCAGTATTGAGAAATGGACTGGCTGTAACACTTACACATCGTTCAGAATGGCCACTCCATACAATAATCAGTCAACACGTTAGTCGTTCAAATTATGTTGCCATGCTGCTATGTAGACATTCTGCCCTGAGCAGTTTGACTGAAAACATAGACCCTTTCAAACCTCAGCCAAGGCTGTTAACAATTACATAATCATTCACCTGCCAGTTAAAAGACATAGCCCTAATTGTAAATTCTCAATCTAAATAGAGTTGTCTGAAAACAAGGTTTTAAGTCATGATTGACTTGCAAATTAGCTTGGAGGACAGATGCAGAACCTGAAAGGTTAGTGCATTGTTTGACACTTAGTAGGTGCTTAATAAATACCCCTTCACTGATTGACTGGATGAACCAAATAAATAAGCCAGGTTATGGGCAAGTAATAATTGGAATGAAGATTAAAACACAACCCAGATAACTGGTGGCTTTGAAATTTCTTCAAGCTATTAATAATCATGCCATAAGGATAATTACATCATGACTTATTCACTCAACAAACATGTATTGAGTATCTAAGTCATTCATTGAACAGTGCTAGGTGCTGAGATAAACAATTTAGCTAAAACAGTCCCTGCATTTGTGACATTTGCTTAAAAGCTCAGTAGTGGGATAAGACACAAACACAAATAATGATGGAAAATTGAAATGGGAACTGACAAAAATCCATGGACTGGCAAAAATTGTTCTCAGGCCAAATGGATTGTTTATTACCAGCAGGACTGAAATATGGACACCTGTATCCTTCCTCTTCATTAAGACAAAGTGCTGAAGTGAAACTGAACTCCAATGAAAGCTGGAAGCCTGAATTTTACCTTCCATGAAAATTACCACAGGATTCTGTGAAAGAGTTTTTCTGGCCAAGAAGACATTCCTCCCATGTGCTATGTACCTTTAGACAGAAAACCCATTTCAGGGGCAAATGAAGTTGAGAGATTGTTCTATGGTGGAAAGAACGATGAGACTACATTGTTTTGACTAGACCTTATTGGGTTAAGAGAAAAACACATTTTGTTTAAGAGCTTTAGGAAGTGGTAGACTCTTAGAGAAAGACACCAAAGATATTTTTCTGCTTACCTTCATCTTCCTGAAAAACATGCCCTAAACCTACTTCTTTACTATGTGGCAGCCCAAGCAATCCTTTCTTCTTAGCCCACTGAGATACATGCAAAAAATAACATGTATTTATTGTCATTAGCATCAAATCTTGTTTTAAACCAACTTTATTTTCAGGATGTAAAATGAAAATTTATATTGATACACCAAGCTCACAACCTGTAAGGATTTCTTACAAAATCAAAGTTTATAATCTCTAAGGGAAGGGTCAGTTTAAAATGTAAAAAATAATTCTTGGCTCATGGACCTAAAGGATATAAACACAGGATGTTAGAGTAAAGGAAGAAGGATTGGGCCTGAAAGGGAGCCATAGTTAGCTGACCTCTTCTTAGGGATGAAAGTATTTGCACACCAGGAATAGAACTTTGTCTTGTATCTTCAACTCCAGTTCTCCTCTTTGATGGGAGTATATATGGAAAGAAGGCAGAGTATAGGAGGAAGTGTTTATTAAAGCATTGTTTTCTTTCTCGCTATTCTCTAGATTTTGATTGGAGCAGTTATTGCCATGGGCTCAGCAGACAGAGATGGCCGCTTGCACCCTGGCGATGAGTTGGTCTATGTAGATGGCATTCCAGTGGCCGGAAAGACTCACCGATATGTTATTGACCTCATGCATAATGCAGCCAGAAACGGGCAGGTGAACCTAACTATAAGAAGAAAGGTGATGTCTGCAGGTATGTTGCCAAAAACTTGGGGTGGGGGTAGAATTATAAGAAAGGAAGAAATCATTAGGAAACAGAACAAAATATTAAAGTACTTGGTTGTTTTCATTGTAGGAGGAATCTTACTACCTAAAATGTATTACAGGGGGCTTCTTTTTTTTTTTTTTTGCTTTTTAATTGTTCACATTTATACCTCAACTACCAAAAAGCCCTCCCTATTACTTATAATCATTAAAGATTTCCAGTAAAGGCTGATGCTAATTCAAGGAATGCATATTATTTAGTGAATGATGGTTATGAGAAAGAAAGTATAATGGTTGAAAATACATCTTCGGAGAAAAATAGCCCTCTCTATGTATACCAGCTGAGTTCTATGGCATTGTGACAGTATAATAAGCCAACCAAGAGGGAAAATTGACTTTCATTGTGAGGTCAGATAAAAGGTAGCAGTGAATGTGGTTCTCAAATGTAGAAAAGGACAGCTGTGTCTAACTTTGAGAAAACACAATTTACCCAAAAAAATCACACTTATAGAACAGATAAATCAGAAATAAGTGTTCCCTTTACAGTAGGATTCTTGACTTTACAAAAGGATTCATCACAGATTTCCTTTAAGCCTCTAGCAGCTTTATTTATAATATAATTGGACTTAGAAAAGGAAATAATAATGCAGAAATTTTTCAGGGACAGAACTATTATGTATATAAAATAGGAGTACACCTACACCTGTATGCTTGATTTTTTTTTTAAATCACAATAATCTAAGGATTTGGCAGAGCAGATATTGCTGGGATGGATGAATGTAAAGTAGGTAAAGGGCTGGGCTGGTAGAAGACCCGTATGACCTTGTGCAAATCACTAAGAAAAATGAGGTGGTTGGACCCTGCTCTAAGTCCCTTCTACTTCCAAATCAATGCTCATCTTTTGATTAGTAATCAGTTATTCTCTGATCTTAGTGTTTCGGCCTCAGGTGGCATATGGAGCCCCATGACTAAGATTCGGTTCCGGACAATGGTTCTCAATTGATTGTCCATCTATCTGATAAGACATAAGATAAAACAGCCTGTCTGACTCCGGTTTATTTATAAGTAGCTAACAGTGTATACAGTATGTTAGCTCTGGAGTCAGAGAAACCAAGGTTCGGATCCCACCTCTGATAGGACTTTGGGCAGATCCCTTAATCACCCTGAGTCTCAGTTTCCTAATTAGTCAAATGAAGGGGTTGGACTATCTGGCCTCTGGGGTCACTTCAGCTCTAAGTCCATCCCCACCAGGATGTTATGACTTACCTGATATCACATCAGTAATAATTAAGGGCAGAGCCAGAATTTTAAAACAGGTCCCCTGGTTTCAAACCTAGCTTACTTTCTATCATACCATGCTGTTTCCTGTGTCAGAAGCAGGATTTGAACCCAGATTGTTTGGGATCAAAGACCAGTTCTCTATCTGCTATTCTGTACTATCTTTCACTGCTATAAAATCATCAAATACTGGAGCCAGAATGGGCCTTGTAGACCATTTGGCCTAAACTTTTTTACTTTATGGCTAAGAAAGCTGAGGCTCAAGAAAATGAAGTCACTTACCCAAGCTAATACAGAGAATCAGTGCCAGAGCTAAGAGGTCTCCCATGTCCTACACTAGCCATATTTCTGCTCCACCAGGCTGCCTCCTAAGAGCATTCTCAGTTATGATAGCACCTTTTTTTTTTCATGAGCCTACTTCTGATTCAGGGATTCGCAAGCTTGTATGTGTGACAACTTTTAATTAGAGAAGTCGTTATCATCTTTTTGTGACTGGAGAAGAAGAGATTTAACAATGAGGTGAAAAGCCCTTTCTTTCCCTTCTCCCTGGAAACTAGACTTGAAGCTAAAGCAATCACTTCAGAGGCCTGGGCAGAAGAGTCGTCAGCCCTCCCCAGTAGACAGCCATATATCTTGTATGGTGTAGAGGTTTTACTAAGAGGTGCCATTAGTCTCCTGAAATTCCTGGCACACCACTTGACCCACCAAAGTAAAACACCTTGAATTATGCCTTATCCTTGGGAGTGATGCCAGGAGGGAGGCAGTATTGGCCTGGCTAACATTTAACTCTTTCTCTTCCTGAGAAATGATCTTTAATTAGGGTTATTTGGGGGTAGGAGGGAAAGTTGCATGTGCCAGGTGTTTGGGAATCCAAACTTGAATGAAAATGATACCTGATTTACATGGAAATAGATTGCAAAATGCAAAACTAATGCAGCAACATAATTTCATGTTCCCCTTGCCTCTGGCTGATTATTGCAAATTAAATTTTGTACTCATCAGCCCAAGCTGTGAGGGTTTATGCCAAATGCTGTAAAGATACATTTGCACAATTTGTGAAATATGTGACTTCTGCGGAGGTGCTCTCTGCTGCAATTCTTTGCTGGCTTTCCAGTTAGGCTTTCAAGTGTAATTCATATTTGAAAATGTTCTGTGACAACTGCTCATTTGTACCAGGAGATTTTTCTACTTTCAATCCTCTTGTCTTTGAATGTAGCATTAGTGGGGGATGATTGAGCTAGGCAGAAGACACTTTGGTAACCTAGTAAATGTCTACAGAATGAGTGAAAGAAAGCCCATGTGGAAGAGACAACCTTTCCCTTCTCTGTTATTGTTTCAGCTGGGGAAAGTCTGTAGCCTTCAGTGCTTCTAACTATCTCATTTAGAGAAGGGACACAGATGATTATCTTTTTCCTCCTGAATTGATGATTTCTTGCCAAGCAAATGCAATGACTGGGAGGTACAAGTCCAACACGTGTTCAGCAGGATCAGGCACTGGAGAAAAGCAGAGCAACCTTACCTAATAAAAAAGACAAAAGATAATTGAGAGGAACAGTGTTGCCATGGCACTGGATATTGGAAATGAAAATAGTAATAATAATAAAGTAGCAGTAGGAAAAAGGATGGAAGGAGGTTAACAAAAAAAGGATAATACTCTTCGTTTTCATTCTTAATAATAACAGCGATAATTTGTATATAACTTTAAGGTGACTCACTCAGGGTCACATACCTAGTAAATGTCTGAGGCAGGATTTGAACTCAGGCCTTTCTGACTCCAGGTCTAGCATTCTTGCCTCAGCCTCTACAATTTACCTATCCCCTTGCAATTTGGCTTGTATTCATTATGCTATTGTTGTTGTTATTGTCATCATTTACTCATTTCAATCACATCTGATTCTTTCTGACCCCATTTGGGGTTTTCTTGGCAGAGATACTTGAGTGGTTTGTCATTTTCTTCTCTAGCTCATTTTACAGTTGAGGAAACTGAGGCAAACAGGGTTAAGTGACTTGCCCAGAGTCACACAGCTACTAGCTGTCAAAATCCTGGTTTGAACTCAGGTCTTCCTAACTCCAGGGCCAGTGCTCTATCTACTGTGCCACCTAACTGCTTTCATATACATGATAGTTATCATGACTAGAGGGATACAATAATGAGTAACAAAAACTAGCATAACAATAATGATAAAAATAATAATATAAATGCTAGCTATGGTTATCATTATAATGATCATCATTATGCTAGCTTTTTGTTATTACTACTATTATTTTTGTCTTTCTCCTCATTAAAAAATAGGAATTTCTCCACAGCTAGGGCCCTTGATCCTTGTCTCCATTCTCATTACACTATCACCTATCATGATCTCATTCCCTCCCACGGCTTACAATATCATGTATTCTGAAGCAGAGAGGAGGTAGCCCAGGATGGTATATCCTTCAAAGGTAGGGCTAACCCAGGGAGACCAGGGGCATGACAAATACAGGAAAAGGTAGGGAAGCCCCAGGGAAGCACTGCAGAGAGAGAAACAGGAACTCCAAATAGCCAAAGGTTGGGGGAAATTTGCATGAGGAAAAGCAATCATTCGTTTCTGCAGGAACCCAAAAGCCCAATAGCCCCCTATATAATATTAGCCGAGACTTTTACACTATTTTACATAGATTATCATATTTGAGCCTCACAATAACCTTGTAAGGTGGGTAATTGTGTTTTAGTGGGGGGAGGTTAACTTGAAATATTAGCAATTGCTGAAAAAATTCCCTCACCCAATGCCAAGCATCACTTTCTCTGCAATTGATAGTCTCACCATAGGGGTTCTTACCTTTTTGTATCACAGACCCCTTTTTCCATCTCATGAAGCCTATGAACCCCTTTTCAGAATTAGGTTTTTAAATGCATAAAATAAAATATATCAGATTGCAAAGGAAACCAATGATGTTGAAATAAAGATGTAATTTTTCCCCTCCGGGTTCATGAACCCACTGAAATCTATGAATTCCAAGTCAAGAACCCATCTTAGGGAATTGTGCAGAGAAGTGACTTGCCCAGAGTTATGTAATCAGTAGGTCAGAAGTCAGACTTTAACCCGGGTCTTTCTGGCTCTATACTTAGCTCTCTAATCCACTACACCAGACCCCTGTGGCAGCTAGGTCCTACAGTGGAAAGATTGCTGGGGCTGGGCTTAGGAAACCTTGAGTTCAAATCCCACTTCAGACACTAGCTTATGTTACCCTGAACAAATCACCTAAATTCGTTTATCTTCAGTTTTTGACTCTGCAAAATAGGGATGATGATAATAATCACTTCCTTGAAGGGTTATATTTCAGGAATCAGTGAGAGAGCATTATTTAAAGTAATTCAAAAACCCTAAAGTGCTATATAAATGATAGGTATCATTACCATTTGTCACTCCCATTTTCCAGATGGGAAAACTGAAGCTTGGGAAGGTTGATGTGACTTGCCCAGGAACACACAGCTAAGACATGTTGGAGACGGGTTTCAAACAGATTTCAGACTCAGGTCCTTGCTGATTCCATGTCCATCTGCCACACTGTGGCTTGCAGGGTTGGAGAGCATAGCATAGGAGGTCTATTCTCTCTGTATTTGTCAGTCTCTTTCTGCCTCTCTTAGAGCAAGTACAGTAATAACTGGCCTGCTTGTCGCCTTCAATCATTAGACTGCTCCCAATGAGTTCTAGTTTCTGATGACATCAAGAGCACCTCCTGATCCATGGATCTATTAAGAGAAGCTGTGTTAAGCCAAAAATAGAGTGTGTAATACATTCAAATACTCTGCCCAGAGCTTTAGACCTACATCGATGCTTGCCTACTAAATATACTATCAGTACTTCAAACTCACTAAGTCTAAAACCAAACTCACCATCTCCCCTTCCCATAAAAAAAAAAAATCTACCTGTTCTAAATTCTTGATTCCTATTCACAGCACCACTCTGTGTCCCACTCACTCTGGCTTAAATCTTCGGAACTCTCTTCTATTTTTCCCTTCTCTTTATTTCCCATATCTAATCAGATGCCAGAGCCTGTCTATTCAAACTCCCACAATGCCCAACAGTTCCTTATCTTTGATATTGTTCCTCTCCTTTCAACTCATTAGTCCTAGCCTTTATTACCTCTTGACTAGACCTAGTAGGTACCCTTTCCACTGTGGTCAGATGAATCTTCCTAGTATTCAATTCTGAATGTCACTGCCTTGCAAAAACTTCAGATGTCCCCTATTACTAAATAAAATTCACTTTAGTCTAATAATCAAGACTCTCTATGACCTGACTAAAATCTTTTTTTCTGACCTTATTCTCACAATTTTTATACCATACTCTGTGATCCTACCAAATTGGATTATTCATTGCTACTCCAAAGACTCTCACTCTTTTCTAACCCCAGCTCATTCCAAATGCCTTAAATGCCTTCAGTGTTCCCTTTGACTACCCCCGCTAAAAAAGGAAGGAAGGAGAGGAGAGGAGAGGAGAGGAGAGGAGAGGAGAGGAGAGGAGAGGAGAGGAGAGGAGAGGAGAGGAGAGGAGAGGAGAGGAGAGGAGAGGAGAGGAGAGGAGAGGAGAGGAGAGGAGAGGAAGAAGGAGAGGAAGGAGGAGAGGAGAGGAAGAAGGAGAGGAAGAAGGAGAGGAAGAAGGAGAGGAGAGGAGAGGAAGAAGGAGAGGAAGAAGGAGAGGAGAGGAGAGGAAGAAGGAGAGGAAGAAGGAGAGGAAGAAGGAGAGGAGAGGAGAGGAGAGGAGAGGAGAGGAGAGGAGAGGAGAGGAGAGGAGAGGAGAGGAGAGGAGAGGAGAGGAGAGGAGAGGAGAGGAGAGGAGAGGAGAGGAGAGGAGAGGAGAGGAGAGGAGAGGAGAGGAGAGGAGAGGAGAGGAGAGGAGAGGAGAGGAGAGGAGAGGAGAGGAGAGGAGAGGAGAGGAGAGGAGAGGAGAGGAAGAAACAGAAAGGGAAAGGAAAGAAACCCCATATGTCTGCCTTTTTAAATCCCATTCCTAATTCACAGCTCCATTCAAGTGCTTTGTCTTTCACATAATTTTGTTCAAATTCCCAAATCCCACCTCTTCTCCACCCCTGGTAATTCCTAAAAGCTCCCCCAGAACTTTGTTTGCACCCTCTTAAGTTCCTATAGGCCAGTGACAGTTTCTCTCTTATTAGCTTTCTATCCTCAGGGCTTTGCTGAATGCCTTGAATAGTAGGCATTTAATAAATACACTACACTGAATTGAAGGCAAGGATGACTGACTTCAGATTTTATTACAGAAAGGGCCCCAGATTTATAATATAACAACAACCATTTCTCCTGCAAGTCAATTGTAGGAGAAAAATTTTAAAAGCACAGACAAGTTATTTAAATACAGGGACTACGTGAGGAAGAGAAGTAGACATGAGGGTTAAAAGGTTAAGATTATGCTCTGTAGCCTAAGGACAAAAAGAGTTTAAATCCTCGTTGCAAAATGAGGGCATCACAAATGAAATCTTACAGAGAGTGGAAGAAACAAACACACAAATGAATCTAGTTTTGTGCCCCAATTGCAGACACAGGTCTTTCACAATGAATATGACATCCATGCCACCAACTCCAATCCTCAGGGATTTCCCCCCAAGAATAGGCTAAGTGAACATGTCCCAACATTTTCTTTCACTGGAAATGTGAATGTTCATAACTTTTGTAGCTTCAACCCCATCTGCCATCCATCCTTTTGAGCACATCTATCTCCTCGGAGATATTATCAGGTGTGTCTGAAAAATGTACTACATGGCAAAATTAATATCGATTTGCACGATACCTCTGTTGGCTTAATCAAAATGATAATAATTCACATTTCATGTAGCACTTTCAAGTTTACAAGGAGATTTCATTACTCCAACTCCTGAGGTAGATTACATTAATTGCAAGGGCAATTTATTGTATAAAATCGGTTACTAATGCAGAGTCATTCTGGAGTGACCCCATGTTTTAACCTTTCTTGATTTTGGCTTCTTACAGCCAGCTCAGTAGGGTTCTGTAAGAGAGGGATGTCTGCCAGCCAAACTCCCTAATCTAATCTCTTTAGCGATAATCCCATCTCCTCCTAATATGTGCCTGGCAGTCTGTCTGCTGAGCATGCTCACTTACTCCATCTTCTTATTTGAAAAGTGTACCAATTGAAATACTTAGAGAGGGGCAAAGGTGGCATTAAAATTCATTAACATTTATTGAAATGTGAATGAATCAGAATTGTCTTTCCCTTATATGGAAGTGGTTTACTCCTCTATATGGGGGGGGGGTCGGGAAACCCTGGCCTAGAGTCAGAAGACACCTCTTCCTGAGTTCAGATATGCCACTAGATACTTGGTAGCTGTGTGACCCTGGGCAAGTCACTTAACCCTGCTTACCTCAGTTTCTGCATCTATAAAATGAGGTGGAAAAGAAATGGCAAACCACTCCAGTATCTTTGCCAAGAAAACCCCAGATGGAACCACGAAGAGTCAGGCATGACTCAAAAACAACTATTAAACAACAATAAAAAAACCCTGCTCGGTTTGAATAGTGGTCAGTCCAGCAGCCACTGAGCCGACCAGTTCCTTCTGCCTTGGTGTACTAATAAATTCATCTTAAACTGTTCTTTCCTGGGTTTTCCCTCTTTAGTCAGGGCAAAGGCCCAAAAAGAGAATTTTCCTTTTAACATTATCATCAAACATAAAAACAAATATGATCAACACATCTACCTTTCAATTAGCAGGTACTTACCCTTCACATTAAGGTAAAATTTAGTCAGGCAATTATCTGCTTTCAATTGTGTTTCACTCTTTGTGAGCCCATTGGGGATTTTCTTGGCAATGATACTAGAGTGGTTTGACATTTCCTTCTCCAGCTCATTTTACAAATGAGGAACTGAGGCAAACAAGGTTAAATGACTTGCCCAGGGTCACACAGATAGGAGCCAGATTGAAACTCATATAGATGAGTCTTCCTAATGCTAGACCTGGCACTCTATTCACTGTGCTATCTAGCTGCCCAAGGTAAAATTTAACTACCAACTAAATATTGAGAACATGAAAGCCATCAGCATGGCAAGGTGAAAATCTAAATCAGATGAACTGATTTAGAGCAAGACCAAGGCTTTCCAAGACCACCTGGGAATATACCTCATAGTTATTTGTTGTTGTTCATTTATTCAGTTTGTGACCTCATGAAACATGATTTCCATGGCATTTTCTTGGCAAAGCTACTGGAGTAATTTGCCATTTCCTTCTCCAGTGGATTAAGACAAACAGAGGTTAAATGACTTGCCCAGGGTCACACAACTAATAAGTATCTGAGGCTGAATTTGAACTCAGGTCTTCCTGACTCCAAGCTCCGTGCTCTATCCACTGAGCCACCTAGTTGCCTCCTTCCTCATAGCTTGACACCAAATTCTAGGTATTATAAAACTACTCCATTTTGCCTGATCCTAATTCCAAATGTGTTTGTATAATTAGCCCTTTACCACATAGCCTGGCACCAACTTTTGGCATTAGTTAGACTACTCTATTTGGCCAGTGCCAGTTATAAATATTTGCATTTTTTAAACTTCTGGATAGGATAAGTAGACTGATCTGTGATTTCATAAGCAGTCTATCTATAGTTTAGTAGATAAATCTGAGAGAGTTGCCTGAGATATATAGAGGAAGTATCTAATCCAAGGTACTATATTTAATAGGCATCAAAAGTGGAATTTGAACCCAATTCTTCCTTTAAATGCAGGTCTGGTCTTCCTGGCTCCAAACATCATGCTCTGTCCACTGGGTTGCTACCTCTAATGCGTTTAGAATATCATACATTCTTTGATAAGAATAAGTTATTCTTGGTGACCTCCCCAATGTCCTATCACTGCTAAGTGGGCAACTTCCTAAATGCCAGCTACCTTACTGAGAGGCATCCATTTCCCCCCAGTACCCCAATGATGACTTCCCATCTGGCCGCATTCCATTCTAAGTAGCATCAACAGAAATTATTTTAAACAGTGACCATTTGTCTTAAGTTAGTCCAGACTAATATTGGAATTCCATACAGGAAGTCTGCAGAAGGACATGAATAATGAGTCAGTGATCCGGAAAAAATCATTGAGTAAATAAAATGAATTTGCATAGCTCTTTGTATTTTGAATTGCATTATAACCTTTTTACTGAATTAATTATTCTAAATAACAGTTCATTCCACAACAGGGGAAGGCTGTTGAACAGATAGAATCCCATTTTGTCTAGGAGCAATTTGGGTTTAGGCTCATTAGGAGAGAGATGGATTCACTAGATGTCACCTAAATCCTTACTAAGCCTGAGAGTCTGTGATGGGTGTTTTCTATTCCTCAAGTTTTCCTCATTTGGGGCCTGGGACTGCTATGTGAAAAATAAAAAAATTAAAATAACAGGGAAAGTTTTTAGTCCCATATTCTCAAACATTCAGCCTGATGACAGTAGAAAAACTTTGTTTTAGAGGTTGAAAGAACATTTCAATAGGGAAGGAAATTCTCCTGACTTTACAGCCTCCCAATAGGAAATCACCCAGTGACCATCTCAAGTGGGTTTAATCAATTCTTCTCCTTCGTTTCACACAGCCTAGTGCTCAACCACTCCCCACTGTTGTAAGAGAAAGGCAGAGACAGGGAGGGAGGGAAGGGGAAAGAGAGGGGGAGAGAGAGAGAGAGAGAGAGAGAGAGAGAGAGAGAGAGAGAGAGAGAGAGAGAGAGAGAGAGAGAAAGGGAGGGCATTTTTCTCTGTTGCCAGCTTATTGACATGAACAGTTTTCAACCTCCTCAAATATGACAGCCAGAAAATGAGATCTCTCTTGTCACTGCCTGTGACATTTAATTG
This sequence comes from Dromiciops gliroides, assembly GCF_019393635.1. Classification (NCBI taxonomy): domain Eukaryota; kingdom Metazoa; phylum Chordata; class Mammalia; order Microbiotheria; family Microbiotheriidae; genus Dromiciops; species Dromiciops gliroides. Next base: position 150,487,996 of record NC_057865.1, on the reverse strand, counting down.
CTGATTTGGTCCAATAACTCTTGGAGACTTTCAATTTTAATGTAGCAGCATAATAATTGTTTGTTTTTCTTCCTCCTGACTATCTCTAATCACTTTATTTCCAACTTGTACAAGGACTGATAAAGGACATGTGCTTCACTAAGAAAATAACAGCTTGTCTTTGGATCATGTTTAGCTAAAGAACAAAAATTTTGCAGACAGAAATTTTCAATCCTGGTTGTCTGCAGTTTTGTGGAGGGTTTTTTGTGTTGGTTGTTTTAGCAGAGGAGCACTTCTGTATTTCATTCTTTTGTTACTTCTGTTTAGTTCTCCTTGATGGAAACTTTGAGTTTTCCATCTCTCGAAATATGAGATATTAATTTTTAGAGACATATTTGAACTGAGCACTTCTTTTCTGTGTTTGTCTATGCCCAATTATTAATGCTGATGGTTGGGTAGAATATTGGTAAAACAAGTATCTTTGCTTCAGATTCTCCACTCTTCCTTTCTTTACTTTTTGGTTTAGTGCAGAATTATAGTTTGTAAAGGTAAAAGGCTTCTCTGACAGTCTGGCTAATTATTTTTTAACTTGCCAAATGAGAACACTTTCAAGAGTTCTAAATGGGGAACCAATCCACAGAGCTACCAAAGGAATAATTTGGTGTGATTATTTTTCATCTTGTTATTCCTCTGTTTGAAAAACTCTTTTTGAGTATACTAATCAAGTTGTGAGAGGGAAATGATGCAGTTATTCCTAATTACAGTGTGTTCGTTTCTTTTAATCAGACTATCAATACCTATGTACTGAAATAGTCAGGCAAACTTCTCAATGATGGATTAGCTTACACCTTAAAAAATAGCTCCCTTTGGTTGCCAGCTCACTGTTTCCTCAGTCATTTTACATGGTGTCTATCTGTTTTATCTGCTTGGTTTGAGATAATACTTTTGATGAGTAAATGTTCTAGCTTTTGATAAATAACCAATTCAGAATTCAAGCTTTCCTAGTTTACTAATGTTGTCATCATTGGATTTAAATCTACAATGAATACAATGTTTTTAAGATAAATTTATCACCCACATTTAATGTGAATTAACTTTTTTTGTGAGGCAATTGGGGTTAAGTGACTTGCCTAGAGTCACACAGCTGGTAAGTGTTAAGTGTCTGAGGTCAAATTTGAACTCAGGTCCTCCTGACTCCAGGGCCAGTGCTCTATCCACTGTGCCACCTAGCCGCCCCTAACTTTTCTAAGATAATAGGAGACTATGAGACTATTTCAAGTAAAAGTAGGTGTCTTTGAAGAGTTAATGGTAATTCATCTTACATATATAAAGCCTAAACTCTCAGGTAGAGGCAGCTAGGTGACTCAGTGGGTAGACCTCTGGGGCCTGGAGTCAGAAAGACCTGAGTTCAAATCTCATCTCAGATACTTAACAGCTATGTGACCCTGGGCAAGTCACTTAACCTCTATTTTGCCTTAATCCACTGGAAAAGGAAATGGCTCACTATTTCAGTATCTTTGCCAAGTAAACCCCATGGACAGTATGGTCCATGGGGTCACAAAAATTCAGACACAACTGAACAACAACAAAACTCCAGCACCATCTGCTGCCATAAGATGAAATATATAAAAGTCATTTTTATGTATATCATAGATAAGTTTTAAATATATATATATGTGTGTGTGTAAATGCATATATATACATATATGTATATGTATATTATGAGAAGATACAAAGCAACATGAGGCAAAGATCTGGCATATTCAGAAACTAAATCTGTAGCCCCTTCAAAACCCTGTTATTGGAGAAGCCAGTTAACAAGTAATATGGTAATGTCTTTGCAATGTGCTTATATTCCAGGGGAGCCCTGTCCAGAGAACGGGAGGAGTCCAGGCTCTGTGTCCACCCACCACAGCTCACCAAGAAGTGACTATGCCACATACACCAACAGCAATCACGCTGCTCCCAGCACTAATGCTTCTCCACCCGAAGGCTTTGCATCACACAGCCTACAAACCAGCGATGTCATCATACACCGCAAAGAGAACGAAGGATTTGGTTTCGTCATCATCAGTTCCTTGAACAGGCCTGAGTCTGGGTCCACAATAAGTAAGCAGCCTATTCTCTTAATTTTTAATTAAGTGTGAAATAGATGAAATAATATATTTGTTAAACAAATGAATGAATGAATGAAATGTTGGTTTGCATGCAAAGAGATTGAGATCAAGAGCGAAAGGAAGAATGGAAGGAAGGGAGAGGAGAGAGGAGAGCAGAGGAGAGGGAAAGTATGTGTGCATGTATAAGCATCTTCTACTTCCTCCGTCAGCTTCCATTAAGTAACACTGTTTTCTGAGGCTATTCAGACCTATCCTGAAGACATGTGTCTGTCAAGTAGAGAATTCTTGAAGTAATCTCAGCCAAAAAGCAAATTGTCAGGCAGGAAAAGCAGAACAATAGTGGATGAAGTGGTGAGTTAAGCCTACATTGAAAACTACAAAATAATGTCTAGGTTAATCACAGGAATGGTTATATATTTGAACAAAGGATTCGATATTGGAAAGGCCTTGGGGGCAAGTACAGGGGGAGAGAGGAAATGGTCCTCATTCTATATATGAACTGAGAAGTTTAAGGATTCCTAATATAGGTACAGGCAACAAGACAAATGGAACTGACATGGCCCAACCATGAGGAAAAAAATGACTGCCTCTGTTCTATCCTTACCAATTTCCTCTTTGTTTAAGTTAAGTGGTTGTGGCACTCATCATACCCATAACTTTTGGGAAGAAGTAAGGACAAGGTGATACCAGAGCCATCCAGGTCCTGGGCAAAAATGAGAACTTGATTACCGTAAAGTTAACATTATTGGAAAGCTACCAGGCCTAAATGGAGAGGAGAATTGCCCTGCTGAGCAGCACCAATGACAAATGCACAAATGAAAACCACAGAAGAAGCATTCAACCTCAGCACACACAGCCAAGGGATGAAGTCCATAAATCTGGAAGTACAATTTCATTTCTTTTCTTCTTCATGATAAACTGGAGAAATAAATCTGATCTTTACATGCAGATTAAAAGCTGGATTTTTGTCAGTATGACGAAGTCACCAAGATTAAAAGGACACAAGACTAAAGATTTCCGTGAATTATATAAACACCCTACCAATAATTTAGTCTTGTCAAGATATTCACAAGAAACTTTAGCAGCCATTCCTTTCAGATGTTTATTTAGGCAGAGACAAATCTAAATCAAGGAAGCAGCATATAAACAAGGCTAGTAAAGGGTTCTTACCATCATGTTCATCAGGGAAGGGTGGCAATGACTAATGAAATGAAAAAAGAAAAAGGATTAGATGCAAAATGGAGGGAGCGCTAGTATCACAAAAGTGTTAAATATGGCATCCAGTGGTACATTCTTACTCAGATCGTCATTTGGATCCATTTCTAATTGTAAATAATGGAAATGTGAATGAATTCATTTCAAAAAGTTACATTAAAAACCTTTCTACTGATAAATCATTCATGGACTAGATATGGAAAGGAATAGGTCACATTCCCCAACACGTAATGTTACAAATAGCACATGATTGTTCTTTTCAGCAGTATTAACCATAACTTGAAAGAACAAGGCTAAACACTTCTAAAATGAGCATCATTTTCTGTGTCACCCCAGAGAAGGAAAACATCCTCTTCTGTAGTTGAAAAGGATACTTCTTGTCTACCTTTTCCTCCCTGTTTCAATTTTTTATGATTAAGGATGCCAAAATGCATTGACTTTTGTTCTCTCAGAAAAGCAAAGACCATACCAACGACACTTAGACTTTGCAGTTTATAATCAGCAACATTCCCCTTAAAAGTTCCAAAGACTGATGTTCTTTTGGGGGATGTGTTTAACACTAAACCTCTACAATAATTTTGAATTCTAATTTTGAAGAGTAATTGCAAGGTGCTTCATGAATGTTAAAGTATCTATTTGGTCCCACAGAGCCTTCATCAAAAAAGTATCAAGGGTCCTTGTATTCTACAACAGTGTGAAATACAGAAGCTGGCAACCCCAGAATCTCAATCCTTTCTCAAAAGGTTCAACCCTTTCATTAACATAGCCCAGGAGATATTATACATTCAACATTGTTTTCTTGCCTGCAGAGCCCATTTTCTTCCAGGATGACAAGAAAAGCTTAATAGGTGACCTTCCAAGGGATATAACATTACTTCTAGACCACCATTCCTGTTAGGAATGAGATCAGCTTAGGCCTAACCACTCAATCTTTTGTAGTGTTCTCTGTACACCACTGGGAGTCAATTAAATCGACCATTAGTTAACATCATCCACTCTCTCAGGGCAACCAAACTCAAGATTCTGACAAAGGCCTCAGTCCCATTCCTATGTGGCTGCTTTGGGGAGAATTTTCAATAGCAGTAGTCACCTGTTTCTTTTCCAACTAGCCATCTGTCTATAGCCTGAGGTGATGCCTCCAGTGAGACAGAGTAGCCACAGCATTCTCTCACCTTACTTCTTCCCACCACCAGCACTTGAGGTACAATTCCCAAGAGTTGACCACGTGGTGAAGTAAAATCATAAAAAACTATAAGCTATGTCTTACAAGTCTTACCTGGAACCAGAATCCTATTTACAGCACTCCTAACAGGATAAAGGATTCACCATCTACTAAGGCAATCTATTGAATGCTTGTACATTTTTTTTTACTGTGAAGTTCTTCCTTATGTCAAACCAAAATCTGACCCCTTGTAACATAGAATGCTTTATTCATTCAATCAGTCAACAAAAATCTGTTGAGTATCTACCATCAGAAGGGCACTGTGCTGAATGTTGGAGAAATTACAAAATTAAATGAGAAATAAGTTCCTTAAGGAGCTTACAGTTTCTGAGTTGTAATAAGGGAAAGAAACAAGGAAACCATAGTATGTAATTTTATCTTAAGTGCATTAGAGGTGTGCAATATGTGAAGCCTAAGTAGAGACATCATTAGAGAGAAGGGTAGATGTGCCCTTAGCTCACAGAATTGAAAAATATCTCAAAAGTCTTCTACTCTAACCCTATCCTGAAGCATAAATGTCTTCTATAACTATAATAACAATATATAAATAATTTATATTATAATAATAATATAATGACAAATATTTATATAGCACTTACTGTATGCCAGGTACTATGCTTTAAAAATATTATTTTATTTGATCCTCAAAAGAGATAGGTAATAATATGATTGCCATTTTACACACGAAGAAACTGAGGAAAACAGAAGTTAAGGGACTTGCACAAGGTTATACTCCAGTAAGAGTCTGAGGGCCAAATTTGAACTTGGGTCTTCCTGACTCCAAGCCAAATGCTCTGTGCCATTAGCTGCCCATAATAAGAGATGCATCTGCCAGCCTCACAGTTTTTAAATTGACATAAAGCTTTCTTTTCCTACAGTCATTCTATCCCTATCATATATAGATATCTTTATATGTCTACATCTATATATATATATGGGTATGTGTATGTGACAACACCAGTATATTTGTGTGTGTATGTATGTTTGCATGTATGTGTGTGTGTGTATATATATATATATATATATATATATATATATATGCATGTTTATATATACATATATGTGTCCCTGTATTTGTGTCTGGGAAAAAAAATATGCAGGAGAACCTTTATTTAAAGTTCGTCTTCCAGGGGTCAGTTAGGTGGTGCAGTGGATAGAACACCGGCCCTGGATTCAGAAGGACCTGAGTTCAAATCTGGCCTCAGACACTTGATACTTACAAGCTGTGTGACCCTGGGCAAGTCACTTAACCCCAATTGCCTCACCCCACCCAAAAAAAAAAGTTCCCCTTCCAGATAGAGCAAGGGAGAGTTAATCCCTGATAAGCCTCATCACATAAGACAGCATGAAAGGCTACTGGTAATAGATGATAACTAGGCTTTCTGGACAACCAAGAAGTTGCACTGCTGTGACATTTTCAAAAAAACAACTGTAAGACTTATTTACCCACACAAAGGCACTGAGGCAAGTGAAAGAAAGCCAAGTAATTGTCTCCAGGGACACCTTCCCCATACCCCAGGTCACCAGCTGAATCTGGCATTTTGTTCCCAGAGGCCTAACTATTCTCTCTTCTCGATGTTATTGACATTAATGAGAACATTTGAACAGAAATAAAGCAAACTGAACACAAGAATAAGAAACTGAAACAATTCAGGAGTCAGGTTCTAGATCTTTCATCTTATTCAAAATTGGATATTTATTAATATTCCTACTAATAACTCATAGCACTTTAAAGTTTACTCAGTGCTTTCCTTATATCAGAGTCAGCATGATGTGGTGGGTAGGGAGGCACATTGAGCCATTAAAAACCTGGATCCAAGTCCTTCCTCTAACACACACTGGCTGTGTGACCCTAGACAAATCATTTAACTTTTCAGTGCCCTAGACCCTAGCTTCTTAAAAACTGTGGGTCACAACCCCATATGGTATCATGTAACTGAATGTGGGGGTCATGAAAAATTTGGCAATAGTAAAAATTTGGGGGGGGGGCAAAAATGGGTTGCAAGTGAAAAAAGTATAAGAAGTCCTGCATTAGACAACTCTCTAGGAGTATAAATTGCAAAGAAGATCCCAACCTGAAATGGTAAAAGTACCTTCTAAGAGTTCCCTTTACCAGAGAAATAACAGGCTTCATCTCTATCCCTTCCCAATGATGGCCCTTTTGTAGGAAGCCTTTCCTGATCCCCCTCAATTCTAGTTTCCCCCCTATTGATCATCCCCAATTTATCCTGCATATAACTTGTTTGTATATAGTTCTTGACATTGTCTCTGCTTTTAGATAGGGATCTCCTTGAAAGCAGGAACTATCTTTTGCCTTTTGCTGGGTCTAAAAATTGTCCAATCTGCAATAAAAACCACTGAGGCAGAGCTCCAGGCCAATAGTACTTCTCCTTTTCCTTCTCCTCCTCCTCCTCCTCCTTCTTCATGTATGAGTTATAATACATCATTTTAAAATGTGCTTTCTATGCTATTAAGTAATTCCCTCTGCTCAGCCTTAAACTCAACATTTGTATTTATTCTTTATATACATATATTTTATTTGTACATACATCATATATGTGTGTGTCATTGAATTTCCCATTCAAATGTAAGCTCTTTGGGAATAGGAATTGTTTCATTCATTGTATTTGTATATCTAATACCTAGCATAGTGGCTGGCACATAGTAGATATTCAATAAATAAATGCATTTTAATTGGTTCATTGCATCCTCCTCACACATCCCTTCCATTGTACTGTGGTTGTACTTCAGTAAGTTCTGTTTTGGTGTTAATATTTTGGCCAAAAAGTAAAATTATTCCTATTGACAAACTTGGTTATTTCACTACAAAGTTAAATATGACTCAGTGAGGGTCAAAATGACCAAGAAGCCAAAATTTCCATCTTGTGTCTCACAACCACAGAGAAGGATGGAAACTGTCAAAACACTTCCATATTCAAACAACTCAGCAAGTATTTATTTAGCACCTGTTCCATGACAGACGTTATGCTAGAAACACCAGGAGCAGAACAGAGGTCTTTCTACAACATTTACCAATCTAAACAAGGACTTCGATATTGTCAGTCATGAGGGCTTGTGGGAAAATCGTGGCAAATTTTGGTTGCCTAGAGAGTATTGTATATCAGTTTCATGATGGCATGCTTACATGAGTTCTGGATAACGGATGATGCTTTCACGCTTTCCCAGTCACGAATGGACTGAAGCAAAGCTGCATGCTTTCTCCTGTGCTTTTTAGCATGATGTTTCCAGCAATGTTGTCAGATGCCTTCAATGAGGACAAAAACAGCATCAAGGTCAGCTATCGTGCTGACAGCAGTAAATTATTTAAGTTGAAAAAGGCTACATGCCAAGACTAAAGTATAGGGAGAGTTTCTGCATGATTTTTTTTTTGTTTGCAGATGATTGTGCACTCAATGCACCCTCTGAGGCTGAGATGCAACAAAGTATGGCTTGATTCTCTAATGCTTCTGCTAATTTTGACCTAACAATTAACCAAGAAAACACAGGTTCTCCAACAGCCAGAATTACACCATCCAAACATGGAAATATCAGCTATAGCAAATGGAGAAATACTGAATTCTGTGGATGAGTTCACTTACCTTGGCAGTATACGTTCCAGGGATGCACCCATAGGTGATGAGCTTCACACACACATCGCCAGAGCTGGCTCATTGCTTAAGGGGTTTCAAAAGAAAGTGTGGGAGGTAAGAGGTATTAGCCTACCAACCTGAAAGTCTACAGAGTCATTGTGCTGACCTCATTCTTGTATGCCTATGGAACCTAGACAATATACCATTGCCATGCCAGGAAACTGAATCACTTCCGTTTGAATTGTCTAAGGAGGATCCTAAAGATCAGCTGTCAAGATAAGTTACCAAATACTGAAGTCTTCTCTCTATCTAAACTACCAAGCATTCAAATTCTACTGCAGGAAGTGCAACTCTGTAGAGATAGCCACTTTGTTCAAATGCCAAATGTATTTTTGCCTAAAAGACTTTTACTGAGAAATCAGACGAGGCAGGTGCTCATATGGACGAAGAAGTGATACAGGGATACTATCAAGGTCTCTCTGAAGAACTTTGGAATTGATTGTAAGACATGGAAGACACTGGCACAGGACTACCCAGCATGGCATGCCTGCATCAAAGAAGGCACAGTGCTCTATGAGCAAAGTAGAATTGCAGTAGCTCAAAAGAAATGTGAGATGTGCAAATTCAGAGACATCTCCACTCCAAATGTTCATGTGAACTATTTGTGCTGGACCTGTGGTAGAGCCTTCTGAGCCCCTATTGGTATGATCAGCCACAAATGGACACACTGTCCCTTGACCCCAACATAGTGATGTCATTTTGGTCCTCTTTGAGAACAAAGGAAATCAACCAAAGAGCCAAACATAATTGTACATCTATATATCAGATAGATAGATGATAGATAAATAGATAGATAGATGATAGATATAGATGTGCTTAGATTAGATTAGAGTTAGATATAGATTTAATTTAGATATAGATGTATGTGTGTTAATAAATGCATGTCAATGTATTTCCCATCCAAATATAAGCTCTTTTGGGAATAGGAATTGTTTCATTCATTGTATTTGTATATCTAATACCTAGCATAGTGCCTGGCACATAGTAGACATTCAATAAATTAATGTATATTAATTGATTCATTGCATCCTCCTCATGTACCCCTTCCATCATACAGAAGTATTTCAGCAAGTTCAATTTTGATGTTAATATTTTGGCCAGTGGTAATATTCTTATTGACAAACTTGGCTGCATCAATAAAAGGTCAAATATGACTCAGTAAAAGTGAAAGTAATCAAGGAACCAAAATTTCTATCTTGTGTCTCACAACCACAGAGAAGGATGGAAACTGTTGTATTCAAATACCTCAAGAAACATTTATTAAGCATTTGTTTTATGACAGACACTATGCTAGGCACTAGGGATACAAAAATACAGATAATAGAATCCTTGTCCTCAAGGAGCTTATATCTTAGTGGAATTCAACATATATTCACATAAGTTAGTGGAAAGTATATGGGAAATAATATAAAAGTAATTTCAAAAAGGAGAGTGAGCAATGCAGTGAAAATGAGGGTTATCAATAAAAGCTTCATATAGGAAATAGCACTAAGGCAGGTAGGTGGCACAGGAGATAAAGCACTGGCATTGAAATCTAATGAACCTGAGTTCAAATCTGGTCTCAGACATTTATTTACTAGCTGTGTGGTCCTGGGCAAATCACTTAACCCTAGTTGCCTCAGTTCCTCATTTGTAAAATGAGCTGAAGAAGGAGATGGCAAACCTTTCCAATATCTTTGCAAAGAGAATCCCAAGTGGGATCAGGAAGAGTCAGACACAATTGAAATGACACAACAACAACAACAATAGGAAATAGCACTGGGTCTATATCTTGAAAGAAGCTATTGATTTCATGAGGGATAAGTGAGAAGGAAATACGTTTTGGTCTAGATGAATATATCATGTTGAGAGGTAGTGTAATGTAATAGAAAGGGTTTGACTTAGGTCAGGGAGATGACTGCTGACACTTGCTACCTGTATGACCACTTTTTTTTTTTTGGCGAGGCAATTGGGGTTAAGTGACTTGCCCAGGGTCACACAGCTAGTAAGTGTCAAGTGTCTGAGGCCAGATTTGAACTCAGGTCCTCTTGAATCCAGAGCCGGTGCTCTATCCACTGCGCCACCTAGCTGCCCCTGTATGACCCCTTTTAAAATCAGTAAGGCTCAGTTTCATCATCTGTAAAACTAGGAGCTTGGGTCTGATAGCTACTAATAGTTCTTCCAGTTCTTAATCTCTGATCCCATGAGGCCCTATTTTGTGTACTTGGATGACATTCTGAGCTTCGTCGGTTCTGTTTTCTAAGTGTTAGTCCACAAGTGCATCACTGGGCACTGTGCTGCCCAGGTAGGAGAATTAGCTGGCAGTTTTTAGCTTTGTATTGATTGCTGATAACAATCTTATTCCACATTCATAGTTTCCCTAGTGTAAATTGGGGCATAACCTTGCTCATCCAATCCAAAGTGTGTTGCACTCTGTAAACATTCCCATAATCTTTGTCAGGTGTGTGTGTGTGTGTGTGTGTGTGTGTGTGTGTGTGTGTGTGTGTGTGTAGGAGGTTTGGCTATGTAATTCAAAAGATGGCTTCCTCAGAAACTTTTGGTCATGCTCCTAGACTGTTGAGATTCGAGAGTTTTCTGGAAAATTAAATGCATCACTTTCAGATATTTTAATGCATCTTTAAGTGTGGCTACATAAAATCAACTGAATAAAACTGGCTCATGGGTGAAGCAGGTTAGATGATGCCATCAACTCGTCTAACTGATCATTCATTGATTCACTGATTCAGCCAACAGACATTTCTTAAATGCATATTTAGTGTTTAGAACACTATGCTAAGCACTGGGAGGGAAAAAAAGTTTAGATAGGGCAATGAGATACCCTCATGGAGCATACAGTCTTGTGGAAGAATAACATACATATACAAATAAGTGTGTATATATACACACATACATACATGTGTGTATAATAACATGGAAAAGAGTCAGTGTGGAATAATGATCAAAGTGCTAGGGTTAGAGTAATGAAGACTTGGTTTTGAATCTTACCTTTGACACTTACAGATTGTGTGGTTATGGACAAGTTACATAACCTCTCTGACTCTCTCCTTCCTCGTCTGAAAAATGGGAGTAGCAATACAGGGTGTTCCAAAGGTCTTAGTGCAGTTTTAAGCTACTCAAGCTGTGTAGTATTTATCTATCTCACAGGGAAGTCATAAAGCCACTATGAAAAAAGGTATATAAAATGTCCTTAAAACTTTTCAAAAACACTATTGAAATGTTAGTTATTTTTAGAGCTGCAAAACCTTTCATTTGCTAAAAAGTCAATGTTATCTGAATGCATTTTAAGAGGAAAGCCAACTTTCTTCTTTGAATATATAGCTAGAAATAGCAGAATTATCACTGCCACTCTCTCCATGAAAGCCAAGATTTCACTTCTTCAAGGTTACATGGTTTCATATGAGTGAGTACTTTGTCCACCAATACAGATTACAACCCTCCTTACCTTAGAAGGGTGATAGAAGCATAGGTGTAGAGCTGGAAGAGATTAAGCGGTATTTGTGAGATGTTGTATCCTCAAAAATTCCTCAGTTGGTGGACAACTCAGAGGTAATGAGTGTCTCTGAACAAAACCTAGCTAGTCCTAGGAAAAAAAAAGACTATCATGGAGTCCGTGCTTAAAGACTTTTTACTTTACTGGTTAGCCAACAAACATGTATAAAGTACTTACTATGTACAGGGTACTAAACTAACTGCTGGAACCACAAAGAATAGTAAAAACAGTCTCTGCCCTCAAAGAGCTTATATTCTAATAGGAGAAGCAGCATACAGACAACCATGTATATATTAGGTATCTACAAAGTAAATGGTAGGCAGTCTCAGAGGGAGGGAATTGGCAGTTGGGTAGACTGAGTCTGCCAGGGAAGTCTGCCAAGAAAGCCAGGGAGTGGAGACAAAGAGAAAGCTCACTTGAGGCATAGAGGACACCAGTGAGTTGATAGTCTACAGTTGGGAGTGTACAAAAACAGTGTGAATACCTATGTAGCTATGTTGTAAACTGGATTGTGGACTGAAGTAAAATGTAAGAAGATTTAAAAAGTAAGGAAGGCTGAGTGATAGAAAGAGGATATTATCTCTTATCCTGGAGGTAACAGGTAGTCCCTTAAATGTGTGCTTCATTGATATAACCTTCAAGAGTTCAGGGCATTCCTTAACAACCATGAGTTATCACAGTAGGATTTTATTGGAGAAAGATTTCAGTAGCATTTCCAAAAAGAGTAGGTGATGAAATAAATTGTAGTTACATTTCATTAGAAATATTTTCCTGAAAATCTGCTCTCTAGTAGACTTTGCATGAATCTGTTGTTTCACATCTACTGCTAATATCATTTTCACCCACTAAATGTCAGTTAGAAGCAATTCCTAATTCTCTTTCTTTGAGGGGGTTTAATACTTTTCCCCCAACCTTTGTGTCAGGAAGTTAGTTTACCTATAAGCAAATACTGAAAAGCGCACCATTTATTTCATGGAACTCTAAAGTGACTCCCTTTCTTAAAACAGAGTAGTATTGACTATACCTAAACAGGAATGATTAATAGAACCAGGTTAGTTTGGAAGGATAGTTTTAGTAGAGTAGACCAGGGTTCTGACCTTGGTCCTGTTCTGAAAAATATTATCAGTAAACTTGAATAATGACATAGATATCATAACTATCAAATGTTTGGTTGATGTGAAATTGGGAATAATAGCCAATATGTTGAATGACAGAATCAAAATCCAAAAGATCTCATTTCATTCCTGAATCCCCTACCTAACTTTCTCTATAATGCCTCAAAGGCCACTCTTCCCTGGAAACTCCCTTCATCTAATGGACCACTTGAAACATTTTCTACCCTGAAGAACCTCCTTCTGTATGGTTCCTCCCAGAATCTCCATTTTAAGGTGGAGGCCCAGGTCACCTGTGTCTTTATTCTTCTCTAGACTATCCTCTTAACTTTATTCCTGAACTTTCTCTACAATTCCCCCCTGCAAACAGGGTAAGTTTATTCTCTCCACACTCTCGCCCTTCTAAATTCCTTTTAGTCATTGTCTTCCCCTATTAGAATATAAGTTTCCTGACGACAGGGACTGCCTCTTTTTCTACTTGTGTTTATATTCCAGCATTTAGTACAACATCTGAACCATATTAAAAGTTTGATAAATGCTTATTGACTTGAATGCTGGGCTGAATCCAATAAAATAAAATTTAGTGGGGGGAAAATGTAAAATTAAAGGAGTTCTCCAGTTTCTCAAAAGTAATTTATCCCACTCTTTTCCTTCTCCTCCACCATGTCTTTGTCAAGAATAGAGAATGCTCTAGTGGACCATAGATACAGAATAAGACATATTCGTATATACATACATATTATATATATATTATATATATATATACACACACACATAAATATGTGTGTATTTATATGTGTGTGTGTAATATGTGAATCTGTTTTGCTCAACTATGGTTAATTATTGCAAGAAGGGGTGATGTTGCTGCATGGCAAAATGCTCAGTAAATGCTTGTTGATTGGTTGATTGATTAGTAATCGTGATACCTAAAAAGAAAAAAAGTGCATTAGTGAAACATTGATAAAATACACAAAAGAAAGCAGAATACTGTTTAGAGACCTAGATGAGCAGGACAACAGAAAAACTGTCATGTTAGATTTATTATATACTTTAAAAAACACACTTTATATAATTGAGATTAATGATTTCATATGTAATTCTTCTGTTCTTTGTCTGTGGAAATGATTGTTGATGCCTGAAAAGCTCATTAAAAAAGCGGTAATTTGAAGGAATGTTTTAGACATAGCTAGTTTTTAGGAAAGCATTTTATAAAGCATCTCATACTATCGTGGAAAAGAGAGATCATTAAAATAGATGGCGATACAATGAGATAGATTTGGGTGGTTGAATAACAACTTGGAAGGAAATCTCTAGTGGAATATCCCAAAAATCTCTACTTGTTTCCATTTATATCAGTGACTTGGACAAAGGTATAGATATATAAGTCTTACAGTGTAGTTCAAAGAATCACAAATACAGAATGGGGCGGGGGGGGGGAGTTAGATAGCAGTTGTGAAAAAGATTCAGAAGAGGACTGCAAACCCAGCATGAGTCTGCAATGTGATAAGAAAACCAAAACAACGAATGTGGTCTTAGACAATGTTAAGAGAAGCATAACTGAGGAATACAAAAGGATAATCTTTTCACCCTCCCGTGGTTAGATCACATATGGACTCTTATGTTAAGTTCTGAAGTCCCATAGTTGAAGGAGAACATGGATAAACCATAGCACAGAGGAAAACAACCAGGATGATGAAGAACTTTAAGTCCTGGTTGTAAGAGAAAGAATCAAAGGGAATGGGGATGTTCAACCTTGGAGAAAAAAAGATTGAGGAGAAACTTGATAGTTGTCTTTAAATATTTGGAAGTCTATACTTTTAAAAAGTGATGATTTGTTCTCTTTGGTCCCAAAGAACATAATCAGGAAGAATGAGTACATGTCATAAAGAGAAATTTAGGGTGGATGCCAAGAAAAACTTCCTAACAATTAGAGCTATGCAAAAGTGAAATGGGTTGCCCCAGGAGGTTCTGGATTTCCTCTCATTGGAGGTATTGTTGGTGGTGGAGATGGCTTTCCCTTCTCAAAGAGGATCAATGATATCATGAGGGTGATGTCTTGATTTGTATGTGAATTGAATTTAATGAATGTGCTTTAAAATTAGAAGGAAAAAAAAGACAGGCAGGGGAGCATGTATAACTCTAGAGAGGTTGATATTGAAATAAATAAAAACCTATGTCAGATTGTTTTCTGTCCTGGGGAGGGGGGAGGAAAAGGAGGAAAAGAGAAAGGTTTAGAACTAAAAATCTTATGAAAACAAATGTTGAAAACTATTTTTACATGTAACTGAAAAATAATTAAATACTTTTGTGATTTAAAAAAAAGAAAGAAATATAGCTCACTGAAACTGTAGCAAGAGAAGACAACTAAGTGTTTTTGATATTTGTCTAAATCCCCATAAAAAATAAAGTTGCATTTACCATCTATACTTAGAGAAAATAGTAGAGGTTTTAAAAGAGTGAACAAATGAGGGAAAAATATTTTAAAGATAACTACTACCCAAAGGAAAGTTTAGAAAAGGTAAAAGGAACCAGAAATTCCAAGTAATAGCTATGCTTTTCCAGCTTATGTGTACTAAGGCACCTAACAAAAAGTGCCTTGAGCAGGAGGTCTCTCACCAAATACTTATTAATTATTACTTCCTAACTATCACTTCATCACTTCCTAATTAAAAAAAAAACACACTTTAATAGCTTGGCATTGCTTACACAGTAAAGGCCAGACTCCATGTGCTCTTCCTTATGGCCTCAACTTCCCTTTCAAGATTGACCGTTAAAACATCATATTCCTGAACCTTCCATCCCAGCCAAACTGGGCCCCATGTGCCTTGCACTTTCCCTCCTCTCTGATTTGGCTCACAGCATTGCACAAATGGATAATGCTGTTTTGTCCTCCATTCAGTTCAGTTCGACAATAATTTAACACCTGGAATTCATTTTTGAATTATGGTGTGGTTGAATGGAAGACTTCCAACCAAAAGATATAGGAAAAGGGAAGATGGAAAGGCATTTTAGGAATAGGGAAATACACAAGGAGACACATTGCGACAAGAGAGGGCAAGTCAAAAGAAAAAAGAGGGAGGGAGAGGAATCCAATTTGTCTGGAATGTGTACCATCTGAAATGGAGCAGTATAAGATTAGACTGGAACAAGTAAGTTACAGATAGATTGTGGAGGGTCTTGAATTCCAGAGTTAGGAATCTGACTTGATTTAGTAGGTAGCAATGGTCTACTGAAGGTTTTTTAGTGTAGCAGTAACATGATCAGACTAGGACATTAGGAAAATTGCTAGAGGTTGGGTAAAGAAGTTGGATAGAAAAGAGAGATTTGAAAATGGGAAAGTCAGTAACGATGATATTCCAATAATCTAAGCAAGAAGGGATAAGGTTCTGAACCATGACATTTTTATTATCACCATGACCTACTATTTACTTCTTGGATTGTTATTTAATTCTTCATACAAATGTATCTTGCCTTTCCTAATGGATGATAAATTCCTCTAGGTCAAGAATACCGGTAATAATAATAATAGTCATGAGCATTATTATTACAGTTGTCATTCATATATCTCTTTAAGGTTTACAAAGTACTTAACATACATTATCATATTCGATTCCCCCAACAACCCTGTATGGTAGGTGCCATTATTATCATCATTTTACAGGTGAGGAATCTGAGTTTGAAAGAGGCTAAAGTGACTTGCTCAGGGTCATACAACTAAACTACTAAGTGTCAGGCAGGATTCAAAAGGATGTCTTCCTAACTCCAGCACTTTATCCACTATGATACCTTGTAGCCTGTTACCAAGTACTATTTGTTTCTATCCTCTGTGATGCCTAGGGAAGTGCCTTTCACATAGCTGGTGTTCAATACATAGTTTTTAGTTTGATCTGATTCATTTCTATCATGATGATACATCCATCCACAGTGGAAAAAGAAAACATATCCTGCTTGAGAGTTAAGATCCCCTAAGCCTCTCAGACCTAAATCAGGCTATAGTTCCTTCTTCATTCCCAAAAGTCAGCAAGATATAGCTGTGAAAATGTACAAAACAGCAGGTGGTCACTTAGGAAGGAATTGTGTGCAAGCTAGTTCTCACACAGCATGAGAAATGATGCAATAATAAAGAGGAACTAGAGAGATGTCCTAGAATACAGATGTCCCTATTGGTTGTCCTCATACTGTGCAAATGATTCAGTAGGGAGACTCAGAACTCTACCATAGCCTCTCATCATACATTGCTTTAGAAAACCAGAAGTAAGCATTAAAGACTCTCTGATGTAGATCCCTATAATCAGGGATGGGGGGCCTCGTCTCTCTGGTTCCTGTGGGTCTCCTGAGTTTCCAGAAAGTCTGCCTTAAGCTGCTTTCTGAATGAATTCATTTTGGGGCCCACAAAAATAATTTATGGAACCATTAGTGGTTTTGCATAAGACCCTAGCAATAATTATATCATTCCTGATGGGAATGTTTGGGAAGTATCCCAATATCCTTTAAAAAAAAGAATTATCTTCAATTATTTATCCTTTTCAAAATCCACATGAATTAAACATATCATTCCCAAGGAGAATATTTGGATACACCATTATGGACAAACAGAGCATATATTAAGCACCTACTATGCACCCAGCACTGTGCCAACACTAGTAATAACAGAAAGGAGCAAGCAAGCCAGTCCCTACACTCAAGAAGCTTAGATTTTAGTCGTTCTAATAGGGAAAGACAACAAATACAGGTTGGGGGAGAAGGAGGTTGAAAGCTAGAAAAGAAGAGTTAGAAACAAAAAGATATAAGGAATCAAGGTGACTGACAACAGGAGTTGTCTGAAGAGAATACAGACATAAGTGAGTAACTGATTTCTCTTCAGAGTATCAAATATTCTTGTTAATGAGAACAGGATAAATAGGAAGTATCAAGTTCTTTTGATTTGCAAAAAAAACAAAACCCTTTTACATCCCTAGCTCTGTTCTCGAATCTAAATCAGTTTCTACCAATAAACAGGAAAAAATAAGGGTGTTATGTCTGCTGTCTGAATACTGGAGTTGACTAAAATGGAAAAGAGAATATAAACATTTCCCTTTCTGAGTTCTGAAACCCGGTCTCAACTCAGTTACTCAGTTATTCTCGAAGAGAAAACAAAGCAACCTATAGAAAACCTATGCATTTTAACAATTCATTGGAAGAAAGATTCAGGGAGCACTTTTCATACTGTTTGAATGGAGC
This sequence comes from Dromiciops gliroides, assembly GCF_019393635.1. Classification (NCBI taxonomy): domain Eukaryota; kingdom Metazoa; phylum Chordata; class Mammalia; order Microbiotheria; family Microbiotheriidae; genus Dromiciops; species Dromiciops gliroides. Next base: position 150,469,991 of record NC_057865.1, on the reverse strand, counting down.
ACATAAATCGTAAGTTTCCCTCACCAAAGACTCACATTGTAGGAGGGTTTTTCGTTGGTTTTGTTGTCGTTTTATTGTTGTTGTTGTTGTTGTTGTTTTGTAATATATCACGTTGAGAGAATCCCCAGGCAGTAAAGGAAGCTAGATGGCTTCTTGCATTTCAGCTTTTCCACTCTCTTAAAAGCTTGTAGATTTGTAAGGCCCAGATCTTTCCTCCAGGCTGAGGTCCTGCTATAACTTGTTACTAAAAAAAAAGGACAGGTAAAATTGTAGCACAAGTGAGAACTTCCAATTATATGTAGACTTCACCACTCTATCAATGAATTTGTTATCACTGTCCCAAAAGACACATTTTTAATAGTCCATTTATGGTCTTGTGTTGTAATACCTAGTTAATATGATTTTCCCTCTCTTAAAACTGTTGCATGTGAAAAACTAGAGGGAAAAAAAAAACTCTAGTGTTCATGATTGTGTTGCCCTAGGTAGAAGAGATCCAATAATGTATTCACATCCAGTGAGGACTAAATACAAGGAACATGTTTTATAGTCAAATTTCAATGCCTTCTTCAGTATACAATAGAAATTTTAAATACTACTGTAGAGTGGTGCTTTTCCAAGTTAAAAATTTATATTTTTTCTGTTTAAAAATAATATATTTCTAAACTATATTTTAACATACTACATTTCAGGGCAGCTAGTTGGTGCAGTGGATAAAGCACCACCCCTGGATTCAGGAGGATCTGAGTTCAAATTCAGCCTCAGACACTTGATACTTACTAGCTGTGTGACCCTGGGCAAGTCACTTAACCCCCATTGCCTTGCAAAAAAAAATACTACATTTCTCTTATAATCCATTTTTTCACTGAAATTGGTTATGACCCCCTGGGGTTTATAGGACTTAAGATTTTAGAGGCTTCTCCTTATACCTCATGATATAGTGGGCTTTACGCAAAAAATTACGTATAGTATAATATTAGAAAATATTTGGGATTTTAAAACTATGATAACCCTTTAAAAATGAAAATGAGGTTTATTGTTGACTTGTTTATAATAGTAAGACTAAAATATAAAATAAACTATTAATATGTTTCCATTCTTAATTTTAGAACATAACAAGGATTTATAAAGTTGTAAGAGAAAGAAAATTAAATTTATATGATATAAAGATTAGATGAGTTATAAAATAAATGAATTTATAAAAAGCATTAAAAAATTTGAAAAATCTGCTACTCCTCCCTACCCTACCTAACCCATTTAAATGTTTTGTAATTTATTCCTTCTGCCACTGACATTTTTCCAATTTAATTGGACTTAGATTCATAGACAAATTATTTTCAGACATAGTATAATTTTTTTAATATTCTTTTCTTAATTACACAAACAAAATTTTTTAACATTTGTGGTTTTTTTTCATTTTGAGTTCCAAGATCTCTCCCTCTCTCCCCATACTCCCTTCCTTGAGAAGGCAAACAATTTGATATAGATTATACTTGTGTAATCATGTAAAACATTTCCATATTAGTCACATTGCAAAAGAAAAGGCAGATAAAATAATAATAATAATAAAGAAAAAAATTTAAAGTATGCTTCAATCTGCATTTGGCCTCCATCAGTCCTTTTTCTGGATGTAGATAGCATTTTTCAGCATAAGTCCTTCAGAAATATTTTTGATCATTGTATTGCTGAGAAGAGCTAAGTCATTCCCAATTGATCATTATGCTGTTACTGTGTACATTGTTCTCCTGGTTCTGCTCATTTCACTTTGCATTAGTTCGTATAAGTCTTGCCAGGTTATTCTGTAAAGTATACTGTTCATCATTTCTTGTAGCACAATAGTATTCCATCACAATCATATACTAAAACTTTTTCGGCCCTTCTCCAACTGATGGGCATCCCTTCAATTTCCAATTCTTTGCTGCCACAAAAAGAGCTGTTATCAATATATTTGTATAAATTGGTCCTTTTTCTTTGATCTCTTTGGTGTATAGACCTAGTAGTGCTATTGCTGGGTATGGACAGTTTCATAGCCTTTTGGGCATAATTTCAAATTGCTCTCCAGAATGATTGGATCAGTTCAAATCTTTACCAGCAGTACATTAGTGTCCCAATTTTCCCACATCTCCAACATTTATCATTTTCCTTTTCTGTCATATTAGCCAATCTGATAGATATGATGTGGTACCTGAAAGTTGTATTAAATTTCATTTCTTTAATCGATGTTAATTCAGAGCCTTTTATGATTATAAATAACTTTGACTTCTTCCTCTGAAAACTATCTGTTTATATCCTTTGTCCATTTATCAATTCATAGTCTTATAAATTTTACTTGGTTCTCTATTTGAGAAATTAGGCCTTTATCAGAGAAACTTGCTGTAACAAAATTTTCCCAGTTTCCTCCTTTCCTTCTAATCTTTCCTGCGTTGGTTTTGTTTGTACAAAACCTTTTTGATTTGATGTAAGAAAAATTATTAATTTTACATCCTATAGTGTTCTCTATTTCTTGTTTGGTCATAAGTTATTCCCTTATCCATAGATCAGACAGGTAAAGTATTTCATGCTCTCCTAATTCACTTATGGCATCACCTTTTATATCTGAATTATGTATCCATTTTGACCTTACCTTGATATATGGTGTGAGAGGTAGGTCTATATGCACTTTCTTCTAAACTGCTTTCTAGTTTTCCCAGCGATATTTGTCAAGTACCAGATTTCTGTCTCAAAATCTTGGATCTTTGGGTTTGTCAAACATTAAGTTACTATGGTTATTTTCTACTGTGTTTTTTGTACCTAATCTATTCCATGGATCTACCACTCTATTTCTTAGTCAGTACCAGATTGTTTTGAAGATTACCACTTTGTCATACAGTTTGAGATATGGTACTGCTAAGCTACCTTCCTTCCTCATTTTTTCATTGATTCCCTTAATATACTTGACTTTTTGTTCTTCTAGATAAATTTTATTATAAAATAATTTTTGTAACTTTATTGGTATGGCACTGAATAAATAAATTAATTTAGGTAGAATTATCATTTTTATTGTATTGGCTCAGCCTTGCCATGAGCAATTAATATTTCTCTAGTCATTCAGATCTGACTTTATTTGTGTGAAAAGTGTATAGTTCCATAGTATAATTTTTTTTTTTTGTGAGGCAATTGGGGTTAAGTGACTTGCCCAGGATCACACAGCTAGTGTCAAGTGTCTGAGGCCGGATTTGAACTCAGGTCCTCTTGAATCCAGGGCCAGTGCTTTATCCACTGCGCCACCTAGCTGCCCATAGTATAATTTCTAAAAAAAAAAAAATCTCACTAGTTATAAGTTTTTGAAAGACGAACAGCATTATTGAGCTTCCCAAAGGTTTGACCAAAGAATGAAGAATGGGTCAAATCCTCAGGCTCATCAGTTTTTATTCAGATGTTGGGCATATTATCATTCTCCAAGTTAGAATGGGGTTGAGTATACCAACAAATGCCCAAAGTCTGAACTTCTGATAAGCAGCTATCAGGATGAAGATTTACTCTCTTCTCAAGTACTCATTTTCCAACAGCTCATGTTCCGATACATCACATGGATAGGTGGTACCACGGACATCTCAAAGAATTACTAGTATTGTATTAATATTGTTCAGAATTGGGGCAGCTAGGTGGCGCAGTGGATAAAGCACCAGCCCTGGATTCAGGAGGACCTGAGTTCAAAGCCAGACTCAGACACTTGACACTAGCTGTGTGACCCTGGGCAAGTCACTTAACCCCCATTGCCCTGCAAAAAAAAACAAAAACAAAAACAAAAACAAAAACAAAAACAAAAACAAAAAAATATATATTGTTCAGAATTATTACTCATAATATCTAATAATGTTCATTGTTCTAGATGTGGTACCTTAGAATCAATTTGGTGAGAACACAGGAGGCTACATGACATAATAGATACAATGTTGAACTTGAACTCAAATTCTTCTGCCTTTTAATGTGTGGTTATGGACAAGTCATTTAGTTGCTCTATACATCATCCTCTTCATCTGTAAAACATCTGTAGGATGTACAGCTCTTTGTAAAACTTAAAAGTATTAAGAATGACTGCTGTTATTTTTTAAAGATTTTACTTCCTGGCATAAATAGCATTCATAAAGTCATGGAGTGAAGGTAAGATAGAAAAGGAATATGGCATCTTGCTCCCCCACTGAGCAGTTTATTTTACTTTCCAAGAAGATAGCAGGATAAAAAATATCTCCCTTCCTGCAGGCCCTTGATGATGTTAAGATACTATCAAATACTGCGGCCAAGTTCTCTGTTAGTATTTGTAACTCCTGGCTCCAAATGACAGAAAAGAAGGCTGCCGGGCCCAGCTTTCAGCTCCAATTCATTTATACAACGATAAGCTTTGCAAAGGGCCTAAAAATCCCAATCTGGCAGACACCCAGGTCCACACCCTTGCTGTGAACAGATAACAGCCACACCTGGCATTCTGGGGCTGGTGGATGGTACAAATGAACAGCACAGCTCTCTTTCTTCCCACAGAGTAGATTTGAATCTTATGCTTTGGGGGTTAGTCTGTCCCCCTCATTTTACATGGGGACACTGAGGCTGAGAAAAGTGGAGCAACTTGCCCAAGGTCACATAGTTCCTGGCAGAAGCAGCTCCAGGATTCACAACTCATCTTTCCAATCCAACACACTCTTCTCTCCAATATGAACCCAGCAGGGAAAGCTTCAGCTGTGTACCCACTATCGATCGCTACTGGGCATGTGGTGGTGACAATTTGGGCACCAAGGCCCATGGCTTTTTTTTTATATATCTTCCACAATGATTGCGCATGTATAACCTATATCAAATTGCTTACCATCTCAGGGAGAGGGAAGGGACAGAGGGAGAGAATTTGGAACTCAGAGCTTTAAAAAAAATAATTTATAGGGGGCAGCTAGGTGGTGCAGTGGATAAAGCACTGGCCCTGGATTCAGGAGGACCTGAGTTCAAATCTAGATTCAGACACTTGACACTCACTAGCTGTGTGACCTGGGCAAGTCACTTAACCCCCATTACCCTGCCCCCCAAAACAAAAACAAAAACCCATAATGTTTTAAATTGTTGGAGAAAAATTGGAGAAAAAATAAAATATTATTCAAAAAACCCAATAGTGTCCAGTCACTGTTTGCCAAGGAGAGCATCTTTAAGAAGTGGCAAGTTAGGGGCAAGTTTTGCCACAGTATTCCTCTTTCAGTTTTTTCCCTAGTTACTGCCACATCTATTTCCTTACCTTCAATGTCCCCATGTTCTTTTTCCTTCAGAAAATTTCCTCTAATTCCTCTTCCTTGTAGCTCCTTTCTGATTTATTCCATGCCCTCTAAGTTTATACCATATTGTAGAGAAGCTTATAAATTTCTAAGTACACAGAATTCTTTTTCAGGGCAATGAGGATTAAGTGACTTGCCCAGGGTCACACAACTAGTAAATGTCATGTCTGAGGCCAGATTTAAACTCAGGTCCTCCTGAATCCAGGGCCAATGCCTTATCTATTGCTACACTTATCTGCCCATATGTAGTTCCTTTCTGGCTCAGCTTCTAATTCTTTCTCTGTCAGTAGCATCTCCTGGGCATCCCATGACCATGAAAACCCATAGGATTACCAGAGTCCATGTTACTCCCTACCTTGGTGATTTCTCGTGTTCGTAAAGTACTTTACATGCATTATCTCATTTCACCTTCTTAATGATGTTGTGAGGTAGGTGCTCTTATTATCTCCATTTATCACCATCTCAGTGACTCTAAGTATGTTCCCAGGGTCATACAACTAACTAGTAAATGTCCGAGATGGGAATCAAACACCAATAATAGAACCATGGATTTATATCTGGAAAGGACTTTAAAAATCAAGTCCCATCTGCTTATTTTATAAATGAGGAAACTGAGGCATAGAGACATTAACTTGCCCAGGATCTCAAAACTGGCAAGTATCTGAAGTGGAGTGGAACCTAGGTCTTCCTAACTCAAAGTCTAGCATTCATCCATTATGTCACAGTACCTCTCAAGCAGATTTGCAAGTTGCTTCTTCTCTTGGCAGAGTAAAGAGCATGTTGTGATGAATGGTTGGATGGATGGATGAAGAATGAAAAATAATATTTACTAGTCACTCTATGCTAAGCTGTTTCCTAAGTGCTGAAGGTAAAAATACAAAAACAAGACAGTCCCTGTCACATACTAATAAGTGAGGATAGCATATAGAGGGAAATAATGGCCAGGGAGACAGGGCTTAGTTTGGGAAATCAGTGGCAGTGATTTAAAAAAAAAAAAAAAAAGATAGCTAGGCCTGTATTTTGTATATGGCACTTCCCATATGGCCACTAGGTGGTGCTGTTGATATAGTGCTGAGCCTGGAGTCCGGAAGACTCATTTTCATGAGTTCAAATCTGGCCTCAGACACTTAACTAGCTGTATGAACTGGGGAAAGTCACTTAACCCTGTTTAGATCAGCTTCCTTGTCTGTAAAATGAGTTCAAAACCACTCCAGTTTCTTTGCCAAGAAAAACCCCAAATGGGGTCACGAAGAGTTGGACATGACTGGAAAAAAAAAAAAAAAGACCGAACAACAATAACAAAAACTTCCTATATGATACCCCTTAGTCACCAGACTTAGTAAAATAACGTTAATGAGAAAACATAGCATTGTATTTGCATTAGAAAGATATTCCTCCTCATCACCCCTCTGAAATTTGTTTATATTTTCAGATTAGTAGGTGCCATGTTTCTGTGAGGTCAATACAACACAAGCATTGATAATCTGTTTTTTCAACTAAAGAAACAGAATCATTCATTCAGCCAATCAGAGGTCACACCCTAAATCTGTCCCAGCACATGCTACAGCTTCCCTTTGACCTCATGGTCCCCCTCTAGGGGTATTTCCCATGGAACTTCATTCAACAACACAAAATCACATTACTCCAAATTAAAACCTGATAAATGCCCTAGTAGTTGAACCAAAACTTTGGCTTCTGTGAAGAACAGAAGATCCAATAAATATTCATGTAATCTTCTGGATAACACATTGAAAAGGACAGCTGGCTCAGGAGGGATCATTTGCCTGGTTTAGTATCTGTTTCCATTTACATTAAGAAAATATCGAAAGAAGTTATTATCCACCAGAGGGCTTAGGAGGTACAATGGAAGCTTGATATTGCACCTGATTGCTTTTGACATTTACCTATTGTGAGAGGGAAAATGTGTGAAGATAGCCAAATGACTTTTTACAAAATACAATCTCAGCAGCTATAAAAGAGAAAAGGATATGACAGAGATGGAACACGCTGCATCTGTAAAAATGAGGAACAGGACTTGTCAGCAACACCTGCTTGTAACTATCAACCATTTCAACCTGGCCTGCTGAGAAATTACTCAGAGCCAAGTACACCGATGGTCCTGAACACACTAGAGTGTCTAAAAAAAAAAAATGGAAAAAAGAGGAGTAAGAAAGAAAATGTAGGTTTTATTGAACTTTTTTAACCCTAGTAACTGGGGTGTTTAACTATGAACTGCATTTTTATCACATTTTCTGGAAAAGTGTAGCTTTGAAAAATCAGCTGTTCTTGATCGTTTTATCTGTCAGGGGCACAGCAGGCAAATATCAATAGAAGTCTTTTCAGAGCTCTTATGTGAGTTATTTGACAATTTTCCCCAAAATATAGTAAATTTGTCACCGGGGCACTAAAATGTTGGTTATTATAAATAATGTTGCTCCATTTTTTTAAGGCCTCTGGAAGGTAGAAAATACTGCCACAGTGCAATGGAAGGAGCCTTAGGCTTGGCAAGAGGAGATATTTGTTCCCATTCCAGCTCCACCACTGACTAGCTGTGTGATTTGGGGCAAATTGCTTTACCTCTCTGAACTTCAAGTCCTTATGTATAAAGCAAGATGGACAATTCTTCAACTACTCATCTCACATAGTTGTGATAAATAAAAGAGATAATGTAGGTAAAGTGCTTGGACACCCAAACATCAGACACATCATAATAACTCATTTCTATATGGTGCTTTAAGGCTCATAGGCCTTTTTCCTCACATCTTAGTAAGATAAATAGTAACAATGTTATTATCCACATTTTTCATATTAGAAAACAGGCTTAGCAAAGTGACTTGTCGAAGATCATCTACTGCTAAACAATAGAGCGAGACTTTGAGTACAATTCTTCTAATCCCAAATCCAATGGTCTATGTTTCTTCTCCAAGTTGAGGAGGAGGAAGAGGAGGAGAAGGATGGTGGCTTGGAATTTTCTGCATGACCATATTTAACTTCATAGTCTAGAATGCTGAAATCTCTATTCTGTTTTCTTCCATTTTTTTAAGATAATTCATTAGTTGCTGACAGTGATTTGTCAACCTCAGTTTCTTCATCTATAAAATGGGGATAATAATAGCACCTCCCTGCCAGGAGTATGGTGAGAATAAAATGAGATCATATATGTAAAGCACTTTGGAAACCTAAAGTGCTCTACAAATGCTAGCTATTATAATCAATGCATCATAACAGGTTATTCATAGGCTAACAGGAGAAATTAAAACAAAGGGTTTTTAAGCTGCTTGGAAGGCTATTAAAAGAATGAAGGACTTCAGTAAGAAAACACTTTACAAAATTGCTTATTCTCTCATCTTCAATTAAGTATTCCTCCTTACTTGGGGAAACTGAAATGGATAATTGCTGATAAATTGATTCTGGCACCAAAACTAGAAAAGGAAATGCTTTTGTCTTTTTCCGCTTTCTTCCTCTTTCAATGCTTTTTCCTGGGCACTTATAACATATTATTTTGTCCATTTTCCATTGCAGATATTAAAAACAAAATGTTTTTCCAAAGTGAAAGCACCCTAAGGCTGAATGTGTTTAACCAGTCAAGTCAGTCCAAACAGTCAAATCAGTTTGATCATGTAGACACAACTTAAGAATGCCACATTACTCTGACCTCATTGATGTGTGTATGTTTTCCCCTAGTGCAGATCACAATCTATTTATAGCCTTCTTGTCTTGTATATGTGTTATATCTGTCTTCATTGTACATCCTTGATAGAAGATCTGCCTAATGGCCATCTTCTAGAACTTTAGATATTTCATGAATACCAGTGAAGCCATCCATTTCTTTTTTTTTCTTTATTTCTTTTTTTTTTTTTGGTTGCACAGCGTCACACAGCTAGTAAGTGTCAAATGTCTAAGGCCAGATTTGAACTCAGGTCCTCCTGAATCCAGGGCCAGTGCTTTATCCACTAGCTACCCTCAAGCTATCCATCTCTTAACCCTCAGTCTTAATACATGACTAGCCCACCTTCTTTTCCAATCGTATATTTCCAGGGTAACATCTTTTTACACCACCTCTCAACCCACAAATTGTTGCTGTTAATGTACTACAGCCTGGTAGTTTCTACTGAAAATGAATTCAAATGGAAAAAATCTCTTTCCATCCTCACTTCTGACCATATGTTCAGTACAAAGAATATGGTGGAGAATAATTGACCAGTTAGGTCCAAAGTGAGCAAATCATGCATACAAACCTAAAATTTCATTAGTGAAGGAAAACTCCAACCTAGGAAAATCCCTCTTCCAGTGGAGATAGAGCTTCCCAAGAGTAATGGGATTTGCCCAAGATCACAAAACCCGTTTGTATCAGAATAAGAACTTTGAACCCAAATCTTCCTGGCTTCAAGACCAACTATTTATCTGTTATATCTGCTGCCTCTCATAAAAATGCAGGTAAAATACCAACTGCTTTTCAAAAAATTGTGCAACTTATTTGGCTACAAATTTTAGGGAAGGCTTTTTCCTTTCTTTCTTTTCAAACTAAATGTCATGAACTATTAATAGATTTCTCTTTTTTGTATTTTCATGCTTCGGGGGGGGGAGTGGAAATCAGTTTACAATTTCGTAAAACGTTTTAGCCACAAAATTTTGAGAGGTAATGTATGTTTTTCCCACATCATCCTGACCTTGTTAACCAGAAGTTCTTGCTTAAAATATTATTCACCTGAGATAATGGGACTTTTCCCTAGCAGTACCCTCTTGTGCAGTGCTCTCCCTCTTGACCACCACCTTTAGGTCTCCCTTGCTTCCTTTCAGACTCAACTCAAATGCTAATTTCATCAGAAGACCTTTTTCACTCTCTCCCCCAATCCTCATAGCTAATGTCTTTCCTCCATCATTATCTCCCTGTGTATATCTTGCACCTTTATAATTGTTTGATTGTTGTCCTTCCCATTAGAATGTGAGTTCCTTGAAGGCAGCAGACGTATTTGCCTTTCTTTGTATCCCTAGTACAGTGTCTGGAGCATATGAAATGCTTACTAAATGCCTTTTTTTTTTTTTTTGCGGGGCAATGAGGGTTAAGTGACTTGCCCAGGGTCACACAGCTAGTAAGTGTCAAGTGTCTGAGGCTGGATTTGAACTCAGGCACTCCTGAATTCAAGGCCGGTGCTTTATCCACTGTGCTACCTAGCTGCCCCACTAAATGCCTTTTGATTGAATGATATTCACTTAAGCATGTAGATCAAAATAAAACACACCCCTTCACTCTGTCCATCAAAAACAAGAGAGGTAGAAAAGTCAGTCAATTTTCATTAACATACTTAATAGCACTGCTGGCAATCAATCAGCAAGCATTTATGGAGTGCTTAGGACACACCACACATTGTACTAAGTGCTAGAATTAAAAGTCAAGCTCAAGAATATGTGTTTTTAAATTATGCGTCTTCATTTGGTTTATCAACAACATTTTCATAGTGAAATGTTTTTAATTTGTTTTTCACTATTTTAAGGGCTATTTCCTTGCCTCTTTTGTTGATGTCATTTCAGTCGTGTCAGACCCTCCATGACCCCATTTGGGGTTTTCTCAGCAAAGATACTGGAGTGGTTTGCCATTTTCTTCTCAAGCTCATTTGATAGAGGAGGAAACTGAGGCAAACAGGGCCAAGTGACTTGCCCAGGGTCACCCAGCTAGTAAGTGTCTGAGGCCACATTTGAACTCTGGAAGATGAGTCTTCCTGACTTCTGGCCTAGCATTCTGCCTACTCTGTCACCCAGTTGCCCTTGGTTCCCTCTCTCCTTTTATCATAAAAATCTGATATGAGCATGAGATATCTCACAGTAGATCTCTGGTTGGCCATATTAAAAATAATGGCAGCAGAAGGGATCCCAGATAAAGCCCACCTTCCAAAATGTCTGCAGCTTTCCAAGGCAGCCAAGGCTGTTTTCTTCCACAAAAGCCCTCCTCTGATGTCACATTATGGCAAGGAAGTGGCATGAGGCTCTCCGGGGCTATGTCAGGAGCCAAAGCTTCATGCAGGTCCTTCCAAGCTGGAATCACTTCAAATACAATTCCCAAATCAAGTCATAACAGCTGCCCAAGGGCCAGCCTGGCTAAGTGCAGTGGAGAGACTCAGCACCAGAAATCCAGGGGTGAATTTTTGTGCCAAGACAATCCATGAACCAGATGAAAATACAGTATTCCCTTCAGTCTTATGTGGCCCCCTTCCACTTCTGCAGTGATAGCACTGGAACAGCAGAAAAAAAAACTACAGAATCAGGTAGCATGGAAGGGTGGTGATCAGTGCTGGTAGAGGGAATACTCCCGCCAGGGAGATCACAGATCCATCAAAATGTGAAGTCAATTAAGTGCATGAAACCATCCTTCTCTTTCCCGCTTTATCTTTCCCCAAGTGAGTGAGTAGCTGTAACAGGCCTCTCTTGTGCCTTTTTGGTTTTGTTGTTTTAATAAAAATATCCTTTTATGCCTCATTATCCACACACTATTCTTCCTCTTCTTTGTTAAGCTGTCCCCTCCCCTTATCTGAATCATCCTAAGCCCATGGTGAGGTCTCTTTCCAAATCCCCATTATGCTTTTTGTTGATGCCAAATATTTGGCATTTACATACCACCTTTTATTAGTTAATAATTGCGATCATAATCATGATTGACATTTTGTAGCTCTCTAAAACTTGCAAAAATACTTCATGCCCATTATCTTATTTAATTAGCATGGCATAATAGCTAATGTACTAAGCTTGGAGGCAGGAAGACCTGGATTCTGACCTACCAGCTGTGTGACCATGGACAAATCACTTAATAACAGTAATAATGACAGCTGTCATTTGTATAGCACTTTAAGGTTTGCACAGCCCTTTTCATTTTTGCTTTTCACAACAGCTCTGCAGTGGGGTTCTTGGTGTTTATGTTGGTGGTATTGTTCAGTCGTTTCAGTCATGTCCAACTCTTCATGACCCCATTGGAGTTTTCTTGGCAAGGGTACTGGAGTGGTTTGCCATTTCCTTCTCCCGCTCATTTTACAGATGAGGAAACTGAGGCAAACAGGGTGAAGTGACTTGCCTAGAGTCACACAGCTAGGAAGTGTCCGAGGCTAGATTTGAATGTAGGTCTTCCAAACTTCAGGCCTGGCGCATTATCCACTGTACCACCTTGCTGCCCCAGCAGCTATTATTATACCCCATTGAACATATTAGGAAAATGAGGCTCTGAGAGGTTCAATGGCTACCCTTTGGTCATATAGATAATAAGTGCCAGGGTAAGATTCAAAACCAGGTCCCTCCTAAGTTCAAATCTATTTTGTTTTCCTCTACACCATAATTTGCACCCTGTCTCCCCAACAAGGTCCTTGTGTACAAAGACTATACCTTTTTAGCTTTGTAGTACAGTGTATAGAATGTTGTAATCAGGAAGCCCTGAGTTCCAATTAAGCATCAGTCACTTGCTAGCTGTGTGACCTTGGGCAAGTCACTTAACCTTTGTCTGCCTTAGTTTTCTCATCTGTAAAGTCAGAGAAATAATATCACCTACCTCCAAGGGTTGCTGTGAGGATGAAATATTTATAAAGCACTTTGTAAGCCATAAAGCTCTGTATAAATGCTAGCTACCATCATCATTCTCATTATTATCATTAGCACAATGACACATAATCAATAATCATTAAATGTGTGTCAATTAACTGTTGACTCAACCTTTCGACATAACCCCATATTCTCAGTAGTTAAGTTAAATGACCATTGTAAAGGACCCTTTAAATCCAAATGATAGACTGTCCTCAATTTTCTTTAAAAGAAAATAAAAACAACAATAATCTAAATGAAATCATTTCTCTTTATATCTGTTTGCAAATTTGGGCCCAGACTATCTTTTTTCCTTCTCTCTAAACTAATAATGTGCTGGGAAAAGGAAAAATAATAATAAAACCTCACACAGCTGAAAGGGACTAAATTAATGACAGTTTCTGTAGATGTCCTTTGAAGCATATTTCATATTTTATTTTGTCATCTTCATTTATCATACTCCTCACTGATTAGTTTGACTGTAACCTGTGCTGCATTCACTTTCCCCTGCTAATACATCCATCCATGTATAAGCCCACCTTGTAGACTCTATTAATCCTGAGATAATTAAACTCAAATGTGAGTCACCTAATGCCACACTTTTTGTGTCTCAGAAATGGAACAAAGGATAAGCAGCCTCGTAAGAGATATGGAAGAAAGAAGGCCTAGCAAATGTTTTGTATCAGAACTCTGCAGGTCACAAGAGACCACAAAGAATCACTTCTAGAGTTCAATAAGGAACTCAAGGACCAAGACCTTACTCTCCATTTTTTTCCTGCTCCTCCAAAGGACCAAATACAATGTATTGAGCACACAATGGTTAATTGGTATATGCTTTTTCACTAAAGGAACAAATCAAGTCTTTACAGGATGCCATTGATTCACACTATCCCACATCATGAGGTGTGCACCAGAGCTATAGCAGCTCTTATGTTTCAAATCAACCATATAACAAGGTTGCAGTCCAGAAACCCAACAACCAAAGAGAAGGGACATCATGGATCCTTGCAACTCTGAAGTTATAAGATCATAGAATCATGGGATTTGGGTGTAGGTCATCTAGTGCAACAATTTCATATTTAGCTGAGTTTATCTAAATGTATCTGGAAAAAAGGTAGTAGTATATGGTACAATGTCAAAAAGAGCAATCTCATCTATAGAATTATGATGTTAGATGTGTTTTACAAAAATATAATCATCAACAAACATTTATTAAGTGCTTACTGTGTGTTAGTCAATATGCTAAGGAAGAGAGATACAAAAACAAAAATGCCACAGTTCTTGCACTCAAAGAGCTTACATTTCTATCAGGGAAATCAAAATTTATACATATGAGAAGATACGAAATATATATAAACTTTTAAAAATGAATTTGGTGGGAGACACATTAACAGCTATAAAAAATAAAAAAGGCCTCGTGGTAGGAGACAGGCTTGAATTGAATTTTGACTGAAGCTAGGGATTCCAGGACACAGAGGTAAGGAGAGAATGCATTCCAAGCTTGGGGGAAGAGACCATGCAAATACATAGTATTGGGAAATTAAATGATGGAGGCAACAGCAAGTCAGCTAATTTGGATGGATTAAAGAATATGTGTAAACCAGCATGACTAATACAGAAATATGTTTAATGCGATTGTACATCTATAACCTCTATCAGATTGCTTACTGTCTTGGGGAGGGGGAAGGGAAGGAAAAAATCTGAAACTAGAAATCTTATAAAAACAAATGTTGAAAACTATCTCTACATGTAACTGGAAATAATAAAATACTTTTATAAAAAAAAAAAGAATATGTGAAAAGGAGCACCGGGTCATGTTTGCAAAGGCAGGCTAGAACCAGATTGTGAAAGTCTTTGAGTGGAGGCGAGAAATAGGGAGCTCGTAAGGTTTCTTAAGCAGGGAGGTGGCACGGAGAGGCCATATCCTAGAGAAGCTGCGTGGCAGAGAGGACAGTGGGCTGACCTTGTAGTCAGGAACACCCAGTTCAGGTCGGGGCTCTACTGTATAATGGCTGTCCAGCCCTGTTCCATCCATTTAACTTCTGAGTTGCCCCCAGGCTGTACTCTGTAGAGATGCATTGTTGTACTCATAAAGATGCATTGTTGAACTCCACTGATACAGGCAGCTTCTTTGTGGTAGTATTCCACACACCAATGAAATCACAGTTCTAGACTATATGAACATGTATGTAACATATATGTGTGTGCATGTGTATATATGTATATACACATATATAATAGGAATGGACTGTCCTTAAAGCATGCACAGATATTCCCTGCCTGGTTTTAGTTCAAGCATCTACACGAAATCTTGGGAGGAACCTCTTTCCAGCCATGTTTGACTTTTCTGTGTGATGAAAGAGTTTAGAATTAGCTGAAGAGAAGCCAGAAAAACTGATGACTCAGGGGCTTCTGATCCTAAGTGAGTGAGTATATAAAAGGGGTCACCCATTCCTTCCTTTCTTCCTTTCCTTTGTGACTGTGAGGAGATAGAATTACTTAGAATGGCCTCCAAGAGCAGCATGGGGGTAGAGAATGGCAGCAGAAGATCTAGCGGTCCCAGCAGAGTCATCGGTTAGAATTGAATGGTGTGGAGCCAAACTGAAGCCCGAGGCCCTCACACACCTGAACATAGCCAAGTAGTGGGGCTCTAGTGGCTGCAAGGCCTGAGCAGCTGCAGAGCAAGAGTACTGCCTTTGATTCTGCCCTTGTGTCTACCCTATATCATTCAGCTCTGAATGATAACGAAACATCTAACTTCATTGGGTCACCTAGATACTTCCATCTCAAATTACTTATCAGTCTGTGATCAAGAAGGAGCACACACAAGAGAAATGAGACTGCCATGTACTTATGGCTTCCATAGCCAGGTGGAAGATGGGTAGCTAGTCATCTCTTACTAGCTCTAGAGATGGGGATATGGAGGGCTGACAGCTCATGGTAGTCCTGCTTCCTTGGCAGCCTTAGGGGAAAGAAAGTGAGGAAGAAGTGGTTGGCCCTTTTCAAATACCTACTCATTTAGGGCTCAGCAACAACTAAGTTACAAGTTCTTCCCACTCTATACCCAACTGGAAGGCTATTTAGAATCACACATATCGGGGGCAGCTAGGCAGCGCAGTGGATAAAGCACCAGCCCTGGATTCAGGAGGACCTGAGTTCAAATCCGGATTCAGATACTTGACACTTACTAGCTGTATGACCCTGGGCAAGTCACTTAACCCTCATTGCCCTGCAAAAAACAAATAAACAAACAAAAGAATCACATATATCAGCCATGAGGTTACACATGGCATGAAATAGGGAATTCCCAAAATTCTATGTAATGATTTTTACTTTAATGAGGCAGGGAATAGCTGTATATGCTTCAAGGACTACCCTCTCCCTTACCACCACAGGTCAGTCCACCCATCTTTCAAAACATATACAAGCACACACAGCAATATAATATACATATATATGTATATTTTATTTTTCAGTCCACCCATCTTGCAAAGCATATACAAGCACACACAGCAATATAATATACATATATATGTATATTTTATTTATATATATATATATATATCATCTAGGTAACTCAGTAGATAGAATACTGGGCTTTGAGCTAGGAGAACCTGAGTTGAAATCCAACCTTAGATACTTACTAGCTATGTTACCCTAGGCAAGTCACTAACCTGTTTCCCTTAATTCACTGGAGAAAGAAATGGCAAATCACGCTAGTATCTTTGCTAAGAAAACCCCATGGGTGGCATTGACATGTTATGGTGCACAGGATCATGAAGAATTGGACGTAACTGAATGATGAACAACAGCAAATGTTTGTATGTATGTTTGCATAGATGCATGTAATCCAAAGGCATGGGTTACAGCTCTTCCCATAAAATGAATCAAGAACAAAAATTGTTTTGGATTTCTTTTAACACTAAACCACCCTGAATGTAAGAAAGCTCCATTGCATCAGATTTTTGAGCCTCAAGTGAAGTTTCACACATCATACCATGCTATCTCTGTTTGTTTCCCCCAAGATCTTTATGTCAAGGTGTTCATTTTTCCCAAATATCCAGGGATCCAGAGCTTCCTTGTCAGTAAGACTAACATAAAGGGTTAAAATATTGTAATTGCTTGACATTACAGGTTAGAGAGGCATGCAGTCTTAGAGTGATGGTAGATTGAGTTCCAACAGTTACATGAGGACACTAATGAGTTGGTGAATTTCAGTGAAAGGTTGAAAAGGATGAGTAATAGGAACCAAGGTCAACACCTCTTCATTGCTTTGTGATTGCATTGTGATGCACAAGATGCAGTTTTGTCATGACCTTAAGGAACCTCATCATGGAGAAAATTTAACTCTATCTTGTTGAGAAAGAGACTATTCTGATCATCACATTCATTAAAGTATTCCTCTAGACCATCCTCTGATATGCTTTTATAAGTGGGGAAATTTTAGTTAATGTAAAGTGAAATTCTTCAGGTGTCAAACTTTCTGAAATATTATGTTTATTAAAGCAAATGTCAATTAAGGCTGTTATAATAGGATTTCAACACCTTTAATTTACTAGTTGCATGTTTTTTAATGCCATAACTAATTCAACTTATGGTTTACAACAGGTAGTCAATTAATCATTCTAAGTGGCTGCCTCTTGATCTTAATTTCTTGCTATGTAGGACATTATATAAATGTCCTAATAAAATTGATATATCGCTGAAAAGGTCTGAGTGACCCGAAAATAGAAAGTCACTTAACCAATTCTTTAAGGGAAACTCAAAATTGTACTAATAATACTAGCAGGTATATTTACAGAAAATCTTTCTTCTGAGAGTTACAATACATTAAAAAGGTTTTCCAACTAATCTTCTCCTGGTCCAGCTTAGATAGAACTCTGGGCCTGAAATCAGGAAGACCTGAGTTCAAATTTGACCTCATACACTTGCTAGCTGTTTGACCCTGAGCAAGTCACTTAACTTCTTTCTGCATCAGTTTCCTCAACTGTAAAAAATGAGAATAATATAATGATAATAAGATGATAATAATAGCACCTATCTCATAGGGTTGTCATAAGGATCAAATGAAGTAATACTTGTAAAGCAATTAGCACCATGCCTAGCAGATAATAAGGGCTTAATAAATTTGGGTTCCTTCATTTTGATAAAAATCTTCCTTACTTCCCTGAACTAAAAGATTAAATTAAAGGACAATAGTTGGCCTTGAAGCTGACAGCTCTAGAGAATGAGACCAGATTACTTACTCCTTTCTGCACGAAGAGGTGTAACTGACCTTCAATTAGCCCATCACTAGGGGTCTCCTGTGTCCTTTCAGGTGTCTTCATCCAATGGCCAATCACCTGTAATCTGACTCAGTGCTGACTGAGTTTGCCAGTTTGATCAGGGACTAGCAGTGGTCCACATCTGTAATATTAAGGCATTTAGGAAACTCCTAGATTTACCTGGTCTATGTTTATGTGTTTTAGTCATTTGTGTTTTTATGCACAATCACCTCAAAGACCTAGATAATATAAAACAGGAGATCACTGGATTTAGAGTAGGAGCAGCTAGGTGGTTCAGTGGCTAGAGCACTAGCCCTTGAGTCAAGAAGACCTGATTTCAAATCAAGCCTCAGCCACTTAATAGCTGTGTGACCTGGGCAAATATACCTGCTAGTATTATTAGTACAGTTTTAACCTCTGTTTGCCTTATCTACTAGAGAAGGAAATGGAAGACCACTCTGGTTTTTTTGCCAAGAAAATCCTACAGATAGTGTTGGCATGCTGTGGTCCATGGAGTCATGAATAGTCAATTATTGAATGACTCAACAACAACTAGGATTTAGAGTAGGAAAGGATGTTGGAGACCATGTAATTTATTTGTTGGTTTTTTGGGGGTTTTTTTGGTTGGGCAATGAGGGTTAAGTGACTTGCCCAAGGTCACACAGCTACTAAGTGTCAAGTGTCTGAGGCTGGATTTGAACTCAGGTCCTCCTGACTCCAGGGCCAGTGCTCTATCCACTGTGCCACCTAGCTGCCCCCCGACCATGTAATTTAAATCCCTTGTTTTACAAATGAGAAAACAAAGACCCAGAGCAGTAACATGACAAACCCATGGTCATATAAGTGATAATTATCAGAACTCAGGTCCTCTGACTCCAAAACCAACATGCTTTCCACCATACCACACATTCATATTTTAGATTAATTTCATTTTTTGGTTCTAAAATTGAACCTGGACAAGTCTGGGGCACAGAGAAGCAACAAATTTGCCTGGAGTATGGGGCCTAAATGAGATGCAATGGGTACTCATAGTCATCTAACTCTATGATAAGGAAGAAGACCCCACATGTAGCTTTTTGGCAATAGGTGCTGTACTATAGTGTTGGGCTCCCTCATCTAAGTGAGGCAGGGTACCTCAGTAAAGAAGATCTCTGTAAAGAAGATGCTTGGAGCTAGATTCTACCAGTTACCACTTGGAATAAGGCCACATGGTTAAATGGGAGCTTCCAGGACCGGGCAGTATATGTCATAAATATCCTGGGTATGTATGGTATATAGTAGTACACAGTGATTCATCCCACTGGCAAGATCAGCTAAGACCTGAGTTTGGACATTAGAAAACCCTTCTAGTTTAAGCTGTGCTCTACCTCAACACTTTCAATAGCAGGATCCTAGCCCTCTCACTGCATGTCTTATTCTCCCCTTAGTAGCTTGCTGCAGTCCAGGATAAAGTTTCTTGACCTTTTTTTGCCTTGTAGACCCTTTGGGAGTCTAGTGAAGCCTATGATTATTGGTGTTCAGTCATTTCCAATTCTTAGTGACCCCCATTTGGGGTTTTATTGCCAAAGATATTGAAGTAGTTTGCCATTTCCTTCTCCAGCTCCTTTTATAGATGAGGAAACTGAGGCAAATGGGATTAAGAGACTTGCCTAGGGTCACAACAACTAGTGTCTGAGACTGAATTTGAACTCAGGTCTTTCTGACTCCAAGCCCAGAACTCTATCCACTGCACCACCTACCTGCCCTAAAAGCCTATGGATAGGGGGCAACTAGGTGGCACAGCAGATAAAGCACCAGCTCTGGATTCAGGAGGACCTGAGTTCAAATCCGGCCTCAGACATTTGACACTAGCTGTGTGTCTCTGGGCAAGTCACTTAACCCTCATTGCCCCGCAAAAATATATATATATATATATATAAGCCTATGGACTCCTCAAAATAAAGGATTTGGAGGGTTTTTTAGTTTTGCTTTGTTTGTTTGTTGATGCATTAAGAAAATATATATAGGGGGCAGCTAGGTGGCTCAGTGGATAGAGCACTGGCCCTGGAGTCAGGAAGACCTGGGTTCAAATCCGGCATCAGATACTTGATGCTTACTAGCTGGGTGACCTTGGGCAAGTCACTTAACCCCCATTGCCCAAACAAAAAAAAGAAAGAAAAAGGAAATATATAGAGAATCACCGAAAAAAAAATCCAAAGGTTAGTAAAAATTAAAATGTCATTTTCTTGCATCCAAATTCACAGAGTCCAGTTTAAGTACCTCTGGTTTAGGAATTTTTTCATCTGTTGATTCACTTTCTCCTATGGGATCCCACGGATCTCCTTTCTCCCCTTCTAAACAACTCCCTATGAAGCAGGAACTATATATCTTTCTCTCCAAGGACAAAAGACACTCCCCTTCCCAATTTCTACTCACTCTCATCATTCATCACACCAGACAAGGATTTGGCAGCCACCTTCTTTTCATTTATTTAAAGGGGGAAACAGATTCATAAGTAATAACAATAATGGTAAGCAATTGAGAAGCAAATCATTTGTAAGGAAACAGCTGCCTAAGCCTCCTCTGATTAGTGACAGAACTGCCTGCTTCTGCTAAATTTTGCCTCTCTCCTGACAGGAGGGGGACCAGAAAGAGTTTATGCCCCAGTTTAATATGAGCTTTTAGGGAAGTTCACCTTTAATAGGCAAGGAGAAGCAAAGGAAAGCTCTCTCCCACTGCTCTCCACTCCCTCATTAGCTCTTGGTCAGGGGAAAGAGTCCAGTTCTCAGCTGCAATGTGATCTCTAATAGTCAGGGAACCCTAGAGGAACTGTATGCCTGCCCTTCATCCACTCACACCCTCTGTTACAGAAAACTAATACAGTGATCCCTTCCACATTACAGAGTCAGGAGCACAGAACCCCCTCAACCTGGAAAATCCATGTAAAAAATTTTGGCCCTCCTTTCGTACCAGAGAAGAAGTCTGAATTATTATGGTATTAAAAGACAAAATATGTTGATATTATACAATACTATACATATATTTTATACATTGCTGAGTTTCTAAACTTTTCCTGTCTGCTGGCCTTTAAATGTCATCTGTGACTTCTGCAAAACTTCCCAAAAATTCCCATTTAATTTCTTATGCAAACCCACAATATATCGAAACTGAGATGGGGAAACTTGCAATGTGAAAGGGATAACTGTACTCTTCATCCTTCTTCTTCCTCAGAATTCTCTCCCACAAACCAGTGAATTCTGGGAAGGAGCCCTGATTCAGTTTGCTCTAACCATGGCTGGAATCTAATATCTCTGTTGTAATATACTACAGAATGTAGCTATAGTGATATTCTACATATTAATTGATTTACTTATTTATAGGCATTTTGTATTCTCCCCAATAGAATATAAGCTTCTTGAAGACAGTGATTATCTCATTTTTGTCTTTGTATTCCTAGCATTGTGTTTCCTAAATGTAACCAACACCCCAAAGCCCATTAGTATGAGTTTTGTTCCTCATTGGTAGAGATCAATGTGGCCACCCTCTGTGAAGGGCAATTTTGTTGAACTGGCTTTCACTAAAGCCAAGGTGGGGGGGAACCCAACAGCAGCAAAAATTGGCCTCTTCAGATTTCAGGCTGTAGTCACAAAAATACCATCTTGCTGACCTAAAATGAATGTTGACTTTTTGGGGTACTTTGTTCTGTTTGATCTTGTAGCAAGTAAACTACTTCTTCGTCTATGTAAGCATTACTTGCTGCTAATCCAGTCACAGTGGTTTTTGGACAGGTTAACACCAGAAGAAGTAACCTATGTACTTAGTGTAGAAGTGATTCGTGCCTGTGCATATACATGTCCACCTACAGATATTGGACTCAAAGGGAAGATTTTGTAGAGAGGAAGGAAATATATATGTTTATGAAAAAGGACTGAACACCAGTGAATAAGAAATGTCAGTTAATGTTTTTAAAGTAAATACCAACTAAATGTCCATAAGGAGAAGCAATAAATCAGATTAAGTGACCTCTTCCATAACTTCTAACTCTAGTATTCTATGATAATCATGATTTTATTTTTTATTTTAATTCATTTATTTCATCTTTTCCAATTACATATAAAGACAGTTTTCAAAATTCATTTTTGTAAGATTTTGAGTTCCAAATCTTTCTCCCTCCCTCCCTTACCCCCTCCCAAAGCCCTCAAGTATTCTGATATAGGTTACACATTACAATCATGTTAAACATATTTCTTCATTAGTCATATTGTGAGAGAAGAATCAGAACAAAGGGGGAAAAACACAAGAAAGAAGAAACAAAAAAAATAAAACAACAAAAGTGAAAATTGTATGCTTCAACCTAAATTCAGATTCCATAGTTTTTTTTCTAGATGTGGAGAGCATTTTCTGTCATGACTCTTTTGGTATTGTCTTGGATCATTGTATTTCTGACAAGAACTGAATCTATCACAGTTGATCGTCACACAGTGTTATTGATACTGTGTACAATGTTCTCTTGGTTGTGCTAATTTCACTCAACATCAATTCATATAAGTCCAGGTTTTTCCAAAATCTGCATGCTCATCGTTTCTTACAGCACAGTAGTATTCCATTATATTCATATACTACAACTTGTTTAGCCATTCCCCAATTGATGGGCATCCCCTCAATTTCCAAGTCTTTGCCACCACAAAAAGAGCAGCTATAAATATTTTTGTACATGTGGGTTGTTTTCCCTTTTTTATTATGTCTTTGGGACATAGACCTATTAGTACTATTGCTGGGTCAAAGCGTATGCACAGTTTTATAGCCTTTTGGTCATGGTTACAAATTGCTCTCCAGAATGCTTGAATCAATTCACAACTCCACCAACAATGCATTAATGTTCCAGTTTTCCCACATCTCCAACATTTATTAGTTTCCCTTTTTTTTCATATTAGCCTATTGGATGGGGGTGAGGTATCTCAGATTAATTTTAATTTGTATTTCTCTAATCAGTAGTGATTGAGAACATTTTTCATATGGCTGTAGATAGCTTTAATTTCTTCATCTGAAAACTGCTTGTTCATATACTTTGACCATTTCTGAATTGGGGAATGACTTGTATTCTTATATATTTGATTCAGTTCTCTATATATTTGAGAAATGAGGTCTTTATCAGAAGCACTGGCTGTAAAATTTGTTTTCCAGCTTTCTGCTTTCCTTCTTCTTCTTTTTTTTTTTTTTTTTTTTTTTTTTTTTGGTGAGGCAATTGGGGTTAAGTAATTTGCCCAGGGTCACACAGCTAGTAAGTGTTAAGTGTCTGAGGTCGGATTTGAACTCAGGTCCTCCTGAATCCAGGGCCGGTGCTTTATCCACTGTGCCACCTAGCTGCCCCTTCTGCTTTCCTTCTAATCTTGGTTACATTGGTTTTGTTTGTGCAAAAACTTTTTAATGTAATGTAGTCAAAATGATCCACTCTTCATTTCATAATGTTCTCTATCTCATCTTTGGTCATAAGTTCTTTCCCTCTTCACAGATATGAAAAGTAAAGTATTCCTTCCTTTTCTAATTTGCCTATGGTATCACCCTCTATGTTTAGAATAATCATGATTTTAAATAAAATGTTCTTATTTTTTCATTCATTCAGTCCCATCAATAAGCTGGAAATGTTTTAATTTTCACACATCATACATTTTGTAGCAGAGTTTCAAGTTGTCAATATTTTCAAATTCTAATAATTATCCCAAACCATTGAAAAATTATCCCTCATTTATGAATTTGCTCATTTCCTACCCCACTCCACTGCGATCTTTTGGGCATGTTAGGATTTTATCTGTGTTAGGATTTAATCTGTCACATAGGCAACCTACAGAGAGTGAAAGAATAAACATAAGCATAAA
This sequence comes from Dromiciops gliroides, assembly GCF_019393635.1. Classification (NCBI taxonomy): domain Eukaryota; kingdom Metazoa; phylum Chordata; class Mammalia; order Microbiotheria; family Microbiotheriidae; genus Dromiciops; species Dromiciops gliroides. Next base: position 150,446,024 of record NC_057865.1, on the reverse strand, counting down.
ACAAAGCATTTCTTACAGGTGAGATCAGTCCCTACCTATCCAAAACATGAATAAACCAATAGCCATCTCTCATTGATTTTCTAAAACTTGTTTCTTCACTGTTCCCAGTCTCTAATGCCTTAAAGGGGAAAATAGGGAAGGGAAGATGAATAGGAAAAAGCTATGGTAGAAAGAATACTAAATTTGTTGTCAGAGGGTGCATAAGTTTGAATTGCAGCTCTGTGACATTGAGCAAATGCCTTAACCTTGTTGGACCTTGATATTCCTCTGCTGTAAAATAAAGGTGTTACACTCCACAGTTTCTAGGGTCCTTTATAGTTCTAAATCTTATGACCTTGCTTCTTTAACTCATGAGGAAAATTTGCAGTCCTCTATTCCCTTAAAATTCAAAAAAAAAAAAAATACATCCACATGCACTGTATGTGTCTTAGAGTTGCCAAACTGCTCAGAATTTAGCTTAGTAAAATCTGCCTCCTTTAACCTTTATCTTAGTAAGTGAAATTGGAACTTAAATTTCTCATAACTGTTTCTCAACTCACCAGTTAATGACCATTTTAATATTTATTCATGTCTCTTTTTTATTCCACTCAAAAGGAAAGAAATGTAAAGAGTGGTGAATGACATCCCTAGCATTTGCTACATTTTGTATGTGTATATATACTTGTATATATTATCTAGAACAAAGCTTCTTAGGGGGTCATGAAAAATTTGGCAGTAATGTTTGATTTATATGCCTATTTTATGTACCTATATACCCAGGGTTGGATAAAAATTTCTTGAGCAAAAGGGGTAACCAGTGGAAAGAGTTTAAGAAGCTCCACTCTGGGGGGGAGCTAGGTCATGCAGTGGATAAAAGCACCAGCCTTGGATTCAGGAGAACCTGAGTTCAAATCCAGCCTCAGACACTTGACACTTACTAGATGTGTGACCCTGGGCAAGTTACTTAACCCTCATTGCCCTGCCAAAAACAAACAAACAAACAAACAAACAAAAACCTCTGCTCTGGAATGTAAATCTCCTTGAGGGCAATAAGCTGTTTGAAATTGATAGATTGTTCACTTATGATGTGTCAAGTGTGAAATTCTATTTTTAGGTCCATTCATTAAATGATAGGAGAGAACACTGAGATTTTTGTAAAGAAATATAACTCCTAGAGAAGTAAATACTTATATCCCATTGATGAGATGGGACTTAGAAATCCATTTTTTTTTTCTAAAAGTAGTAACAATTGTTGTGGGTTTCTTCTTAGCTGTGCCACATAAAATTGGCCGTATTATTGATGGAAGTCCTGCAGATCGCTGTGCAAAACTAAAAGTTGGGGACCGAATATTAGCTGTGAATGGCCAATCTATCATCAACATGCCTCATGCAGATATCGTCAAGCTCATTAAAGATGCAGGTCTTAGCGTAACTCTTCGAATCATTCCTCAGGAAGGTAAGTAGCCTTAACATGGCCTCACAGAGTCATTGGGACCCTTCAGTACAGGACATTGTTCCTGACTTGCTTGCTATTATCATAGGGTCTACATAGCTGCTATCAGTAGAGTATTCATGAGTTGTTATTTCCAGTTTCCCTCAACTACTGCCTGACTTTTTATAGATCTTAACTAATTTTGTCCATGGAACAAGTTAAGTGACTTTCTAGTCAAAACATTTTAAAGCCAGAGACAATCAATTATTCAGCTGCTCCTTATAGTATGAATAGTACTGCAATTTCAGAGAAGAGTTATTATGTTGTTGAATTCTAAGGCCCCTTGAATATCAATGAGAGACCCACAGTTTTGAAAAATGCCTTGAAATACATAGTACTTGAGCCCTGGAGAATTCTTCTTACTTCACATTTGGCTAGACCAATCTTAAAAACCTTGAGGAAACTATGGTAGACCAAAGGAGACTGGACATCTCTTTCCCATATAAGAAAAGTTTTATGTCACAAATTCAGAATTTCCACTTAAGCCTTTGAAAACTCATTGTGAAACAATGGCTCCATCCTGAGGCCCGGAAGAGAGTCACCATTTTTACAACTTAGGGCAGTTTCTCAACAGAGAACAGAGTCTGAAGAATGAATTCAACATCCCCATATGCGGGGCGCTTGCTACTCCCCACCTAATGAGATTAGAATTGCATCTCAGTAGCATGTTGTCCTCTGTAGAAGTTGATGTGATTACTTAGCTCATTGTCATCTGTTTTATTTAGATCTCCCTAACTCCCTCTGAGTGCAGTCTAACACTCTCACAGCAGTCACTGAATCACTAAATAGCCACCTGGTTTTTCAAATCGATGCAGAAGAAGAATCAGAGAAGAATGTATATATATATATATATATATATATATATATATATATATATATATATATCATTTTCAAAGGAGATACCCATAGATATTCTCCCTTTATCTACCTCCTTATTTATCATGAACTGACCGAAAATGAGGTCTGAACATATCTTAATGAAAATATGATGCTACCTGCAAACCCAATTAACTTTTCTACAAATGTTGGAGAGAATGTTTTTTGTTACCTGAGTCTTAAAGAGATTTAGCAATTTGCCCATAGTCACCCAACTAATAAATGACCAAGATAGAATTTGAACCCAGCTCTTCCTTACTTCAAGCTCAGCATTCCATCCATTATATCACATTGCCTCTCCAATATTTAATGGGGATTCAAACCATTTGAGCAAGATTGGTTATTGAAAATCTGAACTGACTTGATGTGTTCTCAGTGTGAAATATGCCAATTTCTTCTCTTGTCTCAATACACAAAAGTAATTACAGTTGAAACTTTAACAAATTATGAAAAAGATTAAAGCTACCAAGTATTTTTTTAAAGAAATGGCTCATGGGATCTTTATATGCCCAGATGTTCTTTTGTCTCTATCTGTGGAACTGTGGCATCCCAGAGTTAAGAGTCACTGGTCACTGAGTAGAGCTAACAACAAAACCATTTGGGATGGGGATCTGGAAAGTATTCTTTTCTAACAGGGCTGATTCCAGCATCTGTAACTAAACTTTAACATGGAAATAGGATTTACTACCCCTGCCCAAATGCCCATGTCTGAAGGACCTTGTCCCCACTATGAATCATCCAAACTGAACTAAAATGGGCTTCTCCTTCAAATCATTTTTAAAACTATCACTGTCCCTAGTTTGTCTTTTTTAAAAAACAGAAATCATAATTTTTTTTAAATTGCCATTTGTCCCGACTGAATGGCCTTTAAATGATACTCATGTAATAATAATGTTTTTAAATGCATAAAATAAAATATATGTGATAGCAAAGGAAATCAGTTATAATGAAATAACATAATAAAAAAAAATTTAACTAATTTATGGACCCTCAATAATTATTGAGAATTTCTGGGGCAGCTTAGGTGGTGCAGTGGATAAAGAACCAACCCTGGATTCAGGAGTACCTGAGTTCAAATTCAGCCTCAAACACTTCACACTTACTAGCTGTGTGACCCTGGGCATGTCACTTAACCCTCATTGCCCTGGCCCAAAAAGAGAGAGAGAGAGTGAGAGAGTGTGAGAGAGAGAGAGAGAGAGAGAGAGAGAGAGAGAAGAGAAGACGGGGGGAGGGAGGAAGGAAGGAAGGAAGGAAGGAAGGAAGGAAGGAAGGAAGGAAGGAAGGAAGGAAGGAAGGAAGGAAGGAAGGAAGGAAGGAAGGAAGGAAGGAAGGAAGGAAGGAAGGAAGGAAGGAAGGAAGGAAGGAAGGAAGGAAGGAAGGAAGGAAGGAAGGATGGATTTCTAGTTTCAGGGATGGTGATAAGGCTCATTCTCACTGTTTTAGAAATCTGACTAGGAAATCAAAATAATCCAAACCAGGAGATGAGAGATTCCCCAGGGAGCAGGAAATGGTCATTATTAACTCCCTCAGTCTTGTTTTCAGATGCCTGTGTGGCCGGATTTTCATCTTTGGCTTTCATTCTGCAGAGCTGAACAGCCCAGCATCTGCCCCCAGCTCTGAGAAGCAGAGTCCCATGGCCCAACAGCACAGCCCGACAGCACAGCAGAGTCCACTGGCCCAGCCGAGTCCTGTGGCACCCAACAGCCCTGTCACTCAGCCGCCACCTCCCCAGCCCCTCCAGCTACAAGGACATGAAAACAGGTCAGCATCTCTGGGGCGCCTCACTTCCAGGTAGCAGGGAAAAAAGGAAGATGAGACAAACTTTGCTAAATTAGGAATTTACAAGTTGCAAGATGTGGGTTGTTTCCAGTACCTTCAACTGAAAGCTATGTTTTTTCTTTGTGATCTTACTGCTCTTATTATTTTTTAAAGCACAGCTCATTCATCTTTTGACTTTCAGTGTCCCAGTCCCCTCATTTATATGAATGAGAATAGTGATGTCTCTGCCTGCTTCATAGAAATCTTGCGATGGAGAAACTTACCTTAAGATTCTCTCAAAGAGGGGGCAGCTAGGTGGCGCAGTGGATAAAGCACCGACTCTTGGATTTAGGAGGACCTGAGTTCAAATCCAACCTCAGACACTTGACACTTATTAGCTGTGTGACCCTGGGCAAGTCACTTAACCCTCATTGCCCTGCAAAAAAACAAAACAAAACACAAAGAATTCAAGATTCTCTCAAAGTCCCCTAAGAGACATGAGGTCTCTGTCTAGCCTTCACTGGAGCACAATTGCAATGAGGGAGCAGCTTGATTGAGGGCAGAAGTTTTCAACTTTTTTTATGTCATTGACCCTTTTGACAATCTAGTGAAACATTTGGACTCCTCAGAATAATGTTTTTAAATGCATAAAATAAAATATATGTGATAGCAAAGGAAATCAGTTATAATGAAATAACATAATCAAAAAAAATTTAACTAATTTATGGACCCCAAATTATGAATCCCCGGACAGGGGTAATGTTTTTGAAGCAGAATGTTCCAGAACCTCTGAGTTGTTCTATTTTCTCACTTGGCACTTGGACAGTTCAAAATTGAAAGGTAGAGAGGGTATTGTTCCCATCACAGAACTGTTGACATGCTTGGATTTATCACTACAGAGAAAGGCCCGGCCATGACTTGCAGACATACCAAATATATCCAGTTGAACTTTTTAGCTATAAATGAGTGGGTCTGAAGTCCAACAGACTGACATCAAGTACTCTGGGTTTTGTAGCAACCTGTGCTCCACTTAATTAGTCCTTAATTAGGGTCTACCAATCAAACAAAACCATCCTTGGCAATGAATAAGTGCTTAATAAATGTGTCTTTTACCATATTCACTTATTAAGCACCCTACTGTGCTAACATTTGTTAGCCAGGCCTTATGCTAGATAATAGGAATTAAAAGATAAAAATGAAACAGACCTTGCCTTCAAGGAACCTGCATTCTATCAAGGGAAATTACATGTACATACACAGTGTGTGTATGTGTGTGTGTGTGTGTGTGTGTGTGTGTGTACACACATATAAATGTATGCATGTATCTATATGTAAAAGGCATAATATCCAAGGTAAAGTATTAGTGGTTTTTGGAATCAGGAAGAGCTTCATATAAAAGGTGGCTTTTTAGTGAGCCTCAAAGAAAATTTGAGATCAAGTCAAGCATTTATTGAATGCCTACTATGTGTCAGGCACAGCCCATGTGATTATATGCTGTTGTTTGTCCTTTGTTCCCCAAAAGGACCATGACACTGGGGTGATGTCATGACTTGCACTGAAGTGGATTTAAGTGAGTTATATAAACTAGGAATTCTAATAGTGGATATGAGGGGAAAGGGCATTGCAGGTGCAGAAGATGACCTTTTAGTTATATTTAAGTTAGTTATATAACCATTTAAGTTAGTTATATAAACTAGGAATTCTAATAGTGGATATGAGGGGAAAGGGCATTGCACATGCAGAATATGACCTTTCCAAAGGCCTGGAGATGAGAGATGAGATTTCAGATGAGAGAGAAAATTTGAGATCAAGTCAAGCATTTATTGAATGCCTACTATGTGTCAGGCACAGCCCGTGTGATTATATGCTGTTGTTTGTCCTTTGTTCCCAAAAAGGACCATGACACTGGGGTGATGTCATGACTTGCACTGAATTGGATTTAAGTGAGGAAGGGCTGTCCAAAGTCACCAACTGCACTCTCTCCTCCATTGCCATCTGGGTCCAATGGCAACATATATATCAGGGCAACTGGAGATGACCTCAGATGTTTGAGGCAATTCGTGTTAGGTGACTTGTCCAGGGTCACACAGCTAATAAGTGTCTGGGGTGAGATTTGAACTTCAGGTCCTCCCAACTTCAAGGCCAGTGCCCTATCTACTGTACCACCTAGCTACCCCTGTGATTATATGAGGAACAGCAAGAAAGTCAACCAGGACATTTCTTTCTTTCTTTCTTTTTGGGGGTGGGGGGTGGTGGTGGTACAATGAGGGTTAAGTGACTTGCCCAGGGTCACACAGCTAGTAAGTGTTAAGTGTCTGAGGCCAGATTTGAACTCAGGTCCTCCTGAATCCAGGGCCGGTGCTTTAACCACTGCGCCATCTAGCTGCCCCCCCGACATTTATTTCTTAACAAAAAGGAAGTAACTTCCTTGAGTCTGAAAAAAGTAAAAGAGGTCACTATCCACAGCTGAGAAACATAAATCTGGGTACAAAAAAAGCACTGGATGAATTAGAATGGTGATGGTCTCATGCAGTAGATGGAGGGATTTAAAGTAGATGATCAGGGGGGCAGCTAGGTGGCGCAGTGGATAAAGCACCGGCCCTGGATTCAGGAGTTCCTGAGTTCAAATCCGGCCTCAGACACTTGACACTTACTAGCTGTGTGACCTTGGGCAAGTCACTTAACCCCCACTGCCCCGCAAAAAAAAAAAAAAAAGATAATAAAGTAGATGATCAACATGTTTGATCCTGAAAAAGGTTGCCAAAAGGGGCAGTTAGGTGGCACAGTGGATAGAGCACCAGCCCTGGAGTCAAGAGTACCTGAGTTCAAATCTGGCCTCAGACACTTAATACTTACTAGCTGTGTGACCCTGGGCAAGTCACTTAACCCCAATTGCCTCACTAAAAAAAAAAAAAAAAGGTTGCCAGAGCAAGATGGAAACTCAACTCTTTTGGAGCTTGCAGAAACAAAATGACAGATACTGTAATGACAGCTGTTCATCCCATGGGCAGTGTGTAAATAGTGGCAAAGAGGTTGGTGATACCCATTACTTAGAAGGAAGAGTCAGGAGGACAGTGTGTATGCCACCTTGAAATCTAAGGAAAAAGTGATAGATAAAACTGTGAACTTTAGGGGACAGTTAGGTGGCGCAGTAGATAAAGCACCAGCCCTGGTTTCAGGAGGACCTGAGTTCAAATCCAGCCTCAGACACTTGACACTTATTAGCTGTGTGATCCTGGGCAAGTCACTTAACCCTCATTGCCCTGAAAAGAAAAGAAAAAAATACTATAAACTTTAGAACATTATTCTATATCCTCCATATAATTGCAACTGGTGGTAGGATTGGAGAATAATGTAGATCTAAAACACATTGAAATATGTTTCCCTTTAGCTGAAGGTAAGAAAATAGTAGGCTGTTCAGTAATTAGAATATTTTCAGAACACCTGCCTTCCATCACTGCCTCCCATATTGGGGAAGTTGGGGTGAGAATATCTTTTTGTTTTGTTTTTGTAGGGCAATGGGGGTTAAGTGATTTGCCGAGAGTCACCCAGCTAGTAAGGGTCAAGTGTCTGAGGTCAAATTTGAACTCAGGTCCTCCTGAATCCAGGGCCAGTGCTTTATCCACTGCACCACCTAGCTGCCCCTGTGAATATCTTTTTAATGATCAGAATTCACTTGCACTGTTGCAAAGCAATTATTGTTCCCATACCCCAGGTGTTATTTCCAGGTGTCTTGCTCTACTCTGATTCCACCAATTGACTTTACAGAAAGGAAATGTCTTATCAGCCTTAGCTACTTACATGACATGTTACATGATATGTTAGGGAGTGGGGGAAGGAGAGTTAAAAGCCTGGATAGGAAAGTTACTGAAGCCTGTAGAACAAATGGCAAAGATAATAATTTCACAGATGAATCAACCGTGTATTTAGAGTTTACTATGTGAAGAGTTAGACAGTTGTGTTAAGTACTGTTAGGTGCTCAGAATACAAAGAAAAAAATTTTTAAAACAACATTTGCCTACCCACAAGGCGCTTATATCCTAGTGGGGAAAGGGGTGTTAATGATTTATAAGGAAATGTGTATGATTCATTCTCCATTCAGCCACTAAAGGGATTTTCTCTAAACATGGGTCTGATCACATCACCTACACACACATTCAATAAATCCAGTGGCTTCCTATTATCTCCAGGGGCAAATACAAAATAATCTTTATGGCATTCAAAGTCCTTCATAACTTACCCCCGATACCTTTCTAGTCTCCTTTCACCTTCCTCCCCACAAGTCCTCTTCTATCAAGTGACATTGGCCTCCTAGCTGTTCCATGATCAAGGCTCTCCATCTCTCACTCCTGGCATTTTCTCCAGCTGTCCCCCATGTCTGGAATATCCTCTTTCCTCTGCTCCAACTACTAACCCCCCTTGCATCCTTTAAGTCCCAGCTAACATCCCACCATCTACAGGAAGTCTTCCCCACCCCTCCTTAATTCCAATGCTTTCCCTCTTTTAATTATTTCTTATTTATCCTGTATACATTGCTTTGTATATATTTGTTTTCATGTTGTCTCCCTCATTAGATCAAACCTTCTTAAACTGTGGGTCTAAAACCTGTATAAGGTGGTGTGGGGGTCGTGAAAAAATTTGGCAACAGTAAAAGGTTATGTATACCTATTTTATATACCTATGTACCTCGGGTCATGTAAAAATTCCTCTGGCGAAAAGGAGTCATGAGTGGAAAAAGTTAAAGGAGCCCTGCACTCGATTTTAAGCTCCTTCCTTGAAGGTAGGAACTGTCATTTGCCTCTTTTTGTGTCCCTGGCCCTTAGCACAGTGCATAGTAGTTTCTTAATAAATGTTTCCTGAATTATTGAAATACCAGCTACACTACCATGCATGGTATAGATGAAAGGTAACCTTAAAAGGGGAAGCTCTGGGTGGTAGAGTTGATGGAGATGGTCGGGGCGAAGGTAGGGAAGAACCGGGAAAGGCAAGAGTAAAACCTGGATGCCTCTGAAATGAATCTCACGCTGCTGAGCTTTGGCAATGTGTTATTTCATCAGATTCTTTGGCTCATTCCAGAATTCATTTTAAACTTAGTAGAAGAGGCCCTGAGAGTCACTGAGCCAGCTCCTGCTCCAGGCTCTGCCATAAACACTTCAACCCTTCCAAAGTCACGCTCTTCTGGACACAGAGAGTTCACACCTCCCTCCAAGTGCTGGTTTCATATTGAATCTGCCCCCATTCAGGAAGATTGTTAGCTGTGGCCACCTGCCCTATCTGCTACAATCTCACAACAGTCTGTCCAACTTTTTTGTTTGTTTTAAAACAAAATATTTCCTACCCACTAGTAGGAGCAAAGACAACCTCATTTTTATCTTTATTGATATATGTGTATATATGTATATATGTGTGTGTGTATTTTACACATACACTCATACATGTATGCACACTTAAAGCTTCAGTAAGAATTTTTTTTTTTTGGTGAGGCAATTGGGGTTAAGTGACTTGCCCAGGGTCACACAGCCAGTAAGTGTTAAGTGTCTGAGGCCGGATTTGAACTCAGGTACTCCTGACTCCAGGGCCGGTGCTCTATTGTTCAGTAAGAATTTTTGAACACCCTGTACATATGTGTGTAGGGACAATATGTATCTTGCATTAGACTTAATAATTTGATCTTTAGTAGCTTAAAACAACATGAAGAATTGGGTATATCCTATATACATGTATGTATATGTGTGTATGTTATACTTAGGTATGTGGTGATATATTCATATATATTTCCATATAGACAAAGAGATAGATAGATGGATGGATGGATGGAAGGATGGATGGATGGATGGATGGATGGATGGATGGATGGATGGATGGATGGATGGATGGATGGATGGATGGATGGATGGATCTATCTTACCACATCTTTGCCTACATTTTCTTAGTTATTTCAGTCCAGAATCACTTGACTCCAAGCATTGCTAGGCTTTTAAATAAGAATCAGCACTGGTGTTGCTGGTAACTGGCATCCTATATCCTCACTGCCAATATTCATACAACCCTTCAATTCAGATGAACTTCCATACATATGAAAAGGTGACCCCTCCCTTACTGCTGGCTGCTACCCAGCAGCTGTAGTGGCATTTTCTCAAGCGTACAAGAAAAAACTTCTGCCTCTTTTTCTGGGTCATTCTAAAGGATCTTCCAAATCAGGTTAGATTGTGTAGCAACAAACATGCATTGTGACTTTCAATCAATGCATGTGCACATGGTCTGCTACCCTTTTGGCAAATTAAGCCAAGTGCACTGTTAGAATGGAATGTAATAAAATGGTATTACTCAACTACCTGCAAGGACATTATCTATTCTGCAGGTTGGCATCTTCCCAGGTATTCCCTTCTTCCCACACCATCCAGTTAGTGCGTTTTCAAAAAGTGAAAAATAATCTTAATGTCATCATAAACCAAACTTTATCTAGGGAGATAAATCTACAGGGGGAAAAAAGGCAAACTGTTATATAACACATTCAAAGTCAAATAGAATTCATTTCAAAAGCTAATTTTCTACTGTTTTATATTAACCACAACACCCTCCCTCTCCATTAACAGAGGCAATTGGTAGCTTATTTTGTTTCCCTTGGTTTACACCTAAAAGAGACTGTGTGGTATAGTAGATAGGGAGTTGAACTTAGAGTAGGTCATGCTTACCATAACCTGTTATCATAGAATCTCCCAACTAATTCAAGACAAAGCTCTCCTACACAAAGCCTTTCCTGGCTGACAAAACAAAACAGGCCAACAAAACAAACTTTCCCTCTTAAAGTTATTTTGTATTGTCTAAAAGCTTTACACTTCAGTGGCTAGTCAGGAAGACTGAAATTCAAATTCTGCCTCAAATACTTACTAGTTGTGTCACTTAACATGGCTTAGTCTGAGTTTCCTCATCTTTAAAATGGGAATTCAAGGTCGTTGTGGAGATATGAGGTAAGTCACAGCTCTCAAATGTGCTATAGAAATTCTAACTATTGCTATTCTTTAAGAAGCTCCTTGAGGCTAGAGGCAATTAGATTCCTGTCTTTGTATCCTCAGAATATAGTACTGTCTTGCACATAGATTTAAAAAATGTTTATTGATCCAAATGGAAACTTTTAAATTCTCAACCTTTTTTGCAATCCATCTGGACCCATTTAGTTAGACTGAGAGGATAATAGCAATTTCACAAAAATAAATTATGAACAATGGAATCATAGTGTTAAAACTTTAACTTAAAATCATATAACATCTCAACAGTCAAGAAGACTCTTTCTAGAAAGAAATTTGACATGCACACACCAACAAATGATAGCCAGTTGAATTCCAAGTGTTGAATACTTGCATTTGCATAACTAAGCATCTTACTCAAAGAGTATTTAAATAATTCTCTTTCTCATTGTGCAGTCTCCCAGTAGGTGCCTGGACAGCTTGCTGGGACTCAAAGCAGAGCTTAAATTATGCAACTCACAAAAGGCATTTCTTGCTTCTGTTAGGGTTAAATACCAAAATGGGATCTGTTGAGAAGAGCTAATTTTAAATAATTGTGCATTACAAATACCTTTCCCAGGGAGTCAGACAGAGTCTTCCACATCTGTTGAAGGCAATTTCAGTGTATTCCCACCAAATATTGGGTTTTTAGTAAATTAACATAAATCAGTCCCAGTGAATTAATAAAACTATGAAGGGGCAATCTAGTCTAAAATGAGAAGAAAGTCTTTATATGTTTTCCTTTTTGTAACTTCTCCTTAGAACTTTTTTCCTTTTGTAACTTTTCCTTAAAACTTAATATTTTTTCTTCCTTGTTTCTATATCGATTTTTTAAATTTAGCTTTTGTGAGCCCATTAAATTCTCATTATATAAAATGTTATCTTTTTTCCCCTTACTCAGCATCCTATGACAACTCACTGTACTTAAATCTCTGGGTGACTTATTGTAGATCGTTGCCATGGCAATAAGCAGTGAGCTAGAAAGCTAAGCACACCATATTCAGAGTCACACTATGAGAGAATGCTGCCGTTTATAATGGTACCACAATGGTTAGTACCAGGTACTTCCCCTTTGGGGGAAATTAGAAGCTCCCAACCTATGACATCTTGACTTCATAAACCCAAAGCAGCAGGAATCTTTTGAGTCCTTTGTATGCTTATTTGAGGTTGGGTTTCTCTTGGCTTTTGCATGTATTGAGATGGTGACTAGAAACATTCACAGAATGAGAGGCTCCCAAATTCTAAAACAGGGGAAATCAGTGAATTAATACCCTTGTCCCCTCTTTCAGTCATATAGTTCTAATAATATCTTCTAATATAGCTAATATTATCTAATAACATCTCATATATATTATCTAATAAATACCTAATAATATCTTATTTGCTATGTACTCTGAATACAATCACACTCTGCTTAGTTCTTTTGATTAATTGTTCAAAAGCACAACAATGCATGGAATAGTTGTAAACATAGAAATAATGTTGGAGAACACAAACTCTTTGAGAGCAAGGGCCCATCACCTTTCTCCTGCCCCCTCACTGCAAGCAACTAGCATCATGCCTTATAGTTAGTACACAAGAAATGTTTGTTGCTGTTTTAATTATATTAAGGAGGAACTGAGAGTATGGAAGGGAGAAATAGGGATAAGGATGGGACCTATGATTTCACTCCTGTTTGTAGAAATCTCCTCTACCCATTCAGTTGTTAAGGGCTAAAATTCTAGCTAAACTGTCTAAAATATCTAATGAGTGGTCGCCAATAAATTATAAGCTTTAGCAAGAGTTAGACTTTTAAGCATTTATTAAGGAGAATAAGAATTTGGTAAAGAGAGAGAGAAAGGCCTAGATTCCTATCTATTAAAGAGAGAGCGCATTTCTAGCTCCCTTCTCCGCCAGAGTCCAGAGGAAAGAAGAGCGAGCCTGAGCGCCAGTCTCTTCCTTCCTCCTCCCACTAGCCCGCGTCACTTCCTGACTCCTGGTCTTGCCCTCAAAGACCTTCCCTTCATGGGCAGAACTCTTCTACAGTAAGTATCCAGCAGGTGGCGTTATTCCAATCGTTACACAGTATGGCATCTACTATGCACATTATGGTCTTAGAGAGTTTTCTGGGACAGTGATGTCATACACAAATAGTTATACATAAGAATAGGCGTGGTTCTCTGCTGGCCACATATTTTCTTAGTTTAAAATGTCATGTTATCAATATTTTATTCTATTTCTGTGTATTTTGCAAAATATTTCCCATTACATTTTAATCTGGTTCAGCCTCGAGGCCTCAAGTTTGACACCTCTGCTCTAAAGGTTAAGTAACTGACCCATGGTCATATGCAGTATGCATCAAAGGAAGGGCTTGGTCCTCTTTGAAAACAAAGGATGAACTACAATCAGGTGCAACAAAACCTAGCTTACTGGGATACAATTATATTTAATAGCTATCTTTAAGACACATGGAGATCCCTAGAAAAATGTCACATGATATAGCCAATGATCTATGAGATTTTTTAAATCTTATTTTAACCAATAAACAATTGAGCAGAGTGATATCCCTGGCCTTTATACAGATATTAATTTAAAAACTGTCATTATGGCACTATGAAGTAAGAGTAAACTTTTAGCTTTTTTCTGGTAGAGCTGTCATTTTGACTGAATACTTAAATTCTTAGGTGAAAATATATATGGTGTTTGCTAAAGAGAAAGCTTTCTATTTATTTTAATTTCTTTGGAACAGGGAACTTCTAGATGAGAAAACTTTCTCTTCTAGTGCAAGTTGGCCCTTGTTTTAGTGAGTTGCCTAGAGTACTATTTTACTTATTCTATGATCGTGAAAGGGCTAGAGAAGCCTCACACTCTTCTTTTATGATTATGTCTGAAGACTAACCACATTCTTTCTCCTTCTAGACCTAAGATACCCAACTAATCATTATTCTGATGTGCTTAGTTATAGGTCAGAAGTAAAAGCAAGGCAAGATGTGAAACCAGACATCCGACAGCCTCCGTTTACAGACTACAGGCAGCCAGCCACAGACTACAGACAGCCCCCGCTGGACTACAGGCACCCCCCAGGAGTGGATTATCAGCAACCACCACCCTTGGACTATAGGCAACCACCTCTATTAGACTACAGGCAACATTCTCCAGATACGAGGCCATATCCTCTATCAGATTACAGGCAACCCCAGGTAATTTGCACAGAGTAGCTATTTGATAAATACTTATTGAATCGGATTCAAGTGAATAAAGGAAAATATGTAATTATCACTATCACTCTAGGTCTTGGTTTCCCCATCTATAAAACAAGGGGATTGGACTAGATGAGTTCTAAGCAACCTACTAGGTCTGAAGTTTTGTGCTTTCATTATTAAAATAAGTTTGAGGTAAGGAACTCAAAGCACAGAATGAAATGTACTTTCTTGGACACAGCCAGTATGAGAAATTGTTTTGCTTGATTCTGCATATTTTTTATAAGATATTTGGGTTTTCTCTTGAGTTATTTTGTTCCCGTGAAGGTAGAGGTTGTGGAGGCAGACTAGAAATAGGTTGCTCCCCACCCCCCAACAAAAACAAAGAGGGTGATAGAAGCATTTATTAAATATCCAGAAGATATGTGGGGGGCAGCTAGGTGGTGCAGTGGATAAAGCACTGGCCCTGGATTCAGGAGGACCTGAGTTCAAATCTAGCCTCAGACACTTGACTCTTAGTAGCTGTGTGACCCTGGGCAAGTCACTTAACCCTCATTGCCCCATGAAACAAAAAAAAAAAAGAAGAAGAAGATACATGGCAGCTACTCGGACCCTGGATTCAGGAGGGCCTGCGTTCAAATCTGGTCTCAGACACCTGACACTTACTAGCTATGTGACCCTGGGCAAGTCGTTTAGCCCTCATTGCCCCACAAAAATCAATCAATCAATCAAAATCAAAAATCAAAGAAGCTGTCAGGCTATAGGAGAAGAACCAGGAAAGATCATTAAATATCAAGAAGATAACAGAAAGAAAGCTGGAGGAAAACGTAAACAAGCAGGACAGCTTTGAAAATTAGATCATGGAGTTACATATTTAAAAAGAAAAGCAATCTAGACTTAAAAGAAATTCATGGGTTCATGTACAATGTCTTTCTCTGGTCTGTCTTGTATACAGAAATGCTCACTTTATTTCATATTGAAGTCAACATTTTTTTGAAAATGTTAGCCATTTCCTTAGATTCTTTAAATCTTGGTATATAGAGAAAGGAAAATTATATAATAATTAAAAACAATAGGATTATCCATTGCTATAGTTTAGAGGATTATTTTGTTGTTGTTATTCTCAACCCATACATTTTTCTGTAACCTCTTTACATTAACAAAATAATTTAAGAAAATGCTGACTATTATTTTCTACTGGCTAAGAAAGTACCCTACCTAAAGGTACCCTGTGTCCCTTTATCCTTTAATGTATGACAATGCAACGGTTGTAACAGGGGAGAAATGGGTTAAACTAATCCCTGCTAGTAATGTGCCAGCTAATTCTTAATTCATAATACCTTAACCCAGTTAAACTGCATTTAACTGAGCCCTTAGGGCAGATGTTGAAAATTTTAGGCAAAGCAGAAATGTATGAATTTAAGACATAGCTGTTCCTAATGTACACAAAACAATGCAATTTTTATAAATGTTTATACTTTGTGGATGTAGAGATGAAACGGGGTAGGAGAAGAGGACATTCAGTTGTTACTTCATCAGGAGCTAAATAAAGAAAGCATGTCTGTATTAGATCAGATTACATTTTTATTATTTTGTGGAAGATTGCCTCTGTCCTAAAAAAATATTTTTTTAAATCAATAAAAAGAAGCTAAAAAAAGGAACTTGCCTGTTATATGAAAGATCAGTTATGATTTGTGTGCTTCTGTTTGATATTCTGTAATCCATGGAAACAGAAAGCAAAAGCAAAGCACCATTAATTCTCCCTTTTTCTAATAAGCAAACCCTATCATTTTTAAACATGTGCACACACCCTGACACAATAACAATAATGTTCAACAGCTGCTGAATCAGGAAATTCAAGTCAGAGGATCACATCAGTAGGACCTATATGTAATAATAACATGTTTACAAGTAAACTAACTCATACCAGAATTAAGGCAGCTAAACTATAGCTCTTTAAAGGACCCAAACAAATATATTTGAATGGGTCCAGAGTGTTTGAAGTTTTGATTTGCATTTTTTTTCCAATGGCCAGATTAGACAGCATCTCCTTGAACGTATTTACCACTTAGTGCAAATTAATTATATGAGAAAAAGAAAGTTACTGTCACAGAGAAATCTTCTCTGAAAACCAAAGTTTGCCTAATCCATTTACTTCCCTAACAGGATTTTGATTATTTTACTGTGGACATGGAGAAGGGAGCCAAAGGGTTTGGATTCAGTATCCGTGGAGGAAGAGAATACAAAATGGATCTGTATGTGTTGAGGTTGGCAGAAGATGGACCAGCAATAAGGAATGGAAGAATGAGAGTAAGTAAGAACTCTTTTCTCAGAATTGCTAACAGTGTATGCTAATGCCAAGACTCATTGCTCTGCCATATTGGAATAGAATTGGGTTACATTAACCAGGAAGAAGTTCCAGTACTCAGCAAACGTTAGTCCTACTTTTGAACTCTCTCTGTCATCCTTGGGTTATACTTAGTTTTAACATTAGGTGAACCAAGCATATCGATTCACTTAAAAACTTTATGATAATTTTACTTTGAAATAAACATTTTTGTCCTATTTGCTTTATGGATTTAAAAACCAAACTGCATTGTATCAATTGACACAGCTTGGTTCTTTGAGGTATTCTTAAATTCCACTTCTTCTAGATTTAGGCAAATTCTATGTAGGAATTACATTTTATTAACAATAGCAATACCCTCTCATTTCTTTTCATATACTTTCCTTGATGGAGTTTATTCATTTGTATGTCTTTAAAAGGGCAAACTAACCCAAAAGGACAAAAGAAAAACATTTCAGAAACAACTTGAAGTGGGAAAGAGGAACATAATTGCTTTTTTGTGGTTGGGTGATTCAGTTGTCATTTAAGATTGTATCTTTTGACTTTTTTTGGCTGACATTAATCAAAAGGTTCTTCACTTCCTCAGAAATAATAATAACATCTCATGCTTCTATAGCATTTCAGATATTATGACATGCCTTTTTTTTTTTTGCGGGGCAATGAGGATTAAGTGACTTGCCCAGGGTCACACAACTAGTGTCAAGTGTCTGAGGCTGGATTTGAACTCAGGTCTTCCTGAATCCAGGGCCAGTGCTTTATCCACTATACCACCTAACTACCCCATTACATGCTTTTCTTAAAACAACCCCGTAATATGATATACATATGAATTCAGATAATTAAGAATTGGGGTAGTTCCCATTTTGCTTAGGAGGTAACAGAGAAAAAGCCCATTGTCCAAGGTTGCAGAGATCATGTGTCACAACTCTCTTTCTATTATAACCTACTGCCTTTCTCCATTGGTAATAAATTGATGATGTAATTTCTGTAGTATCGGCAAACTACTTGACCTCTTTTGGGCCTTGTTTCCTCATCTGTAAGATGGAGGAGTTGGATTAGATCACTCCGAATTCCCTTGCATCTTAGACAGTCTCTATTTCTATGCTTTATGCATCTCTTCAAGTTTTCTGTTTTTGAGGGATACTTGAAAATAATTTTAAATATATGTCCATGCATGTCTATGCACTTAACTCAGGGTACCTCAGGCATGTCATCACTCAACTTGGCCAAGATTAATCTGAAATATCCTTTTCTTGATGAAGCCACCTGGTTCTTTGAATGAATACTTAGAAAGGAAAATGGTTCCCTTTTTTTTTAAGAAATTCATAAAAACACTCTTTACAACAGAACAATATGGACTAGGATCTTGCCAAGAAACAGTTGAGCTTACTGACTGGAAGTTGACAGAATCAATCATCCCTCTCTTTAAAATTTCACAAACTTTTTTTCTCTGCAATTTTCCGGCAGTTCACCTCTTCCCGTGACCGATTTAAAACCACTAGTTGTGGCTCCTCAGTAGTCTACCCATTAATTCAGTTCACTGAATGTGGTTCATCTGAACCCGATGACTTGAGCTCCTCAAGAAAGCCTCACATGTCTTAGATCTCAACTCTGTTAACATTATTAACTATTTCTGTTCTGACATTTCTACTCCAAAGTCCATTCTCCATGGAAGAGAAAACAGAAACCAAATAAGATTGGAACCATTCTTCATACTTTATCATTGTCATCCATTGTCATCATCCCATAAACACTGGGGAAGTGATTCTGTCTCATCTTAGCTCCTCCTCGTTTGCCCAAAATAGATGTGTATATATGTATATACAGACATATAATATGCATACATGTACATATATAAACAAATATGTACATGTGTGTGTTGTGGTATGTGTATATCTAAATATGTGTACATGTAGACATATGTGGAAATATATGTACATATAAATAGGTACAGATAGAGAAAATATATGAAAATAAATGTTAAAACTATATAGAAAATATACATAGATATACAAAAATATAAACATAGATATATAGAAAATATATATGAAAATCAATATGAAACACATATAGAAAATAGAGACATATGGAAATCTATGTACATATAGATACACACACATACACTATATGACATAGTGGCGTTGGCCTTGAAGCCAAGAATACTTGAATCAAATGATGATCCCTTAGGACCCTGTAAGATTGATCCTACATTTCATAATTCTATACCTACTAAATATGGAACAAAAGAAGCCTATTGCCCTTCTCTTGACTTTCTGCACCGTGACACAACTCCATAGACTTCTGTGCCACCAAGAAATCAGCATCCTGTCTCACCCTAACCAACATAGTGTCTATAATTTTTCACATATAAGCCAAGAGCCTCCTCACTTTTTTTTATTTGCTACTACTATCCAAAGTGCTGTACTGCTGATTCTTATAGCAAGCAGTATTCCCCAGTCAGAAAAACAATGGCAGCTTTGCTCATTGTGCAAGCAGCAGCAAGAAGCTCATGAAGGTAGTGTGATCCTACAGAAAGACCACTGACTGTGGTCCTGAGATCAAATCCTGCTTTCTATACTTAATACTCATATACCTTTGAACTAGTCACTTAATACTCTTGGGTCTTATTTCTAAAATTGAAAGGATTAAACTAAGTGGTTCCTGAAGGCCCTTCCAACTCTCAAAAGGACTTGAAAAGGTCTCTGATTTCTGTAGTGGAGAGAAATTTGGATACAAATTCCCATCAGGCCTTCAGCTGTACTTTCTCAATGACTTTTATTTTGGATGTTCTGCAATGTTTGCTGGTACTAATTTAAAGAGGCATCCTTGTTCTTTCTTAGAAATGCTTTCACGGCTGGTCAAGGATTGTAAAGATTAGGGCACATAAACATGAGGCACTAATGACTTTAAGAGCTATTTCTTCTTGGCAGTACCTGTCCAGAAGGAATTACTGTAAGGTATTTGAAGATAACATGGGTCAGTTATGCTAGTCCTCTGACATTTCATTTTCAGGGGGAAAAAATGTCCATACAACATAATTATGGGAAAGTGGGGGGGGGAGGTGGGATCTCAGATACTTCCTAGTTCAATTTGTACCAAATGATTTTAGAGTTCTAAATTATTTTTAAAGGAACTTTTAATTAATTAATTCAATTTAATAATCCTTTGTTAAACATCTACTGTGTCTTGGACAATGTGGATACAAAGGGAAAAAAGAATTCTATATTCTATTAGGGAAAACAACACATATGCCAAAAAATAAAAACAAATATATGAAAGTAGATATAAGTAATGGGCAAGTAGGTGGCACCGTGGACAGAGCGCTGGGCTGGAATCAGGAAAACCCAAGTTCAAATCCAGCCTCAGACACTTACCAACTATGTGACCCTGGGCAAGTCACTTAACCCCGTTTGCCTCAGTTTCCTCATCTATAAAATGAATTGGAGAAGGAAATGTCAAGCCACTCCAGTATCTTTGCCAAGAAAACCCCCAAAAGGGATCACAAACAGACAAAACTGAAACAACTGAACAACAACAAGAAGATATATATAATTTCTGGGGGAGGACACTAATAACTGGGCAGATCAGGAAAGACCTCCCATAGAAAGTAGTATTTAAACTGATCTTTGGAGGAAATTAGAGAGTTTATGAAGTGGATCTAAGGAGGCAGAGGTGAAGGACTGTGCACAAGTATAGAGTTGGGTGATGAGATGTCATGTATAGGAAACAGCAACTAGGCCAGTATGGTTGGAATGTACAGTGTATTAACATTCTTTTGCAACTCAACTATCTCTTCAAACCTCTTTGCTGTTTTTCACTGAAACAAGTTGAATGCAAATCTGCATCTTTAAATATGCCTACCAGAGCTAGCTAGGTATTATACATGTGTCAGATAAAGGCAAAAAGGGACAAACTAAGGAGAATTAAATATTGTATTTATTAATCAAGGTCCTGTTTACTCTTGAATTGTCATTTGTTTCTTTGGACTGAGGTCTTCTGCCTTCATTAGAGTAAGCAAATAACAATACGTTCAAATCCCCAAGTATATTTAAATTATCACTACTCACACTAGTAGATGTTAAGGTTTAACAAGCACTCTTTTTTTTTTTTTTTTTTGGTGAGGCAATTGGGGTTAAGTGACTTGCCCAGGGTCACACAGCTAGTAAGTGTCAAGTGTCTGAGGCTAGATTTGAACTCAGGTCCTCCTGAATCCAGGGCCAGTGCTTTATCCACTGTACCACCTAGCTGCCCCAACAAGCACTCTTCTAACAGCAAATCTATGTGGTCAATAAAAGAGTTACTAGTATTTCTCTTTTACAATTCAGGAAGCTAAGTTTCAGAGAAATTAAGTGATTTTCCCAGTCACAAAGCTAAGATGTTTTAGAGCAAGGATTCAAAGTCAAATCTCCTGGCTTTAAGTCCAGGGATTTTTCTTAGTGACTGGAACATAGAAGGTGCTTGTTGAATTGAATTCTTCTGTATCACATTATAGGAACCCAGGATGAGTCAACATTATTCACCTAGCATTTAATTAATTAGTATGTAATTAATAATTCATTTGCAAACCATTAAGTGACTCTACTTCATAATAGAATTATAAACAGGATCCTAATTAATAAATGTGCTAATTGTTTATCCCTGCTATAGACAGTAAACTGTGTTTGGCCAGTAGCCATGATAGACAATTTATACATGGAATATATGTAGATAGATTCAGCTGTACTTAGCTTGGGATGAGTCATTAGCATAGCCATAACCAGCAGAGAGAAAATAAGAAAAGGAGGTTACTTGGAGAGTCAAGAGCAAAGCATGAGACCTGCTTATTCATGAATTAACCTTCATACTACAATTAGAAGAGACACCACTCCTAGCTGACCTCACACAGGTACTACGCTCCCTGTGGTGAACATGAACTGATGCCTTCCTTATTCCTCTTCCTACTGACCTTCTACATTAGTGCTATCCATTTGGCCATTTGATTCTCTTTCTGACTTTGCCTCAGAAGCCTGACTCTTACCTTATGTGTTCCTGACTTCACTTCCTACTGGCTACATCTGCTTCTTCTCACAACCTAACATTCAGTGTAATGACCTCATCCCAACTCCTGACCAACCCTTTTTGTAGCATTCTTGACTCTGGAACCTTACAGCAAGTAACTGTATCATAGTGATTCCTCAGAAAGGCCCAGGTCAATTCCCATCACATAGCGATTACAGTTCTTAGGCAAGTCTCCCGTTGGTACTACAAGAACCCAAAGATGGTAGATTTCATCAGCCATGGACTCACTACTAGCTTCTTTGTTTGACTCTCTGAAAGAATGCCTATTCAAGAAGTGAGAATTATCGAAGTGCTGTAATACTATTTTAGGATATGTTTAATAGACACTTGTAGGATGTATAATTTTGAGTAATTCCCAGCATAAAATTACAAGATCAAAGGCTAGTTGGAAGTTATTTATTTCAATGACTTTTTTAAATTCGTGAAGGAAACAAACTTGTATTTATCTTTGTATATGCCAGTGCCTTGTGTGTACATATGTATGTATGTGTGTGTGTATATATATTTTTATATTTATATATATACACATATATATTCACACACGTGTGTATGTATAAGTACATATACACATGTATACATATATACACATATGTGTGTCTATACATAGACACACATATGTATGTGTTTGTGTGTATACACACAAATATATATGTTAAATGAATGAGTGAATAAGTGAATTATTAAGTAATTTGGTCAAGGATATCCAACTTTTGAGGGGGAAAGTTTGGAACTCAGATGATGTCTTAGACTGGATTTTAATCCTCAACATCCTATACCTCCCTGGTGCTTGACTACGCTTTGTTTACTATTCCTGGGTATAAATATATCTGAAATAGACATACACATACACACACACAAATCATAAAGGGTAACACTGAAAATAATACATATCCTCATAGTAATAATAGAGGGTATTAATCTATTGGCCTTTTGAACTGAATTAAGTATACCAGTACTCAAGAGAAAAAAATTTATTCAGAAAAATATTATCTTTCCTTGGAAATAAAATAAATATTTGTTTTCCAGTTAATGTGACTACATTCATACCACTCGAGTTTATTGATTAGGTATGACATTTAATGGGCCCCATCCCAATTTGAGAAGCTTATAGGCAAGGGACCAGAAAACAGAATCACTTCCCTTCTGTCACTAGAGGGGCGAGGAGAGGGAATCACTCCTTTTGAGAACCAAAATCTAAATATAATAGAGAAAACAAAAAAAAAATCACAAGAGATCAAATATAAAAGAATCTAACAATCTAAAAAAAAACCAAGTCACTAGGACCCTTTCATCACATCCACTAAAAAGTGGAAACAATAAAATCAATTATTAAATTAAAGAGACACAGTTTGGAGACCAGAAAAATGGCAATCCCACATTGACTATAAAAAGGGGTAAAAGGCACTTTAGGTGGGATAGTTGTTGAGTTGTTTCAATCATGCCCGACTCTCCATGACCCCATTTGGGGTTTTCTTGACAAAGATACTGGAATAGTTTGCCATTTTCTCTAGCTCCTTTTACATATGAGGAAACTGAGACAAACAGGGTTAAGTGACTTGTCCAAGGTCAATCAGCTAGTACTTTTCTGAGGCTGGATTTGAACTTGGTAAAACGAGTATTTCCAACCCCAGTCCCAGCATTCTATACATTACACCACCTAACTGCCCTACTTTAGATGGGGCAGTAGAGTGGAATAGGGGAGGTGGTGTTAGAGGAGCTACTTTAAGAAACTTCTTAGATGAGAAAGAGAATTTGGATTTAATAAATTCACTTAGTAGCATGAATGAGTTAGAGTAAGCTGAGCTCAACCTAATATAACAAGATATCCAACAAGATACAGTGATTAAAGTCCTGGGCTTATAGTCGAGAAGGTCTGAATTAAAATCCTGCTTTAGGCACTTATTATAGTTTAGGAGAGGTCAGATCAAGAACACCAGTGCAACAGAGATAGTTTTTAACATGTAGTCTCAGTGTGCAGCCTCTATGCCCGAAATGGACAACACCCAGTGGAGGGGAGAGAGGAGAACTAATCTTGCTCTGGTAGAAGGCTAAGACCCTCATAGGGATCAAAGTTTATTGTAGAGTTTTGGGCAGAGAGCCAATATGATTTCCATCTAGAGGACCAATAAAGTGAGGGTCTTTTCTAAATTGTCTAAAAAGGAATGAAAAAACAGGGTTAGGTTTTTCATTGTACCTAATTGTACCAATTAATTATACCAATTAATCTTAATTGTACTAATCCAGCAAGAGAATAAAAGAGAAGGAGATGTGATGTCCAGTCTCCCTGATCATTAGCCTTAGTAATTGCCTCCTGGGGGGCTGGGGCCATTCCAGTTAAACTTTAACTGGTTGACATTTATTAGTTGTATGACCCTGGACAGATCACCTAACCTCTCTGGGCCTTACCTGTGAAATAACGGGATTAATCACCAAGGTCTTTTCCGGCTCTGAGTCTTTGATCCTATAATTTTATAAGGGATGAACAATAGCACTCTCTGATCACTTTGACCAGCTGAAAAGACTCTGCAACAAAAACGAATTCTGATTTTTGAAAATCATAAAAAGGAAGAATTAAAAACATAAGAAGGGCCTTTGAGACAAAATCCATGCATAAATGAAAGTTCATAATCATTGTGCTTTAAATTGAAAAGATTCATCACTTTAGTAAATTGAGAAGAATATTACTATTAGAGAAAAGAGATGATATGAAATATGATTATTAGAAAGTATTAATGCAGGTATCCTCATGGAAATGAGAATCAAATGGCAATATTTTGCACTCATCATGACCTCTGACATCACTACTCTTCCTAATGGCCAACCATTTCAAAGATGTACCCATCACTGCTCAAAAATTGTAAAATCATCTAATCTCAGAGTTGGAAGCAACCTCAGATGTCATCGAGGCTAATAATCATATGAACAGGATCCCCTTTCTAATGTCTGACAATTGGACATCCATCCACCACTTGAAGACCAATAGTTATGGGAAGGAATCCCACTTTCTCTAATTAAAGACCATTCTAATCATTAGAAATTTTTGTGGGGGGGGCTCTAGGAGAGTTCTTAGATCAAACCTAAATCTGCCTCTCTGATTTCTACTTGTTCATTCTTGCTAGTACTTACCTCTGAGGAAGCAAAATCTCTTCAAATACTTCAAGATAGCTATCATGTTTCCCCTTTCAAATCTGTTCCTCTCTAAGCTAAACATTTTTAGTTTTTCCAAGTCTTCCTTGTATGGCATGGTGTATCAGGTCTTCTCATCATATTCTGGACTTAAACCTGCTTCTCAGTTTCCTTTTTTTTTTTTTTTTTTTTTTTTTTAGTGAGGCAATTGGGGTTAAGTGACTTGCCCAGGGTCACACAGCTAGTAAGTGTTAAGTGTCTGAGGCCGGATTTGAACTCAGGTACTCCTGACTCCAGGGCCGGTGCTCTATCCACTGCGCCACCTAGCTGCCCCCTCAGTTTCCTTTTTAAAATGTGCTGCCCACATCTGAAAGCATTTCAGCTGTAGTTTGGCCAGAACAGAGTAGAGCAGGTTTGTAACTTCCTTTAGCTTAAATGATATGTTTCTGCTAATTTTTTTTTACTGCCACATTACAGTATTTGTCACAGTAGTGTCACAATTCACTAAAATCTTCATGGGTTGTTGTTTTCTTTCACATGAATTTTTGCAAGTCACATCTTACCTTTTCTAGAGTTTGGCAGTATATTTTAAAATTTTTAATTGTAGTACTCTACATTTATCCCTATTAAATTTTGTCTTACTAAATAGATATGGTCCCTTTAACTTTTGTTCCCATCTCTTTATTCTTCCAGTCTCCTCCATACTCCTGTGAATCACCCTTCCCCACTCCTTCCCAACTCCTTCCCACCTACATCCCCTCTGTCTCTTCCTATGCCTGGTTTCCTGAGTGTTGCTGGAATCTGCACTGATTGTCCATTATACATTTACACTCCATAACTTTCACTAGACTTTCTTCTTTGTCTGACCCATTCTTTGTTCCCTCGCTCAATTCTCTACCATATTTCTTTTGTCACCTATTTCAAACATTCTTCTCTTTCCTCAAATCCACATCACTAACTCTGAGATTTCATCCAGTCCCAGGGCTTGAGCAGTCATCTCTACAAGTGTAGGTCTCAAATCTTTATCTCTGAACTTTCTCTCATATCACAGACTCATCGTTTTGGTCCGCCTCCCAAAAAATCTTCATTTGGATCTCTCAAAGGCTCCTCAAATGTAAATCTAAAAGTGAATTCATCATCTTCCATCTGAAATCTGCTCTAACTTCCTTATCTTCATCAATGGCACCACTATCCTGATCACACATGACAATAACCTTCAAATCATCCTTTCTTTTTCTCATCCTATAGGTCCAATAAATTCTCAAGCCTTATTCTCATATCTCTCAAATCTAATTCTTTTTTATCATTCCCACTGCCACTACTTTTGTTCAATTTCTCATTCCTCCTTACTGAAACTATTGCAGTAACCCCACAGCTGTTCTCACATCTTCCAGTCTATTTTTCCTTTTCATCCAATATAGTTTTGTCAGATCTTTCTAAAGAACAGTTCTGATCATGTGACTATATTTTTCAAAGACTTTTTTCAACTTTCCACCTCCCATTGTCAAAAGTCCAGTGCCCCCATCCTGATATTCAACATTCAACACGATCTGACTAGGTCTTATGCTATGGTCTAGCCAAAATATTCTAGTCAGTGGGCCCTATAACAATACTTAGAATTTTCTTCCCCTATCTCTTTGCATTGAAATCTTATCAACTTTTCAAGGTCCAATAAAAATGTTACCTCTGTGAAGCCTTCCTGATTCCCCTCACCCCCAGACCCTAGGAAACAATCTCTTCCTCTTCGGAACTCAGTGTTTTATTTATACCCTGGTATGTTATGTAGCCCATTGTCTTTTGCATCTCATTTATTAGTGCATATATCTTCTCACCACTTAAGAATAAGAACCATTTTTCCTTATTTTTTCTCTCTTCCTACACTTAGCATAATATATACTTAATAAGCATTTTTAAATAAATAAAATACTTATGAATTCATTAATGCTATAAATACATTAGAAGTGATATCTGCTTACCAGGGGAAATTACAATCATGGAATCATAATTTTTTTAGAGTTGAAAAAGACCTTAAAGGTCATATAGTCCAATGCTTTTACTTTCTACTTGAGGGAACTGAAGCTTAGAAAGGTATAAAGAGGAAAACATCCACACAGTCAC
This sequence comes from Dromiciops gliroides, assembly GCF_019393635.1. NCBI lineage: Eukaryota > Metazoa > Chordata > Mammalia > Microbiotheria > Microbiotheriidae > Dromiciops > Dromiciops gliroides. The sequence continues at coordinate 150,419,084 of NC_057865.1, read as the reverse complement.
ATGGGTAGTGAGGGACAGAGGTAGGATTTGAGCCCAGGTACTTCAAACTCCAGAATGCTTTCCCTCCCACAAAAGAAATAAAATTCTGTTGTTGTTGTTTTTTAAATAACTTATAAATAAATATACAGTTAAAAAACTCTCAAGAGCATAATCTAATTAAGAATTGAAAGTAAATAGGAAACACAGCCAGAATTACTTTATGCAAATAATGAGCATACTGAGTAATTTATTGATGAAATCCAGTGAAGCAAAGACAATGAAAGAATCCAAGAGACATTTGAAGGAAAGGAAGAATAATTGTAAATGTTTAAATAAATATCTAAAGTATAAGAGTCATAAAGAACCCAAGAGAAGAGACCAAAAATTATTCTTAAGTGGCATATCTTCTCATGCAATGTCATCTCTCATTTAAATAAAAACATTATTCTTATAAATTTATTTTTATTAATTCAGAGCTTTATGTAATCATATTTGGATAGATGGTGATAAAGCACCTTATCTTTCCCCTGTATTCTCTCATATTATGTTGTTAGATTGAGGGGCACTTAAATGAATGAATCAAGGAATGAACACGTGAATTAATCACTTACTGCATAACAAAGTACCATTCTAAGTGTTAGGAATAAAAAAAGAAAAGTAAGGTGGTCCCTGCTCTCAAATAGCTTACATTCTAATGGTAAAGATAGCACATATAGAAGGTCTGATAGTCCTTAAGATATAAGCAAAGCAAGATGGTAATACCTCTCCTTTAATTCCATTTCCACAAAAAGAATCCTATAATTTTCTGATGTTGAACCATTTGACAATGCCAAGGACTTTGGTGACAAGAACTTTGTTTTCTGGATCTGTAGTAGCCATGGCTTTCAGACCTTTTGGGAACAGTTGCCAGGATGCATCTGAGGGTATTGGGCTGGTAGCTTTACTATTCCTCTGGCTCTCAAATTCAAAATTCTAGGCTATTTCCATCAAAAGATGGTGGTCCAGGTGGTGGTGATGGTGGTGATTTGACTTGACTACCTCCTGTCTCTCCCTCAGGTCCCTCTCTTATAGCCTCAGCAAGGCTTCCTTGTCTGTAATTGAGAATTCAAAGAAAAAAAATTGTGTAGCAGAACTCCACCAAAGGACTTCCCTCATTCAAAAGAAAAAGATAGGCAAGATCCTCCAAAAGTCCCTACATTTGGATTTTTCAGCTTTCCTTCTATGGAAGAGGATGATGTCAACATACCTGAAATACTTCAGCAATCCACAGTCAGAAAAGCCAGCTAGTTTGTAACTTCCTCTCTGTAATGGAAAAGTTCAACAAATATGTTATCACATTTAAGAAACATGGTTTCTGTGGTCTTAATCACCTGAAATTCTTCATCTGCTTATGAGACTATGTGATATAACATCATAACAACTAAAGTATGACAAGTTTTAATAAAGAGAAGGTAGATACCTTGTAACCCCTCAGGGGAATCCCTACTTTGTCAATGGCTGATGCCATCTTCCATGAGACTATGGCAGTATGTTTGGGCCAATAAGTATCAGAGTAGAGGAGCCCTTACCCTGAACAGGGTTTATTTGTTTTGTGGTTTTTGTTTGTTTTTTGTGGGGCAATGAAGGTTAAGTAACTTGCCCAGGGTCACACAGCTAGTAAGTGTCAAGCGTCTGAGGCCTGATTTGAACTCAGGTCCTTCTGAATCCAAGGCCAGTGCTTTATCCACTGCGCCACCTAGCTGCCCCCATGCACAGGGTTTATTAAACACATCAAAGGTGCCTAACAAATACTGGCTTAATTAAATGAGTGTCCAATTATTGTGCAACATGTCTCCGGATATGGTCTGCCTTTGCATTTGTTCATAATCTCTAGTTTAGATGCCATAATACAAAGTCTTATATGCAATCCAGTCAATGAGAACTCCAGAACCCAGGGTTGTTGTTGCTATTGCTGCTGTTGCTTTTAACTGACCTTAAGCACTACCTTCTATATGAAGTCCTTCCTTGAACACTCCCCCTCCACTTCCAAGTGCCCCCTGCCCAGCTGCAACGATTATACATGTGTGCATGGACAGATACATAACATGTACACCTATTGTCTCACCTTAGTAGAAAGTAAACTACTTCAGGGCAAGGACTTTCATTTTTGTCATTGTATATCCTCAGCTCAGTGTAGGCACTTAATAAATGCTTGTTGGTTGGTTGACTGAAGAAACTAAGGAACACCAATAATTGCTGAACTTGTAAGAAAAAAGTTAAATATAATTTTTGGGGGGTTGTTGTTTTCTTTTTTGCCTTTAAGAAGCTTACCATCTTTCTTCTCTTTTCTTTTTTTTTGGGAGGATGGGGGGGCAGGCAATGACGGTTAAGTGACTTGCACAGGGTCATACAGCTAGTGATTGTCAAGGCCAAATTTGAACTCAGGTCTTCCTGAATCCAGGGCTAGTGCTTTATCTAGCGCAACCTAGCTGTCCTCTAATATAAATCTTAGGAGTGACTTCCACCTACCATCTGAACTCACCATTGGGTGTGTTTCTCTATGCCTAGGATTCATCTGAGAATCCCTTTTTCATCACATTCGTTTTCCTGCTACTGATGCTATTTGGTTTCATTGTTCAATTATCCTATACCATAACCACTTCCTCCCTGACTCTGTCAACCCTTGAAAACTATCTTAAAGGCCTCCCAAGCAATAAGGAGGTAGCATGTTAGAATAAAATGAGCACTGAGTCTGGAATCAAAGAAACTAAATATAAATCCTACCTCTGCTCTTACTACCCGTGTGATCTTGGACAGTCAATCAATTCATCAATTAAGTATTAAGTATGAGGTCATGCTTCAAATCACTTCACTTCCCTGTAGCTCAGTTTTGGGGGGGGGGGGTTTGTAAAATAAGGAGCTATATTAGATGGCCTCAGAGATCTCTTCTAGTTCTAGCTCCCTGATCCTAATTGTATTTTTTCCTCTTGACATACCAATAGCTCTGCTCCTCCCATAGTCATCTCCCTCCTCCCTTCTCCCCTTGCCTGTAGCACTTTTTAAATACTCAATGCCTAGGACACAGAGGCGCAGAGAACATTTTTTCCTTCATCCATGTGTGTTGATGCCAAATGTCAGTGGAATTAGGCAGCTGTGACTTCAAAGTAGAAAATAGCTTGAATGTAGGGCTTTTGGGCCCTGCCACATAAGTGGTTCAGGCCAGCAGCTAAGGTCCCGTTGGGAGTGCTCCCTGTCCAGACTGCCTAAATGCCTTTAAAGTAGAGAATGGCTAGATTAGTCTCCCTCTGCAGTTTGGTTATTTGGGGTTTTCTGAGGCAAAATAGCTATGCTAACAAAGTGTATGTGTCCTCAAAGACTCCCCCGATATCACAACATCAGAAGCATGAAATGGAGGTCCCATTAATAACTGAGAGTATGTGTCAAATTGCTACCCAGTGTTCCACTGAGCGCCGTGTTCTGTCAGGCCTACGTAGTCCCTAAGGCTGCCTTCAGAGCAACTGTGTGGTGGTGTTTCTTGTCTTACAGTACTGTTTACTCCCTCCTTTCGAGTGCTTTTAATAATTACAGATTGCACAGCTTCAGTAAAACTGTAGTGTGTTTAACATCAAGAAAATGCCTTTCATCTTGGCTTTGTGACAGATCAAGCCTTGTTTTTCCCATAACGTAAACCCCATATCACCGGACGTGGGCGACAAGGTAAAAATGAAAAAGAAGAGGGGGAGGGGGGGGAAAGCTAAGCTGGAAATAAGGAAGGAATTCAAAGGCACAGGGCGTGCAAAACATGACAGATTAAAAGGCTACAACACATGGTGTGTGGGAGCCAATTCAAAAGGTACACCAGAGAATAGCTTAGCTGGTTCTGTGGTTGGCAGAGAAGAGCGTAGCAGAAATAAGAGAGATCTGCATGAGTAGCAGCGACAGCAAGGTCAAAGTAGATAAATGAACTGAGAAGGTTCTGTGCATGGAATTGCCGAAATTAAAAGCCTCAGAAAGGGGAGATCTGACAGGTACTTATAAAGAGCACAAAAGGAACCTAACCAGAGACCAAACAATTGGAAAAGCCCAGAAAGGAAGTGGTTCAATGTATTCAACAGGTGGAAAATTTCAAGGACCTTATAGGCAAGTGTATTCAACCCCAAAACTCATAGTTTTTACTCACCCAGGCTCCCTAAGCCTTGTGATGCTCATTTATGCATAAAGTGTCTGCTTTTACATTTCATTAAAGCCTATTTCATTCAGTCACTCTGTTCCCAGACCTCTCTCTGAGTCATCACTCATTCTGTAAATGTGGGATTTTCTTTGATTATTTGGCCCTGCCCTTTCATGAAGGGGAAGAAAACAAAATACTTCTAAGGATCAAATCCATTACCTGCTTCTTTTCAGTGCTCACTCTGTGAATACTGTATTAAACAAGCTACTTTTAGGAATTATTGAGAGTGTTCCCATTGCTTAAAGAATAGAACTGTGGGGATAAGAACTATATCACATGACTCTATGTAGTCAACTCTCAATTATGAAGGGGTTACTTAGCCCTTTTAGGGCAGATTATTAAGGACCTTTGCTTGGATTCCTTCATCAAATGGATTTCTGACTTTATGCCTTTTCAATGATTAACTTCTCTAGGAAGTGTTAGAGAAATCCAGGAAGATTTATACAAACTGATGTTGAAGGAAGTCAGCTAAAACAGGAGAACAATTCATACACTGACAACAACATTATAAAGACAAACAACTTTGAAAGATTTGAGAACTCACCCAATCAATTCACCCAATCAATATGATGGCCAGTCATGATTCCACAGGGCCACAAATAAACCATGTGACCCTCATCATACCCAAGAGGTGAAGGATTCAGAGTGCAGAGATATATTTTGAAAATGGCCAATGTGGGAATTAGTTTTGCTTGACTATGCATATTTATTACAAGGTTGGGTCCCTCCCAATGGAGAAATGGGGGAGGAGGTACAAAGGAGAGGAAATTGATTTTAAATTTTTAAAAATTAGTTTAAATTTTAAACCCAAACTCATATTTTAAATATCAGCATTTTCCGGTGAAGCTATATAGTTGTTCATCGTTACACATCATATTCTCTAAGGAATTAAAATTCAAGGTTAACCAGAAGGCAGTGGAGGGACCTATGGTGGGTATATGTAGGATTCAAAACATATCCATTGAAGACATGGGCTCAAGACCTAATAAGTAAGACATTACTTTAAAATATATAATGAAAAGAGTAGGTTAGGGGCAGCTAGGTGGCACAGTGGATAAAGCACCAGCCCTGGATTCAGGAGGACCTGAGTTCAAATCCAGCCTCAGACACTTGACACTTACTAGCTGTGTGACCCTGGGCAAGTCACTTAACCCCCATTGCCACACAAAATAAATAAATAAATAAATCATGGGTTGTTTTTTTTTTTTAAAGAGTAGGTTAGGCTAGTTAGTGCTACAGCAAAGGAGAGGGAGGACATATGAGCAATCCAAATATTGACCTAGTAACCACAGAGTATAAGAAGGCCTACTTGGAGTCATACTTTAAGATATCCCATGTCAGAAGGCAAGCTGCTACCTCTCAAGACAACTTACTCGACTTATGAACAATTCTGACTGTTAGAAAGGTTTTCCTGACATTAACCCTAAACTTGCTTCTTCCTTACTTCCACCCATTGCTCCTGGCTCTGCTCTCTGGGGCCAAACAGAAATATCTAATGATTCTCCACATCATAGCACTTCAGGAACAGACACCCAGTTCATTGATGGCTCCATATGTAAAACCTTTTAACAATTTTGTAGGACCCTTTGAAGCTTGTGATTCACAGGCAGAGCCTTTGTGAACCCAAGATCCTTTCCAAGCCATGATAAGTCACCATAATAGTACTTTAGCAAATGGTCATTCTCCTTCATCTTTTTTTTTTAACCAATTAATTGATCATGTGGGAATGTAGTTTATGATTGACTCATTACTAGAAAGAGGAAGAACAATTAAAGTCAATAGACAGACAATCAGATTGTTACACTGGAATCCCTTAAATAATCAGAAAACTGAAGGATAGACTCCGGGACACTGAGGAGTTATAAAAAGACACGGAGAAAACTCACCCAAGAACAGGTATCTGCATTTGTGAAGGGTCTGACCATACCAGAACAGTCATAGATCCTTCTTTGTAAATGTTCATAATTCACATCTCTGAGCTATTTATGACATTTAATCTTTAAACGTTCATGATGATGAATAATAAACAGGATCATGTATCACACATCCATAGATGACCATATTGACCAAGCACTGAAAGGTTTCACTAGTCATTTGTGAAGTATAAGCAAGTGGAGGCAGCCCCTGCTAGGGAATATATTTTTTAATTTGCTCTATAGCTTCACTCCTCCAATTAGGTAGTGCAGTACATAGAGCTTGGAGGCAGAAGAAACTGTATTCAAATCCTGCCTAAGACATTTACTAATCATGTAACCCTGGGCAAGTCACCTAACTTCTGTTTGCCCCAATCTCCTCATCTATAAAATGGGGATGATAATAGCACCTACCTCACAGAGTTGTTTTTGAGAATCAAATGAAATAACAAGTATTTTGCTATATAACGGCTTGTTATTATTCCCATGGAAAAGGGACCAAGTTAGATACCAGGGATAGAGAAATAAAGAACACATTCATTGCACTGAAAGAGCATACAAGCTAGTAGAGAGAAGTAACCACAAAGAAATGCAATAGAGATTCTAATAGTCTCCCCCTTCCCTTAGCGGAGGCCCTTCTGTCTTGTCACAAGAGCTTCCACTGAGAGATCTGAGCTCCTCCCCTTTCCTCTTCATTTTGGAAAGCAGCAAGAAGCACCACCAAGGGGGTCATTTATATAAACTCTCCCTCCTGCAACTTGTCCTACTGCTCTAAAGAAGCATAAAAGTCTATAAGACAAGGGGAAAGACTTCAGGTGTGCAAGGAAACCATCTAGGCCCCTGAGGGGGTAGAAGATAAACAAAACATCACCAACCCAGGTGGAAAAGAACAGTTGACTGAAGCATCCAAGAAATACATGTTCACACAGCCACCTAAGGAGACCCTTGCATGGAGTCTGGGGCCATCACACCTAGGTGTGAGACAATAAAAGATCTGAATGGTTTTATCACTACCTGCTTACAACCCAGCATAAGATCTGCTATTTAGGAGTTGGCACTATCTTTTCAGAAGGAGAACCATACAGCTAGGAGCAGTGAAGCAACATAGAGGACAGCTGTAGTGAGAAGGCCCCATGACTCCTGCCAAGGATGGAGGATGACAGCAGTGATCCACCCCTTATAGAAGAGAGGCCAGGAAAAAAAAGAAAAAGTAGCATGGAGAGTAGGAGAAACGAACAAAAGAGCAATAGAGGAGGGAGACAGAGTAGAGGAGCTGATGATGGAGAAGCAATGTGGCATAAAAGTGGAACAGAATATCAGAATCTGGGGCAAAAAGAACAACACAACAGCAGAGCCCTGAAAAACAAACCTTGAGGGGCAGCTAGGTGGTGCAGTGGATAGAGCACTGGCCCTGGAGTCAGGAGGACCTGAGTTCAAATCTGGCCTCAGACACTTAACACTTACTAGCTGCGTGACCCTGGATAAGTCACTTAATCCCAATTGCCTTGCCAAAAAAAGAAAAAGAAAAGAAAAAAAAGCAAACCTTGAGTCTTTTTACCTTTGCTGATACCCCACCTAGGGTAATACTGCAAGTTGCTGGACCTGTAAAATTATCCCAAGTAGGGGAAGGTTGGAAGTCTCCAAAGGGCAGTCTCTCTCTTTGTAAAAGGAAGGCAGTTTTGTTTGTGATCTATAGGGATGCTGATGACTTGTGTGGATTTCCTTTCTATCCTGCTACTTTGCTAAAATTATTCATTGTTTCAACTAACTTTTTAGTTGAGTGTCTGGGATTTTCCAAGTATATCGTCATATCATCTGCAAAAAGAGATAGTTTTATTACCTCATTTCCTATTCTAATTTCTATTTCTTTTTCTTCTTATATGGCCATTGCTAAAAGAACTGATAAATAAATGTATAGAATGATTATATATATATATATATATATGTATGTATGTATATGTATATACATATATGTGTGTATACATATTTTTGTCTAATGGTAGCCCTCTCTGGGGCAGGGCAGGAGGGGAGATGAAAAAAGAAGGGGGCAGTGGTAAATCTTAGTTATGTCCCACTCTTCATGACCCCATTTGGGGTTTTCTTGCAAAGATACTGGAGTGGTTTGCCATTTCCTTCTCCAGCTCATTTTACACATGAGGAAACTAAGGCAAATAGGGTTAAGTGATTTGATCAGGGTCACACAACCAGTAAGTGTCTGAAGCTGGATTTGAACTCAGATTTTCCTGACTCCAAGCACTGGTACTCTATCCACTGAGCCACCTAGCAGCCCACTAAAGGAATAGACAGATGTAATTACTGAATTGATGTCTGTGATCTTTGAAAGGTCATGGAGGAACAGGAGAGATAGTGCAGAATTAGAGAAAGGGAAACATGATACCAGTTTTTCAAAAAAAGGAAGAGAATGAAACTACAGTCTATGAGCTTGTCTATGATCCCTGCAAAATTCTATAATGTATGACTAAAAGAGTGTTTAGTGAGCATCTTTTCAAAAAGGAAGTAGTGACCTCAGACACAACCTGGCTTCATAGAGAATAGCACATTGGACTAACCTCATTTGATTTCTTTAAGGCACTCAAGGGTATGCTGTAGATAGAGCTGACCCAGATTTTAGGAAAGTGTCTGATAAAATCTTTAATTCTGTTCTAGTGAAACACATAAATATGTAGCTGAGATAAGGGCTAGGTCGTAGTTCAGCTAGGTGGATTTGGAAGTGGTTGGCAAAAATGACCTAGTCATTAATGTTTCAGTGTCAGTTTGGGAGGAAGACCCCAGCTGAGTGCCTCAGGGATGTGGACTTAACCCAGTACTCTTTAACATTTTTTATCAATGACTTGGGATAAAGGCATAGACACCACGCTTATGAAGTCTGTTGGTGTTAGAAATCTGAGAGGTATAGCTGGCGTGTTGGATGCCAAACTTGTGATACAAAAAGCTCCTGACCACTTAGAACACTGGGCCAAATCTTTTTAAAATGAAACATAAAGTCTCACAAAAAATTAGTTCCTTAAGTACAAGATGGAATAGAATTAGCTAGATGCTAGAGTTCCCCTCTGAAGAAGAGGGGGTGGTGGGGAGCAGGAAGGTGATCTACAAGATCCTTATGATTTAGCTTCTGCAAAACTAACAGTAATATGCTAATGTGCCGAGGCTTATGGGTTAGTAAAGCACAATAGTGATGTAAATACCCTGCCTCTTTAGACTGCATTACAGTTGCTATTTCTAGGGAAGGTGGAAAGTACTTGAATTTGAAAGTGAAAAAAATTCTTTGAGGGTATATAGAAGAGGGATGAGGAGAGAGGAATTAGCCACAATAACCTGGTTACTTCAATAAAGATTGCCACCCTATAAATCTAAACTCTTATCCTTTATTCCGTTGAAAGAAACTGTTGCTGATTCAATTCAAAAAAAAAAAAAAACCTAGTATCTGTAGCAATATGCCAACATATGGATATGTGACTTGCTAAGGCAGATGTAGCCAAAGAGAACACATTACTGCAATGTCAGCCGTAACACAGTGATTTTCATTCATTTTAATGATGAAGAGAAATCTTTCCCTGCCTTCTCCCTATAAATTCTTGGCCTTCTGGAAATGCTAAATGCCAAGTTCCTACTTGATGCATAACTGGGTTAACTTTGTGGCTGAGGTAATGATCTGGGGAAGTGAATTATGGGATACCAGGACTGTTCATATGAATGTCAACAATGAGCCACATTTCTGTGCTATGAGAAATAGTAACACCTTGAGAGGATGATGTAGGTAGTTGGGCATTAAACTGACTACCACTGTAAAATAGATAGCAGTGAACTGCAAATTAAGCATCTTTCAGCATAATGAATGTATTTCCATAGTATGAATTTTTTAAAATTATGAGCGAACTAACCACAAGTGATCCATTAGATGGCAGTTCTCACAAAAGATGGATAAATTCTATAGTACCCAATCATCTCTTAAATATTTCACTGAGAAAAGGATAGGAATAGATTTGGGGATGCTACTTTCATAGTTATGATTTATTTAATTCCCTTGAGGAGAAAATAAACTCTGATGCTGTAAAGATCCCTATATGACTATGACTCATTAAAAAAAAAAACTATATCCACAAACCATAGAGAATTAGAGTTAATACATTTTATGATACTCCACAAATTAAGGGCACAGTTTAATAATTTGAGGGGTGTAGTTCTTAGTTGAAAAGAGTATTACTCACCTCCTGAAAGACAAGTAGGAGACACAATATGCACAATAAGGCATACATTTGGGGACATACCATTTGGCTATTTGATTTCCTGACTATGCATATTTAATACATGGACTTCATTTTCCTTTTTTCCCAGTAGGGTGGGAGAGATGGGAGGAAGAGAAAATAAATGCTTGTTAATTGAAAATGTAATTTTAAAAATAAGACCATAGATGAAAATATGTATACTATAGTTAAAGCTGACATTTTGGCATTACTCTGGCACTGAATACAACCTAAATGTTTTAGAAACATCTAATTTGATTAAAGAAGCTTTACTGAGACAAAACATTAAATTTCTAGAATTTTAAATCCTTTTGGTATAAAGGTAGAACCACAATAACTAAATTACAGACGTGGGAAGAGTCTTTAAGAGGTCAGCCAGACCCATGCCCTACCTCTCTTGTAAATGGAAATTCTGAGACAGTCAAGGCAATAAAGATGAGGCTTTTCTAATTCCAAAGTCTCAGGGTAGAGATCTGCAAGCTTCATACCTAGCCTGTTCTGCCCTTCTAGCATCAATGTTCATCCAAACTTTGGATACCACCAATTTACTTCCCTGGCCTGGTGATTTAAATAACAATAATAATAATTTAGAAGGAGGGAAGGAAGGGAGAGAGTGAGGGAAGAAGAAAGGAAAGGAGAGAGGGAGAAGGAAGGAGAGAAGGAGGGAAGGAAAGAAAGAAAGAAGGGAGGGAGGAAGGAAGGAAGGAAGGAAGGAAGGAAGGAAGGAAGGAAGGAAGGAAGGAAGGAAGGAAGGAAGGAAGGAAAGAAAGAAAGAAAGAAAGAAAGAAAGAAAGAAAGAAAGAAAGAAAGAAAGAAAGAAAGAAAGAAAGAAAGAAAGAAAGAAAGAAAGAAAGAAAGAAAGAAAGAAAGAAAGAAAGAAAGAAAAGGCCAGCATATACATACAGTATTTCACCTGATCAACACAAAAACCCTGGGAGTGGTAGGTGCTCGTATTACCTTCACTTTACAAATGAGGAAACTGAGACAGCCAGAGAACATTGATTTGCCCAGGGTCATTTGGCTAATGAGTGCCTAAGACTGGATTTCAACTCAGGTATTTCTGATTCCAGATGCAATAATCTATCCACTGTAGTACCATTTTTAAGTACCATCCTAGCCCTTACTTGGACCTTACTTCTTGGCCCATGGGAATTAGTTCACTATCTTAGTCCCTTGATGATTAACAAATTTAAATTGTACTTTATTCCTCTAATAAGCAAGAAGAAAAACCAAGGGATGGTGCGGTTCAATGAGCACTAGACCTAAGTTCAGTTCCCAGATCCACCCTTTATCAACTGTGTCATGTTAGTCAAGTCACTTAACTATACTGTTGGCCCAAGGATAAAACTAATGGTGGAGCTCATCAAGGGTCCATAAATTAATGCAGTCCTCAGTGGGAAGAGGGCACAAAGAAGCAATGTCAGGTATGTCCCACTTTTTCCTCCTACATTTCAGAGATATAATATATACATCAAAGTCAATGCCAATAACTGACGCATATGAGTAAATTTTGCTTGTCTGGGGTCTGGTCCCCTTGTTTCAACAGTGCAGTGAAGTCCTTTTATGGAAGCTCCTTCCAGTGATGCTGATTGACAGATGATTGATTGATTGATTGATGATAGATAGAGATAAATAAGTATATTTATATTATATATAAATAGGTATATTTATATTATATATTCTATGTATCATGTCTGTCTGTCTATCTATCAATCTATCTATCTATCTATCTATAATGTATAGAGTTGCCCATGACACTAAAGGCTTAAATGATGTCACCACAGCCACACATCCTAGTATGTGTGAGAGATTGCTTTTGAATCTAGTTCTTTGGACCTCGAGGCTGATCTTCTGTCCACTATATAACATTGGGTCTAGGTGCTGCTGGGTGGTACAGTAGATAGAGCAGTGGCCCTAAAGTTGGGAGGACCTGAGTTCAAATCTGACCTCAGACACTTACTAGCTATGTGACCCTGAGCAAGTCACTTCACCCCAATTTTCTTAAACATACAGGGTCATCTCCAGTCATCCTGATATATATATCTCACCCTCTGGAGGAGAGAGTGAGGTTGGTGACCTTGCACAGCCCTCCCTCACTGAAATCCAATTCCCTGCAAATCATGGATGACATCACCCTGATATCATGGTCCTCTTCCAGAACAAAGGACAAACAACAACAACACTGCATCTAATATACCGGTAATATGGGAATCATTTCTCCAAGATGTGAGAGTACCACAGAGTAAACATGAATCAAAATACACTGAGGAACATAGAAACTTAACTATAAAATGGGGTAAGCTCCAAAAATGCATCATGAAACCTCTTAACCCAGAAGCTCTTTATCCTAATGATTTAAGAAAGCTTTACATGCTTTATTTCCAATTAACCTATCAATAGTGATGTCATTTAAATACTCCTAAGGAATATCATCTTCTCATTATTGCCAGAAAAACATCCGGCCCAATTTCATAGCTCAGCTGTTCTCCTGCACGGCTGGACGGTCTGCATGAACTGAAATGGAAACGAGAATTGTTTTTAACCCTGCCCCCTCAGCTTACACACATTCCTAAATGTAAAATATAGGTAATTAATAGACAACCTAAAACTGTATGCAAAATTGAGTGGACGATGCTTATGCTGTGCTTCTGGAAGTGGCGAGGCCATGCTACCTGCCAAGGCTTGCTAGTTGTTGTCTTGGAGCATGCTGGTAGACAAATGGCTGTACCTTTTACATATTCAGTGCCAGTGCCACTGAATGTTCGGCAATGTGCACAGGTCCCCTAGAGAGCCATTTTCAAATGAAGCTGTTAAATGAATGATACCGAGATTACATTTTCACCATTTCCAAGCAAAGAGATGAGACTCCAGTGACTCGATTTCTTCCACTTCGTGCCCTCCCTGCACATGTAAGAAGTGGAAGGTGGGTACCCAAATCATGCATCCCTCTGCTTGTCTGAAATTTTGACACATGTAATGTTTTCATATCAATAGCAATGGCCTAACTGTTAGATTGCACCTCTGAGCATAAAATCTGTTCAGGCAGAAGAGTACTTAAGAAAGTGAGCATGAAAGTTCAGACCAATAATCAGACCTTAGCCAAACTGTTTTTAACAGATACATAGGAAGGAAGGAAGGAAGGAAGGAAGGAAGGAAGGAAGGAAGGAAGGAAGGAAGGAAGGAAGGAAGGAAGGAAGGAAGGAAGGAAGGAAGGAAGGAAGGAAGGAAGGAAGGGAGGGAGGGAGGGAGGGAGGGAGGGAGGGAGGAAACAAAGAAACAAAGAGAAAGAAAGAAAATGAAATTGTTATAACTATCATTATATGGACCTTGTTTTCCTATCAATGCAGTCTTATGAATAGGCTTAGATTTTAGAGCTATTTGGGACTGTAGCGATGATGTTGATTTTTTTTAAAATGTCCCAGAAATTTAAAATAGTTTATAAAAACTCAGATGGTTTCTTGTCAGTACAGTAGGGAATTTTAACTCTCTCTGAATGGAGCAAGGAGCCACTATTATTCATTGCCCACAATCTCCCAACATCACTAGCAGCTGCTTTGGTTCTTTATCATAACCTTCTTATATAGTACTTCCTAAAAGAACAGAAATAACTCAATCAATTAGTATTTATTGAGCACCTACTATATTCATAACTCTGTGCTGTACTCTGTAGAGGATACAGTTTAAAATGTGGATAGTGCATTGTTCTTGTAGTCAGGAAGGCCTAGATTTAAATTTAATAACTTTATGACTATGAGAAACTTATTTAGTTTCCTCATCTGAAAATGGGGATGCTGATATATAGTACTTACTGGTTGTTAGGAGGATCAAATGAAATTTCATATTTATATATGCATGTATACGTGTATATATGTGTGTATATATATATATATATATATATATATATATATATATATATATATGAAGTGCTTTGTAAATCTTTTTTTTTTAAGTGAGGCAATTGGGGTTAAGTGACTTGCCCAGGGTCACACAGCTAGTAAGTGTTAAGTGTCTGAGGCCGGATTTGAACTCAGGTACTCCTGATTCCAGGGCCAGTGCTCTATCCACTGCGCCACCTAGCTGCCCCCTGCTTTGTAAATCTTAAGGGGATATAAATATGTTGTCGTTATTGTTATTATTAAACATGGTCCCTGTCCTTACTGGGAAAGCAAGATAGAAAATTAGTGTGCAAAGTCTAATTAAGTGCTAATTTAAATGAAGTAGACAGCAAGTATTGTAGGAACATATATCCCACTGTTGATGAGGCATAGGTTCTAAAGATAGAGAAAGGAGTGTTTTTTACTTAATACATGAACCAGTGAGAGTAAAAAGTAATTTGTCTACATCAATTATGCAACAAAGTATGACGATATTAAGAAAAGCTACCCTCAGTCAACCAATTAACAATTAACAAACTTGTTTTAAAAAAAAAAAACATATTGTTTGTGCTAAGCACAAGCCCTCAGAGAGATTACATCCTAATAGGAGAGACAATATGTACCCAAGTAAGTATATTTGTACAGCATATAGGTGGCACAGTAGATAGAGTGCCAAACTCAGAGTCAGGAGGACCTGAGTTCAAATCTGTCCTCAGACACTTACTAGCTCTGTGACCCTGGGTATGTCATTTAACCCTATTTTCATCAGTTCCTCCCTCTAAAATGAGCTGGAGAAGAAAATGGCAAACCATTCCAGTATCTTTACCAAGAAAACTCCAAAAAGGTTCACAGAAAATCAGACATGACTGAAACAATTACAACAAGAAAGTATATACAAAAATAGAGACATGGTTGTCTGGGGAGAGGAAAAAAGGTGCCGGACATAAGGAACACCTCATACACCACCATGGAGGAGTGGGTGCTTAAGCAAGACTTTAAAGGAAACCAGTTATTCTAAGAAGTGGACTTCAGGCGAGTGGATTCTAGGCAACGATAACAGCCTATGAAAAGACTTGAAGGTGAGAGATGGAGTGTCTTGTGGAAAGAACAGCAAAAAAGACAGTTTGACTGGACCAGAGACTATATGAAAGGGAGTAACCAATAATAAGCCTAGAAACATAGTTTGGAGCCAGGTGGTGAAGGGATTTCCATGCCAAACAAAGAAATTATATGGGGCTTTAGAGTTTACAGGGAACTATTGGAATTTATTAAGTAGGAGAGTGACATGATGAGAATGATGCTTTGGGAAAATCTCTTTGGTAACTGTGGAGTTTGGATTGGAGAGAGAAGAAACTTGAGGTAGAGACTTGCCATGTACTTGTGCAGCTTCTAACTTTGTGAAGCACTAATACCTCTGCCTTGAAGTCCCCATCACCAAGTGCAGGGGAATAGATAACATGTTAGCCAGAGATAGTATGTTTACCTTAGAAAAAAACGTCACGCTTTCTTTTGTTCACAGTTGTGGTCTGCACTACAAATAGAAGTAGACTTTGGGTATACTTTGTGTCTGTGTCTTTCTGCACAATTAATTATTCTTGGGGTGGGGGGGCAATGGGGGTTAAGTGACTTGCCCAGGGTCACACGGCTAGTAAGTGTCAAGTGTCTGAGGCCAGATTTGAACTCAGGTACTCCTGAATCCAGGGCCAGTGCTTTATCCACTGCACCACCTAGCTGCCCACAATTAATTCTTAAAAGCATTTTCTAAGGTCCCATTATATGGAAAACACTCTCTTGGTACCAGCATTGCCTTGTGCAACTAACACTTTACAGCTGAGGAAATGAAGATTATGTTTGAGAAGCTCTTTGAAAACCTTAAAGCACTATATAAATGCTATCTTATTGTATTATTTACTCCTATTATCATCCGATCTTCCCAATAACCTTGGGAAGATCAAGTCAAGAAGTTCAATTTCAACTCCATCCAATAGGTAATTGTTTAGTGCCTGCCTTTTGGGTGTTTGTAAGAACTCTATAAAGCACCTTGCAGATGTAAGCTATTATGGCTTGAAGGCCCTTGACCTCCTGGATGACTTACTCTGGATTGTTGTTGTTGTTGTTGTTGTTGGTCCTTCATTCTCAAAGAGAACCTTGACATCAGGGTGATGTCATGACTTGTACTGAATTGCATTTAAGTGAGGGAGGGCTGTGCAAAGTCACTAACCCCACTCTCTCCTCCAAAGCCATGTTGGTCCATTGGAAAATATGTATCAGGACAACTGAAAATGGCCCCAGTTGTTTAAGGCAATTGGGGTTAAGTGACTTGCCCAGGGTTACACACAGCTAGTAAGTATCTGAGGTGAGATTTGAACTCAGGTCATCTTGACTCCAGGACCAGAGCTCTATCCATCACTGCACCACCTAATTGCCCCTTACTCTGGATACTCTACAACTTATCCATGTTGTGAGTTGTTTTTTGTTTTTGTTTTTTAATGGGGCACCCAGAACTGGACTTGTATAGTATTGTAGAAGTGCTCAGATAAAAGCAGAGTATCACAGCAGTTGATCACTCCCTTAATCCTGTTCAAAAATCTTCAGTGGCCCTTTATGCTCTATGGGAATAAAACACAAAATCTTTGATATGACATTAAATGCCTACCACAATCTGACACCCTTTCCAGATAGTTTCCTTATATTATGTTACTTTCTTTGGCATTCTCCATGTTCTTACCACACTGGTAATCTAGCTATTTCCTATGCTCAGCTTTCCATCTCCCAAACCATTCTCCATGACTGAAACGTACTCCTTCTTCAGCTCTACCTCATAGAATATTTTCCTTCCTTCAAGAAGTAATACAGGGGGAAAAAAATAAAATTAAATAAAATTTAAAAAGTAAAAAAACCCAAAGTGCAGCTAGGTGGCACAGTAAATAGAGCATTGTCCCTGGAGTCAGGAGGACCTGAGTTCAAATCCAACCTCAGACACTTAACACTTACTAGCTGTGTGACCCTGGGCAAGTCACTTAACCCCAATTGCCTTGCCAAAAAAATTAAATAAAATAAAAATTCAAAAAGAAGTAATCCAGGGGGCAGCTAGGTGGCAGAGTGGATAAAGCCCTGGCCCTGGTTTCAGGAGGACCTTAGTTCAAATCTGGCCTCAGACACTTGACACTAGCCATGTGACCCTGGGCAAGTCACTTAACCGTCATTGCCCTGCAAAATATATATATATATATATATATACATATATATATCCCAAAGACATAAAGAAGGCAATATTGATAAGATCTGCGTGTTGGTTGGATGTAGGAGACAAGGAAGAAAGGGGAGGAAAAGATTGGCACTAAGGTTTCAAACCTGGGGAACCTGGGCAATAGTTGGTGCCATCGGTGGAAACAGGGAAATGCACAAAAGCTTTGGAGAATTAGTAAGATGTGATTTCATCGTGTCATACCCAGGAGCCTTTTTTACTTGTTTATCTCACCATAATACTTCATCCTCAAGAGGCTATCTCAGTGACCAAGTAGAAAATAAGTAAGGAAATGCAATGGAGTAGATGAAAGCCATCATGCAGGAATAAGCACTCACATAAAGCTTTTAAATTGGTACCAAAGGGGGAATCTGGCAGCAGAGCTCTGGGAAGAGGTACAGAATAACTCTGCAATATGATTTTGTGGGAGACATTTAATCCTGGCTGAATTTTATTTACAGCTCTCGGGCTGATTCTTTACACGTCTTATATGTATGCGTTCTTTGAAAATTAGTTTTTCCCCATTTGTTGTACCAAATCACAGTCTAATTTGCATGACCTTGGCTAAATCATTTAGCCATTCTGAGCCTCAGCATCTCTTCAGTGAAGTGAAGGGGTTGGACTAGATGGTGTCTCTAGGGCTTCTTGTGTTGTTAAAATTCTATGATATTATGATTCAAAGGCTCCATTAAAGAGTCATATCCCTAATAATACCTAAACGATAATGTGATATATGGGACTCTTAGTTTAAGGAAAACAAGAGATCATCATCTTATGGCAGTGTAACAATCCCTGCAGAAAGCTAAACCCTTCTGTCTAGAAAATAAGCATATCTGGTGAGGCAACTCTGTACCATGATAATCTTTCATTTTCTCCCAGTTACATTCAAGGAGGCTAAATAATATTGATGCTATAATCCACAATGAGTGAGCTTCCTTTTTTATTTCCATGACAATGTAAAACTTGTCCAATCATTGGAAGATGAGAATAGCTTGATAATGCTATGTGGCTGTGTTAACTTTTGGTTTTATGGTAGAAATACATGAATTCTGGGACATATATATAGAAAAGGATTCTAAGTATGGAACATGATTAAGTGTGAGATACGGCAAGGAGAAAGACCCAGAAAGAACACCTAGGGACTATTGGCCCCAAAGTGTGTGTCTATCAACACAGCTTATCAGATAAATAGGAAGTTAGGTGCAAATCAACTAAGGGTGCAAGTCTAAAGTCTGGAAAGAAATACTATACTGTGTAAAAAGCTAGAACAAGCAAGAACAGCAAGGCCTGGTGGAGCAGGCTACAGGAAGACCTCGCTTATAGAATTTGCATTAGAAGAGAGAAGGTGGGGTAAGAAACAAAACTTCATGAGTAAAAGTAGGGACAAAATGGACAGATTTCTGGGTGTGGGATAAGAGATGCCAAAAGGACTGAAACTTGAAGGGGAAGATCACAGAATTTGACCATCTCATACATAAAAGAAGCCCCCATTCTAACATACCTGATAATTGGTCACACAGCTTCAGTTTAAACAGCTCCAAGAAAGAGAAACTTAACCACTTCCTATAATGCTTTAAGATGTACAAAGTGCTTTCCTCCCAGAAATCCTTGGAAATACACTGAGCTACTGTTATATACTGATTTAGAGAGAGAAAACTGAGGCTCAAAGAGGTTTTTGTGGGGTTTTTTTGGGTGAGGCAATTGGGGCCAAGTGACTTGCCCAGGGTCACACAGCCAGCAAGTGTTAAGTGTCTGAAGTCAGACCCGAACTCAGGTACTCCTGAACCCAGGGCCGGCGCTCCATCCACTGCGCCATCCAGCTGCCCCAGCTCAAAGAGTTTTAATGACTTATTGAGGGACAAACAGTCAGTCTGAAAGTCAGGACTTAAACTCCTGTCTTCTGACTGTAAAATAAGTGCACCTCAAAAAATGCATATAGAAGGACATAATTTTTTAAATCAACTTTAGAAAAATAAACAAAATTCAGCCACAATTAAAAGTTCCCCACAAATTATGTTGTAAAGACTCTTAGTTTAAAGAAAACAAGAGATTGTTATCTTATGTGCTACTGTGACATTATTCCCTACAAATATTCAAGCCTTTTTGTTTAGAAAATAAAATTCTCTGGTTAGGCAAGTAGATATTATAATATTTCACTTTGTCCCAATGACTTTCAAGATTAGAAGCAGGATACACTGCTTAGATGCATCCCCTTACAGAAGAAACTTTCTCCAGGTCCTCAGAGTAAGGAATCCCTTACACAAAGCAAAATGGATTAACTAGAGAAGGAAGGGCTGGCCAGATCCTAAGCTTGTGTATACCCACCCAAGAGCTGAAGAAACAAACCTGAAGAGCCAAAACCCACATCCTCTGAGCTAACACCATCCAGGCCAAGGCTGGACAAGAGGTTATACTGAAGGGAGCTTAGAAGAATGGGACCCATATCATGTTAGTGTTTGAGATCAACATTCACCTATCAGAAACTTGGAATTTATAAACCCTTCTGCTCCTGTACTTGTTCAATCCTCTTCCTTCCCCCTAACTCTGTATGTCTTCCCTCTGTTCATTGGAGGGAACCTAAAAATACCAGAAAGGGATCTGTGTGATTTTCAGGGAAAAGAAGAGAAAGGAGAGAGGAAGAAAAAGTCAAGTCCTTTGAGGTAAAGAGAAACCTGGTAAATAGAAGTTCATCACAGCCCAAGTCCCATAGATTATACTTGCAAGCTGAGCCACGGGCTGATGAGTACAAAAAGGACAGTACAGAAGTCTACCAGAAAAATAAAATCCAAGTCCTTATGTCTATAAAAATAACTACTTAGGTAAATATGTACAATAATCTTTCGTTTTCTCCCAGTTACATCCAAGATTAAAAGCAAGGCACACTACTCTAGTGACCACCTAGAGAAGAAGTTTTTTCCAGATCCCTGAGTTACCATGTCTAGGGTAAGGAATCCTTTACACAAACTGGTATAGGGTGAAGCAGCCTAGGAGAGGTAGCATTGCCACCCTCCCCAATTCCCCATAGCCACCTGGGGTTTTATTTGGAGAAAAAAAAAATATCTCCCATCAACCAGGAAAACATGATACAAAATAAGTCAATTCTGTACATTTGCATCTTTTCACATCAAAATCATCAGGTTGCTTATAGTCATTTCTAGTTCTTGGCTCAGGCAAAGGATTTTTAGATCTTATTCTGTTCTTTTATTCAGGATTAGATATCTAAACTAAAAAAAAAATTCCCCCATTGTTTTATTTTCCCAAATTGCATGTAAATACAAATTTTGACATCAAATTTTTTTGAAAACTTTGTGTTCAAAATTCTCTTCCTCCCTCCATCTCCCACCCCAAGAACTCAAGCAGCTCAATATAAGCTGTACATGGGCAGTCATGCAAAATATTTCCACATTAGCCAGGTTGTGAAAGAAAACAGACAAAAACAAAACTTCAGATAAAGAAACTTACAAACAAAAAAAAATATGTTTCAATCTGTATTCAGACACCAACAGTTCTTTCTCTCTAGATGGACTGCATTTTTCATAGGATCTTCAGAGTTGTCTTGGATCATTGCATTGCTGAAAATAAGCAAGTCATTCACAGCAGATCATCTTACAGTATTGCTGTTATTTTGTATACAGTACATTTCACGTTGCATCAGCTTATGTGTGTCTTTCTGGGTTTTACTGATAGCATCCTGCTCATCATTTTTTTTCATAGTAAGCTACATTTATATAGTACTTTAAAAAGAGATTTCCTTACAATAAAGCCATGAGGTTAATTCTTGCAACAAGAGTAATACTTAACATTTATATAGTACCTTATATCTGACAAAGAATTTTCTTCACAATAGCCCAGCAAAGTAAGAACCATATGTTTTATTTTTTTGTTGTTGGTTTTTTGGGTTTGGGGGGAGTTTTTTGCACGGGGCAATTAGGGTTAAGTGACTTGCCCAGAGTCACACAGCTAGTAAGTGTCAAGTGTCTGTGACTGGATTTGAACTCAGGTCCTCCTGAATACAAGGCCAGTGTTTTATCCACTGTTCCACCTAGCTGCCCCAAACCATATGTTTTATCATCATCATCAATCCTCCTCCTCCTCATCAATCCATCTTCATTGTCATCCATCAATCCCCATCTTCATCCAGTCATCATCAATCAATTATCATCATCATCTTACATTACTCTTGCCTCTGCTTCAAAATTTTTTTCACAGTTACTATTAACCCTTCCTTCCATCCTATTCTCTCCCCCATGATATTTACTCTATTTTCTATCTTCTTTCACCCTATCCCTCCTCAAAAGTGATTTGCTTCTGACTTCCCCCTCCCCCAATCTGTCCTCCCTTCTTTCACACCTCCCTCTTTAAAACCTTCTTCTCCTACTTTCCTGAAGGGTTAAATAGATTACTCCATCCAATTGAGTGTGCATGTTATTCCCTCCTTGAGTCAACTCTGATGAGATTAAGGTCTTTGAGCCAATTCTGATGAGTGTAAGGCTCATTCACTCCCTGTTCCTCCCCCATCTTTCCCCTCACTCCATAAGCCCTTCCCTGTTTCTTTCATGTGGGATTTCACCCCATTCTACCTCTCCCTTTCCCCCTCCCCCAGTGCATTCCTCTCACCCCCCAATTTTACCCTAAAGATGTCATCATGAGGCAGCAAGGTGACACAGTGGACAAAGCACCCACCTTGGACCCAGGAGGTACCAAGCCCAAATCTAGCTTGGGGTCATCCACTGTGTGACCCCAAGCATGTCACCCAACTCCAACCACCCCACAAAAAAAAAGATAAACAAAAAAGCAATGCTTTACAGATATCATCCTTTGTAATCAATTCCCACCTGTTCCGTCTGTCTAAATTTATTCCTATCATCTGCCCTAATACTGAGAAAGTTCTTATGAGTTAGATGTATCATCTTCCCATGTAGGAAAGTAAACAGTTTAACCTTTTAACATCCCTCTTAATTTCTTTTTCCTGTTTACCTTTTTATGCTTTTCTAGGGTCTTGTATTTGAAAGTCAAATTTTCTATTCAGTTCAGGTCTTTTCATCACAAATGCCTGAAAGGCCTCTTTTTTTCATTGAATTCCCATTTTTTCCCCTCAAAGATTATACTCAGTTTCTCTGTATAGGTGATTCTTGGTTGTAATCCCAATTCCTTTGCCCTCTGGAATTTCATATTACATTCCCTCTGATCCTTTAATGTAGAAGCTGCTAGATCTTGTGCTATCCTGACTGTGGTTCCACAATATTTGAACTGTTTCTTTTTAGCTGCTTGCAATATTTTCTGCTTGACCTGGGAGGTCTGGTGTTTGGCTATATTATTCCTGGGAGTTTTCCTTTTGGGATCTCTTTTAGGAGGTGACCAGTGGATTCCTGCAATTTCTATTTTACCTTCTGCTTCTAGAATATCAGGGCAATTTTCCCTGACAATTTCCTGTAAAATGATGTCTAAGCTTTTTCCTTGATCATGATCTTCAGGTAATCCAATAATTTTCAAATTCTCTCTCCTAGATCTGTTTTCCAGGTCAATTGTTTTTCCAAGGAAATATTTCACATTGCCCTCTGTTTTTTTGTGGGGTTTTTGGTAGGGCAATGGGGGTTAAGTGACTTGCCCAGGGTCACACAGCTAGTAAATGTCAAGTGTCTGAGGCCGGATTTGAACTCAGGTCCTCCTGAATCCAAGGTCGGTACTTTATCCACTATGCCACCTAGCTGCCCCTTGCCCTCTATTTTTTTATTCATTTAGATTTGCTTTATTGTGTCTTGATTTCTCATAAAGTCATTAGACTCTATTTGCTCAATCCTAATTTTTAAGCAATGATTTTCTTCAGAGAACTTTTGTACCTCCTTTTCCATTTGGCCAATTTGGCTTTTCAAGCTATTGACCTTTTCTTATGACCTTCTTGCATCATTCCCATACCTCCTTCCATTTTTTCCTTGACCTCTCTTACTTTATCTTCAAGGTCCTTTTTGAGCACCTCTATGGCCTGAGACCAATTCATATTTTTCTTGGAAGCTTTGGATGTAAGAGCCCTGATATTGCCATCCTCTTCTGAGGGTGCACCTCAATCTTCCTTGTCACTAAAGAGACTTTCTATGGTCCTCACTTTCTCTGTCTGCTCATCTTGCCTGTCTTTTACTTGACTTTTAACTCCTTAAAGTGGGGCACTGTTTCCAGGCTGCACTGTCCCAAGCTTCAGGGGATCCCAGGTGGTATGATTTAAGGAAAAGCAGGTTCTTCACTTGCCTGGCCTGTTCCTTGGTCCATAGATGACCCCAGGCCAACTTGCTAATTAACCAGACAGCAAAACTTTGTGTGCTGTGGTTGTTAGTTCCTATGAGCCTGCTCCCCTCCCCGACCTGGGCCACTGCTACTCAAGTCTACTTCCTGGTTCCCAGCGAGAGTGAAAAACCCAAGTTCAGGGGCAGCTAGGTGGCACAGTAGATAAAGCACCAGCCCTGGATTCAGGAGGACCTGAGTTCAAATCCGGCTTCAGACACTTGACATGTACTAGCTGTGTGACCCTGGGCAAGTCACTTAACCCTCATTGCCCCACAAAAAAAAAAAAATAAAACCCAAATTCAGCCTCAGCACCAGCAGAGACCCCTGTAATCTCCTCCCTGCCAACCACTCAGCCCTCTCACCAGATCATGAGCTTAGTTCCAGATGACATTGGCACTGCAACTGATTCAGAGGCTCCAGGTGTCTCTTTTCCTGATGCGGCCTGCCTGGAACTTGGTCTGTGTCAGAGTGAATGTGGGGTTGGGCTCCACTCCTGGCCTGGCACAGCAGCCCCCTCCTGCAGACCTTCTAAGCAGTCTTTGGCTGGAAAATGATCTCTAAGCTAAAATTGTTCATGGAATTGAAAGTTCGATTTGTTGTTGTTATTGTTGCTTTTCTTTTAATGAAATATTTTATTTCAGCCAGCTATCCTTTGAAATCACTCCCCATTCATTCATGTCTGTCATCATACTTGTAGTGATTCCCTCTCTGTTAGCTGTGGATTCAGATTATTTATCCAACATTTATAGGATAAAAGAGCTAGAATTGAAAGTGCCTTTAAAGGTCACCTAGCCCATCCCTTCATTTTATTAATGAGGAAACTGGAGCCCAGGAAAGGTAAGTGACTTTCCCATCTCACTGTGGTAAAAACAGGATTCTATGTTATTTTTGTTTTCAATTAAATATTTATTGACAGTTCTGAGCTCAGAAATATTATTAAAACTCTCCCCAGACTGCTGGAATGCCTAAAAGGCAGTTTAATTTTTTTTTAACCTTTGTCAGTGATATTTCTCTAAGACATATTTCCATTAAATAATTTAATCCGATTCCATTCTTAATTTGTTATGTTCTGATTGGGATTGTGCATTAATATTATCTTGGCAGCTGTATGAAAGAGGAATTAGAGGAGGAAGAAACTGGAGACAAGGAGATTGGGTAATACACTGGATGAATATTCCAGGTGAAAGGCAGTAAAAGACTAAATTAGAGTAATGGTAATATGAGTGGAGAAGAAGTGACAGATGTGAAAATCACTGTTGAGATATAATTTCCCAGACTTGGTAACTTGATGGAATGTCAGGAGTAGGAGAGAAGGAAGAGCCAAGGATGATTCCTAGATTCCAAATTTGGGTGGATGGAAAGGTAGCATCAACAGAAGGAGTTTGGAGGCGACATGTTTAGGAGGGAAGATAATAGGTTCAGTTTGGGATGTGTTGAGTTCGAAATACTGGCAACACATAAAAATGGAGGGTAGCCAAAAATGTGATATTGAAACTCAATGGATAAAGCTGAGCTAAATATGTAAATTTAGGAGCATTGGGGTGGTCATTGAAGCCATGGGAGTAGAGTACTCAGATGTATCTGTAATCTAATAAATTTAGATATTCCCTGCAACAATGTTAATCACAACCCATCTAGACTTAGCTGTTCTGTGCAACTCTTGTCCATGACTCAAAACAAATTTGGCAATGAAATATGCCCAATATATTGTAGGTCTTCCTCACTTTTCCTTGGCATTGTAATGGTACCAGTGGAGTACCCACACTGGCTACCTGTCATCCCTCATCCTTACTATGAGACTAACATCTTCTTTTCCTATCACGCATGTCCCTGATGACATTTTTTTTCTTTTGTGGGGCATTGAGGGTTAAATGACTTGCCCAGGGTCATACAGATAGTAAGTGTCAAGTGTCTGAGGCCGAATTTGAACTCAGGTCCTCCTGAATCCGAGGCCAGTGCTTTGTCCATTGCACCACCTAGCTGTACCCACACACACACACACACACACACACACACACACACACACACACAAAACATTCTTCATCTATTGTTCTTTGAAATTCTTCATTGGGCTTCTACCTCATTGCCCTTCAAAAGTTTCTCATTTTCTGTTTTTTTAGAGTCTCTTGTATTCTATATGTCACAGCCATACAATACTGTTTAGAATCCCATTATCAAAAAAGATAGTCCTGGTTTCTAGAAAAACAGAGGGTTTTGTTCAACAATATTATTTGTGTTATTATATCTATAAAGAAATCTTGAATGATTTTAATGAATGGATGGCAGATATAGAATTAGTAGAGAGACTTTTAGACAGTATTTTGCTCAGTCAACAAAGAGTAAGCACTGTGAGATATTGTATTCTCTGCATCTTTCAGTTAATCGTGTGATGGTAAAACTGTGATCCATTGTATAGTATTGCTTAGGAAGGCCTTCTTTCCCCTATTAAGAACTGCATTATGAATGTCTTCAATTCATATTTAGAGAAGTCTCAGGAAAGTTGTGTGTAAATAGGAAAGTAAATATATACAGGTTGGACCAAAATTCTCAAAGGGGTTTCAGTATTTAATAACTCCTTTATTTTTGGTTTTTAATTTAAAATACCATAGCATCATATGTAGTATGTATAGGAAATATATTTACGTTATTTGTGAAAAATTAAATCTCATAAATGGTGAAAAATAAAGAAAAAATAATTTCCAAAAAGTTGTTAAAACATCATGACTTTTGGCCCACACTGTATGTGGGTAGTTGATGTTCTCTTTATTATCTTATTCATTACTAATAAGAACTAAGATTTCCCCTCCAAACCTCTGGGAGCAGAATATTGTATATAAACTAATTCATTCAGTCTTTAGGCTATTGAGGAAGTGTAAGACAATTCCATTGTTGCTATATCTGGCCTCATAGCTCAAGTTAGAGCAAAGACCTGGGTTCAAAGATTTACAGGAAACTGGTAATCAGGTAGCAGTTCATGTATGAGCTTTATTACTATGTGGCATAGCAAGAAGATAAGAAAAATAAAGCATATACACAATGTTAATACAGACAGATAAAGGTTCTACTCATTTGAGGGAGGTAGACATGTAGAGTGACAAAGATTTAAGTGGAGGTAGACACTTTGAGCAAGGAAATTTTAAACCTTAAAAATGAGTAGGATTAAGAATAGGTAATCACAGGGCAGCTAGGTGGCACAGTGGATAGAGCACTGGCCCTGGAGTCAGGAGGACCTGAGTTCAAATCCAGCCTTAGACACTTAACACTTACTAGCTGTGTGACCTTGGGCAAGTCACTTAACCCCAATTGCCTCACCAAAAAAAAGGCAAAAAAAAAAGAATAACATAGAAATGTATCTCCAAATGGAAGAAGGATTTCCTTTAGAGCATAGGTTTTTAACCTGGAGTCCACAGACCCATAGAGAATCTGTGAATAAATTTCAGGGGGTCCATAAACTTAAATGGGAAAAATACATCTTTATTTTCACTAACCTTTAATGGAAATTTAGCTTTTCTTTCAATTATGAATTTTTAAAAATTATTCTGAGAAGGAGTCTTTAGGGTTCAGCTGACTACTAAAAGAATCCATGACACAATAAAAAAGGTTAAGGCTTCTGCTATAGATGGTGAGATCCTTCAGCTCTTTCTGTTTGCAGATGACATAATGATTTGCTGAAACCTGGAATCAATAAATTAAAAAAGCATTTTTAAGCACCTGTCATCTTCCAGATGCCCAGCACTGGAATTGGAACATTTCAGAGCATCCTAAATGAGGTTCATAATCAAATTCAAAAGAGGTTAGCCTAGATAACTATACAGGAAAAACAAAGTGGATGAGAATGCTTATTGTCCAGACTATGGTATTCAGTAAGAAAGACCTCAATCAGTTGACCTGGTCCATCAATAAATAAATCTTAAACACTTCAGAAGAACAGTAAGCTGGGCCAAGGATTTAACAGGAAGGGGAAGGAAAAAAACGGAAATAATCATTTATGTATCACCTATTTACCAAGCACTGTAATAAGTGCTTTTTACAACTGTTATTTTATTTGATCCTCACAACACCCTGCAAGGTAGGTGCTGTAATTATCCCCATTTTATAATGGAGGGAACTGAGGCAAACAAGTTAAGTAATTTGCCCGGGGTCACATAGCTAATAAGTGTCTGAGGTTGGATTTAAACTAAGTTCTTCCTGATTCTAGGCCCAGTACTCTATCCACTGCATGAGAATAGGAGGATCAAAGTGGAGAGATTTTATTTAGGAAGTGTGAGAAATAATTAATATTGATAAATAATAATAATAAATAACATTGATATCTTTGGGGACCCAGTGATCTCTTCTTTCTTGGCCCTTTCTTCTCCCCCCCATTCAAGGTCTAAGTCTAGAAAGTAAGATTCATCTGGGTCAAACCAGACCAAAGCTCACAAAAGGAGTCTTGGGTGGAGACAAATCCTTTTGTCTAGATAGCCTAAGGACTTACTGATGAGATTAAACCACACCTAGATGAAAGGATTTTTGCCCAGATCAATTTAGTGGGGTTTTACATTCTTTTTCTGAAGTCATCCTTAGACTTCATTTTAATATAACCCACCTCCAGTCATGACAACCAATTAGATTTAAGTGATGTTAACAAGTTAGATTTGATTGTTGTGTGATGGACCTCCTACAGTGAAAAGGGTATATGAACTGAGACCCAACCACAAGGAAGAGATCTTTGGTCTGAGAGCACACCAAGAGATCTCCTTTTATTAATATCCTGCCAGCCACATTAATAAAATAATTAAATTACCCAGAAACTATCTCTCATGTTATTAATTGTCACAGAAATTATGCTTCTATTTCAACAACTCCAAACTTTTCCTTGAAACCAAAACCTATCCTTTTAATACCATAATTGTTCTAGTGATTCTATGGCTGAGAACCTTGGATCACCACAATCTTCAAAGTATTAATATTGTTGGTAAGCCAAGAGGTAGTGGGGAGATGTGTGATCAGCATAAGTAGGTTGAAGCATATTGCCAACAATGAATTCCATGCAAGAGGCAACATAAAAGGTGTAAAGCCAAAGCAAACCTCTAAAAATGGAGTTTAGATCTCTCATTCCCCAAAGTGGAAGACCAGAAAACACAAAGGCCAGTTCTCCAGAGAATGCAAAGGCCAGTTCCAGAGATTTAAATCCTCTTCTCCCCAAGATGGAAGGAAAACCAAAAAGGCAATGCCTGTAAAATTAAAGAAAGGTTTTGATTAAGCAGGGAAGAAAAATATAACATGATGCATGGGTACTATCCAGCTTATGCTAAATAGGACACCAGGTAGTAGATTGTGTGTGTTTCTGTACATTTTGAATAAAGGCAGTTAAGAAATTTTGGAGGGAAGGGTGGGCTTAGAAATGAATGAGTCAGGGGCAGCTAGATGGCGCAGTGGATAGAGCACCAGCCCTGGAGTCAGGAGTATCTGAGTTCAAATCCGGCCTCAGACACTTAACACTTACTAGCTGTGTGACCCTGGGCAAGTCACTTAACCCCAATTGCCTCACTAAAAAAATTAAAAAATTAAAAAAAAGAAATGAATGAGTCAGTAGGTTCCATTCCCAAGGGGAGGGGGAGTGAGGAATTCCAGTGGTTAAGGTGGTGTCCTTTGATACACAAATCAGAAAGCATCCTTGGTGATAAGCAGTTTACAATTCAAGGCTTGATTAGGAGATGTCTTGATATGGAGATCTCTCAAAAAACAGGATAATTCTGAAAGTCCCATAACCAGCATTGGGGAAAACTGGAGATAATAAGACCATAAATGGGATATGTTCATCATCTTATAACTTACTGTCAGGTAAGATAGGAATGTCTCTTGAAGGTCCATAAACTACCATCACCAAATAGTTCAGGATCTGCTTCAATGCTGGTATGAACTTAATTGGTTTCAGAGTTACTAATTCTCTAGCTAAGTTAACTGGTCACTGCAAAAGATTGTTGGTATGTTAGCCAATGTGGCCAATCCTCATAAGTTGTTCTGATTATCTGGATAAGTGAGGAATTCAAGCAAATAAAAGTATCTATTTTCACAAAGGTATTGTAGGAGATGTATTCTAGAAAAGGAGGTGGGCTAAATATGTCACAATAACAGATGGAAAGCTAACATGTTAGATTGGTACTATCATAATGTTAAGAGACTTGGAAGAAGTTTCTTCATTCCCCCACACCCCACATAAAAAGGGGAGGCCTACTCCCTGTGGATGATTTTAGGCAGGACATAGTCACCAGTTCTCTATCCACTATACCACCCTTGAAACTTCATATTTTACACCTGGGGTATCTTGAATAGAAAATGCCATCTTGATCTCAGACAAAAAAAATATTGTACCATGCAATTTTGATCATGTAATAGAAGAATCACCATCACATGGAGTAGTATGCTTAAACTGCAGAGTCAATTTTTTTGAACAATCTCTTTTAGCGATTGACTTTGAAAACCTAAAGACACAAAATGAGAATTAAATCCCCAACATGTATTAGTAAGATTGATAGTCCATTCTCAGAGTAGCCTATATAATTGCATGATACAGAGAACCTACCAATATTTCCAGACTTAACATAACCTCCTATCCCTCTGCTGATCCCAACAAGTGACTCACCGTCCCATTAGTAGCCCTTTCATACCCCATGGTCCCTTGGCTAAAGGAGAAGCAGAAAGAGAAAGTTCTACAAATAGCAAAATTGTTAAAAAAAAAATGTGTTCATTTTCTCGTTTGCCCATGTTTCCAGATCATACCCCATTAGGATGTTCCTAGCACTTGGAAAACATTTGAGCCTAGGGTTGTTCAGTGGAGACTGTGCATTGCTCTTCTTCAGCATTCAAGAGCACACCATTAGCATCCTAGTATAAGTTAAAGAAAGTTCAAATCCCTTCGTTAATCGATATCTCTGTTCCTCAGCCCTTTTAACTCCAAAAAATGAGCAGGACAGTGTGACCCTACTTCACAAAATTGTAGGTGACTAATACCTAAAACCGTCTCTTGTAAAATCCAACATATGCTGACCTGACAAGCATGAGACTCCCTCAGCTCTACCAACTTCCAGGCCTGTGTTTATGTATACAGTTTTCTCTAGCAACTTCTATTTGTACATCAAGATATAGCCACATAGTTTTCTCTCTTCAGATTATATTGCTTGAAGGGAAAGATTATCTTTTTAAATCCTCACTGCCTGGAGCATTGCTCCATAATCAGCTAAACCTCAGTAAATTGGAGCCTAGATAATTCAGGTAATCAGAAACAACCCGACCTCTACAAAGAAAAGGTGCAGGGGCTTAAGTGATTTAGGCGGCTAGCTTGTGCAAAGGATGGAGTGTTGCACTTAGAGTCAGGAAAACCGGAGTTCTTACCTGCCTTGAATATTTATTTAGATACATGATAGAGAACAAGTTATTTTCCTTCTCTCATCCTATTTCCCCATCTCTAAAATGGGACTAACATTAGCACCTACCTCACAGGGTTGTTGTGAGCATCAAATGAAATAATACTTTGAAAATCTTAAAATGATCTATAAATGCTAGCTATTGCTTTATCATCGTCATCATCATAATCATTGTTTTCTTCCTGGTCTGAACTAGTAACATTGGGATTTCATAGATCTTATTAAATCTCACTTCAGGGGCAGCTAGGTGGTGCAGTGGATAAAGCACTGACCTTGGATTCAGGAGGACCTGAGTTCAAAATCAGCCTCAGACACTTGACACTAGCTGTGTGACCCTGGGCAAGTCACTTAATCCTCATTGCCCCACCCCAAAAATATCTCACTTTAATTTTCAAAGGAGGGGAATAAATTCAGGCTCATCTTTTAAGAGACCCTTTCTAGTTCCACCCAACTGTTGGCATTTCTCTTCCCAGGTAACCTACTATATTCTTATTGCTGTTCAGTCCTAATCTACTCTTCACGAGCCTGTATGGGGTTTTCTTTTCAAAGATACTAGAGAAATCTGTAGTTTCCTTCTCCAGTGGATTAAGGCAAATGGAGATTAAGTGACTTGCCCAGGGTCACACAGCTAGTAAGTGTCTAAGTCCACATTTGAACTTAGATCTTCCTGACCCCAGCACTCTGTCTACTGAGCCATCTAGCTACCTCTATATCTACCTCCTATCTACTCAGTATGTAGGAGTGTTCAGTTATTCAGAGAAGACTGGTACCTCTGCCAAGCCCTTTTCAGGGCTGCTTTCCACCTTTGGGGTCTATCTGCCACCCAACTCTCACATGTGACTCCAAGAAGCTATAGCCTATGCAGTGGCCACACTCCAGTAAACTATTTTGGCAGACAGGCTAAACCAGGTGAAGGGTTACCTAGGAGCCTCAAACCTCTCAGTGAGTTGGGGGGGGTGTCTACCCCAAGCATATAAAGACTTCCCCTGGTCGAATGGACAGATGAGAACAATTTGTTCCACCAGCCATGCGGGCAGCTGAGGCAAGCATTGTAGAGCACTTAAGGCTTGGTTAGACATCAAAGATGCCAAGGCCATCCACTCATCCAAAGCCATCGCCAGTCATCTGGGCTCTGTCCTGCCACTAGACTTTAATGACTCTGGGAGAGAGAGAGAGAGAGAGAGAGAGTAATGACTTCCTCTGGTCAACTCTTCCTCATTTAAATCCAATTTATGTGCAAGTCAAAAGACATCCCCTATACCATTTTACCATTTTTACCTACCTCAAAGTCTTGTGGTGACAGGTAAATGATGAAGCAGCAGGTGGGGGTACAATGGGAGCAGTAGTCACAACCATGCCCATAGGTAGCCTAGGCCATAGGATCATCTTCTCACTGGAATGAAGCAGCAGGGTAATTTGACAGCCTCCTTGGTGTCTGAGCAGCCTTTTTAAAGAACTGTACTGCTTACCTCCTAGCAAGAAGAAGGGACTAGAAAAGGTGCCCTAAAAATTATCTACTTACTGGCCAACGCTGGCCTGCTTACCATATCGGCCAGGAGTCCAACCCTGCAGTTGAAATACACACACACACACACACACACACACACACACTGACAAAAATTTTTGCATAGATGATTCCACTCGCTATCGGTAAATGAAATGTGCACATGCTTACAGACAACATGAAATCCAGTAGACATGAAAAAATGAACAGCTCTTGTTGCAAGAGAACTCAGCAAGTATCACATTCAAATAGCAGGCCTAAATGAAGCCAGTCTGGCAAATGAAGGCCAGCTTACTGAAGCTGGAACTGGATACACATTTTTCTGGAGTGGCCACAGTGCAAGGGAGCACCATGATGCTGGCATAGGTTTTGCAATCAAAACTAATCCAGTCAACAAGCTTGGATGCCCCAAAAGGAGTAAACGACAGGCTCACAGCAATGTGAATTCCGCTTGCAGGAAAATGCCACACCACCACCATCAGTGCTTATGCTCCCACTATGACAAACCCCGATGAAGTCAAAGAAAAATTGTATGAAGACCTGGAGATACTTATCATCAGTGTGCCAGAAGAAGACAAGCTTATGATTCTGGGTGACTTTAATGTTAGAGTAGGCACAGACTACCAGACATGGCAGGGAGGCCTTGGGAAGAATGGAGCTGGGAACAGCAACAGCAATGGTCACTAACTACTAAAGACTTCTGCATCTCATGACCTCATCACCAACACTGTCTTCCATGTACCTAAAGGCAATAAAACATCATAGATGTACCCTCACAGAAAAATTGGCATTTTATAGACTATGTCATTATAAGGAGAAGAGATATACAGGATATGAGAATGGCAAAGGCAATGTGTAGTTCAGAATCCTGGACCAATCATAAACCTATCCTCTCAAAGCCAAACATTCCCATTCAACAAAAACTGAGGCCCCAAGAGAAGATGACTACCAGAAGACAATGTCAACAGATTAGTTTGTTGCTAACTCAGAAGGAAAACTCAAGCAACACGCAGCAGGCAACAGTGGAGCAGATTTTCTGGAGTGGGCAGCTTTCAGAGATTGGGAATATAACACTACATTCACGCATCTGGGACAGAACACTCAGAGACAACAAGACTGGTATGATGAAAATGATAGATAAATTTAGAAGCTGCTAAACAAAAAATGAGAACTCCACAGGGTTTACCAGCAGGATAATGTATTCATCTCTAAGAAGGCAACATTTGACTCCATCAAAAGTAAAGTGCAAGTGAAGCTTTGAGAAATGTAGGATTCTTAGCTCAGTAAGAAGGCAGATGAAACTCAGTTTTATACTAATAACAACTTAAAGTCCTTTTAAAATGCCCTAAAGGCTATTTGTAGGCCAAAGACCCATGTTGCAGTACTGTTCAGCCCTGATGGAGCCATATTGATTAGTGATAAGGACATGATCCTGGCGAAATGGGCTGAACACTTTCATAGTGTTCCCCTGAGACAGTCACTAGCCAATGCTGAAGCCATTGACCGTATACCTCAGGTTGAAGTCAATCCCTCTCTAGCCAAACTTCCAATTGAGGAAAAGGTTTTGAATGCCATTAGGTTCCTCATGTGGCAAAGTGCCTGAAGCTGATTCTATTCCAGCTGAGATTTACAAGGCATGGGGGAGCAGGGGGAGCAGGCATCGCTCATACAAAAGCTGACTGAAATCTTTTAGCTTATTTGGCAAGAGGAAGTTACCCCCTGGGAGTTCCATTGTCTGTTTTATAAAGGAAGAGGAAATAGGTTGTCCTGTGACAATCACAGGAGAGTCTGTCTCATAATTATTGCTGACAAGATTCTTGCCCAAGTCCTCCTTAATATGCTGACCCTTCACCTAGAAGATGGTTGCTTACCCGAGAGTCAGTGTGGCTTCAAAAAGGGCCAAGGAACAGTCAATATGGTGTTTGCTGCCCAACAACTCTAGGAGACATGTCAGGAGCGGAACAGAGGTCTGTACACAACATTTATAGACCTGACCAAGGCCTTTGATACTGTCAATCATGAGGGCTTGTGGAAGACCATGGCGAAATTTAGTGGCCTGGAGAAGTTCATCAGTATTATATGTCAGTTTCATGACAACATGCTTGCAGGGTTCTGGATAATGGACAATGCTCTCTCACTGTTTCAGTCACCCATAGAGGAAAGCAGGGCTGTGTGCTTGCTCCCATGCTTTTTTGTATGTGTGTGAGGCAATTGGGGTTAAGTGACTAGCCCAGGGTCACACAGCTAGTAAGTGTTAAGTGTCTGAGTGTCTGAGGCTGGATTTGAACTCAGGTACTCCTGACTCCAGGGCTGGTGCTCTATCCACTGTGCCATCTAGCTGCCCCTCCCATGCTTTTTAACATGATGTTTTTAGTGATAATGTCAGACACATTCAACAAGAATGAAAACAGGATCAAGGTTAGTTACTAAAGTGATGGTAAATTATTTAACTTGAAAAGGTTACAAGCCAAGACTAAAGTGGAGGGAGAGTTGGTGTGTGACTTTTTGTTCACAAATGATTATGCACTCAATGCAGCCTCTGAGGCTGAGATGCAACAAAATATGAATCAGTTCTCTACCACTTATGCTAATGTTGGCCTGACAAATAACACCAAGAAAATAGAGGTTCTCCATGAGCCAGCACCACAGCATCCATACATGGAACCATCGATTATAGCAAATGGAGAAATTCTGAATGCTGTGGAGAAGTTCACTTATCTTGGCAGATATTTTCCAGGGATGTACACATAGGTGATGAGGTTGACACACACCTTGCCAGAGCTGGTTTATTGTTTGGGAGGCGCTGACAGAAAGTGAGGGGGAGAAGAGGTATTAAACTGACCACCAAATGGAAGGTCTACAGAGCCATGGTGCTGAACTCATTGTTGTATGCCAGTGAGACTTGGATAGTATACCAGCACCATGCCAGGAAGCTGAATCACTTCCATTTGAATTGTCTTAGGAAGATTCTAAAGATCACTTGGCAAGAGAAGGTACCAGACACTGAGGTTCTTTCTCAGCTGAACTGCCAAGCATTCAAACTCTACTGCAGAGAGCACAACTCCAATGGGCTGGCCACATTGTTTGAATGCCAAACATACATTTGCCTAAAAGACTATTTTATAGAAAACTCACACAGGGCAAGCACTCACATGGAGGTCAGAAGAAGTGATACAAGGACACTCTCAAGGTCTCTCTGAAGAACTTTGGAATCAATTCTGAGACGTACGAGACCCTGGCACAGGACTCCCCAGCATGGCATGCCCACATCAAAGAAAGCACTGTGTTCTATGAGCAAAGCAGAATTGTGGTAGTTCAAAAGAAACATGAGACACACAAATTTAGAGACATCTCCACTCCAAATGTTCATGTGGACTATTTGTGCCCAAACTGTGGTAGAGCCTTTTGAGCTCATATTGTCTGATCAGGCACAATTGGGCACACTGTAACTTGACCCTGACATAGTGATGTCATTTTGGTCCTCTTCAAGAATGAAGGACAACAGGGGCAGCTAAGTGGCACAGTGGATAAAGCACTGGCCCTGGCTTCAGGAGGACTTGAGTTCAAATCCAGCTGCAGACATTTGACACTTCATAGCTGTGTGACCCTGGGCAAGTCACTTAACCCTCATTGCCCCCCCCCAAAAGAATGAAGGACAACAACCAATCAAGTCTGTACATATCTTTTATGCACCTCAGTCAGTCAATAAATATTTTATCAAGCACCTGCTATGTACCAGGAACTGTGCTAAACTCTGGGGATACAAAAAGAGGCAAAAGCAGTCCCTATTCTCAAGGAGTTAATGATCTAACATGCAAACAACTACATCTAAAGCAAGCAGTATGCAGGATAAATAGGAAATAACTGACAGAGAGAAGACCCTAAAATGAAGAGGAGTTGGTAAAGACTTTCTATAGAAGAATGGAATTCTAGTGGAGAATTGAAGGGATTTGGGGAAGCTGATAGGCAGAGATGAGGAGAGAAAGATTCCAGGCCTGAGGGATAGTCAGAGAAAATGCCCAGAGCCAAGAGAAGTCCTTCTGGCAGTGGAACAACAAGTAGGCGCATGTGGCTAGACTGAAGACTACTTGTAGGAGACTAGGGTGTGAGAAGACTGGAAAGATGTGGTGTGGGAGAAAGAACGGTGTTAGGAAGGGCTTTCAACACCAAGCAGGGGATTATGGATTTGGTAGGTGGGGTGATGGGGAATTACAGGAGTTAATTATGGAGTAGAGGGGTGACAAGGTCAGACCTGCACTTTAGGAAAATCATTTTGGTGGCTGAATAAAGGCTGGTTTGGAGGGGGAAGGCAGCTGAGGCAGGGAGCCCCATTGGCTGGCTCTTACAATAGTCAGGGTGTGAGGTGATTAGGACCTGTAGCTGAGCAATGATGGTGTCAGCAAAGAGAAGGGGATGTATCTGAGAGATGTTACTAGGATAAAATTGACAGGCCTTGACTACAGACTGGATATCAGAGGAGGAGGAGGAGGAGGAGAGGAGAGGGTCGGTTGATGTTGGAGGAGAAGATGACATCTGGGTTGTGAGCCTGAGGGACTGGGAGGATGGTGCTGCCCTCAATAGAAATAGGAAAGGGAAGAGAGGACACAGGAGAGGGTTTAGGAGAAAAGATAATGAGTTTGAGTTTGGACATGTTGCATCGAGGAGGTCTACTAAACATCCAGTTGCAGATTTCTGAAAGGCAGCTGGAAATATGGAAATGGAGGTCAGCAGAGAGCTTGGGACAGGATAGATAGATTTGGGGATCATCAGCACAAAGATAGTAATTAAATCCATGGGAACTACCAAGTGAAGAGGGAGAGGAGGGGAAGAAAGGGGAGGGGAGAGGACAGGAGAGGAGAAGGGGGGAAGACAGGAGAGATGGGGTGGGGGGGGGGAAGAGAGGAGAGGACAGGGGAGGACAGGAGAGGAGAGGAGGCCCCAGGATAGAACCCTGGGAAACACCTACAGTTAGCATGATCTGGATGAAGAGCCAGCAAAAATGACTGAGGAGTGGTCACATAGGTAGGAGGAAAACCAGGAGACTGGTGTTGGGAAAACCTAGAGAAGAACATATGAAGGAGGAGAAGGGGGAAAGGTTGCAGAGAGGTGGAGGATAATGAGAATTGAGAAAAGCCCATTGGATTTCCCTACTAAGAGGTTATTGATTACTTTGGCTAGAGCTATTTCAGTGTTATGACAAGGTCAGAAGTCAGATTGTAAGGAGTGGAGGAAAAAAAGTGAGAGGAGAGAGAATGAAGGCACTGGTTTTAAATGGCCTTTTTAAGGAATTTTGCCATAAAAGACAGAAAGGATATGGGGAAATAGAGGGCATAGAAGGACCTAGTAAGGGTTTTTTCAGGATAGAAAAAACATGGATAAGTTTGTAGGGAAGAAGCCACTTGTTTTCCCCCTCAGAAGGTGAGCTCCAAGAGGGTAGGAACTGTTCTTTTTTTCTTTTTCTTTTCTTTTTTTTTTTTTTTTTTTTTTGGGGGGCAATGGGGGTTAAGTGACTTGCCCAGGGTCACACAGCTAGTAAGTGTCAAGTGTCTGAGGCTGGATTTGAACTCAGGTACTCCTGAATCCAGGGCCGGTGCTTTATCCACTGTGCCACCTAGCCACCCCCGGTAGGAACTGTTCTTATCTTTCTTTTATCCCCTGACCTTTACTTAGAAAACATTTAGTATATGTTTGTTGTGTACTTGACTAACCAGCCTGATTAATAGGAGTGTTAGATTAACCAAAACCATACTGGGGGAATAATTTACTATCGTAATGTTTATTAAATACAATCCATGAAAAACTAATCCTGAGAGTAGCCATTACATATTAAAGGCTAAGCCCATCAAATGGAAACCAAACAAACAAACAAAAGCCTCTATCCTTCATTCAAGGAACTGGGCTATTATGAATTCCAAGTATGCTGTCCTCTAAAGCTCTGTTCAATGACTCTGCTAGCAAACCAAAGTAAAGACCTATGACTGTAATATTTCTTGGTCCGGTGATTTCTGCTTAGATTGTGCTCTCCCCATCCTGACCCCCCTACTTTCCTCCCCTTCCTTAGCATTGACTTCACACAATTTTCC
Organism: Dromiciops gliroides; assembly: GCF_019393635.1. NCBI lineage: Eukaryota > Metazoa > Chordata > Mammalia > Microbiotheria > Microbiotheriidae > Dromiciops > Dromiciops gliroides. Next base: position 150,380,320 of record NC_057865.1, on the reverse strand, counting down.
CTATCATTGACCATCTGTATCATCCATTGTTGCTGAAATCTCATTGGACCTTGGCTAAGTGTTATTGAAATTATGGTTTTATTGGAAGGGCTTAAGACAGTATTTCAAGAAAGCTTTAAGGTTTGCTGAGGTGAACTAAAGCTTAGCCTACCTTGACACCTCTTAACAAGATTGTGCCAGCGTTGGAGAGGCACACCCTCTCCGAGGCTGTTATTGACCCTAAAGCCTTAGTAACAGAAATACACTGCATTCAAGTATTAACATAGAGAGGAGACTTAGCTGGGATTTATCAATCAATGTATCAAAAGCGCCATACTTATTAAAGAATTGGGGTCTGTTACAGACTCATTCACTTCATCATCCTCCTACTTTGAATGGATAGAAATGCTTTAAGGTTTGCAAAGTGCTGTACATACATGCTTTCTCATTTAATCCTTCCTCCAACCCTGAGAGCAACAAGAAATGCTCTTGTTATCTTAATTTTACACTTGAGGAAACTGAGGCAGTTTTAGGTTAAGTGACTTTTCCAAGGTCACACAGCTAGTAAGTATCTGAGAGAAGATTCAAATTCAGGGCTTCCCAACTCAGAGTCCAGCACTCTAGCCATTTCACCAGCTATCAGTAAATAAAAATACTAGCCTTTTGATCCCTATCATCTTTCACTACATCGTAAACTGACAAAAACAGATGGGTATTTTTGCAGAGCTATCTGTATAGCAGACAGCTCTGATCTGGACTTATTTACTCTATTTCAAGACAGAATTTAATCCCGAATTTTATCTAAGCCTCAACAAGAATATACTGAATTAAATTACTTGTCTAATACTAGCAGGCAGCTAAGAGGGGCAATGAATAGAGTTCTGGACCTGGAGTCAGGAAGACCTGAGATCAAATTCAGCTTCAGACATTTAGTAGTTGTGTGACCCTGGGCAAGTCATTTAACCTTAAACTGCCTCAGTTTCCTCAATTGTAAAATTAGGATAATAAGAGCAACTACCCCCCAGTCCTTTCCCACTTTTAATTATTTCCTATCTATCCTGTTTATAGCTTGCTTTGTATATATTTGTTTTGGTTTTGTTTTTTGTTTTTTGTGGGGCTATGGAGGGTTAAGTGACTTGTCCAGGGTCACATAGCTAGTAAGTGTCAAGTGTCTGAGGCCGGATTTGAACTCAGGTCCTCCTGAATCCAGGACTGGTGCTTTATCCACTGAGCCAACCCAGCTGCCCCCATGTATATATTTGTTTCCATTGTGTCTCCCCCATTAGAGTGTAAGCTCTCTGAAGGAAGGAACTTTTGTTTTGCCTTTTCTTGTATCCCTAGGGCTTAGCACAGTGCCTGGCGCATAGTAGGCACTTAAGTGTTTATCAAATTGAATTGAGTTGAGGATCAAATGAGATAATATCGATAAAGCATTTAGCACAGTGCCTGCTACAAAGTAGGTACTATATAAATATTTATTTCCTTCCCTTTCCCCCTCTTTGACTGCAAAAGTAGACACAAGCCCCAAAGCTTCTTTTTTTTCCCCTACCTATTTTTGAAGCAGTTATCAGCCTTAGAAATCCTGGCATTGCCTGATATTAACAAGCATTCCTAATCTTCATCCACACAGGATCATAGATTCAGAGCTGAGAAAAGACCCTAGAAGTCATTTAATCATACCTCCTCATTTTTCAGATGATGAAATGGGAGCACAAAGATGTTAAATGACTTGTCCAAGGTCACACAGATAGTAGGTAGAAGGGCTAGTATTTGAACCCAGGTCCTCTAACTCCAAACCCAGTTCTCTGTACCATAATGTCTCCTAGATGGGATAACTTCAGATACTTTCATCTTCCATTAAGACAAGAAAAACCATTAAACCCAGAGCCCTGGGACAGATCAAGTATTGAGTGATGGTTTTGTACCAAAAAAGCTGCTTCACCGGATGAATCTGGTATAAATTCCCAGCTACCTAACCTGTGCTAGAAGACAGCAATCTTATCTTGTACCCGAGCCACGAAATAATATTACGATTGTTAGTTTTTCCAGAGTGACCAAGGATTAATATACCAGAGGAAAAAGTAGACAAATCTCCTTGTAGCATTTTATCTGCCTTCCTTAACCTGAGATCCCTAAATTGGCATCTCTTTCTCCTCCTAAGCAATATAGAAATATATTTGAGCTACTTACCACGACACATTTACCCTATAACTTAGTCTACCCAACTTAACATTGCTTCCTTTTTCTTATTCTCAATTTAACTTTTTAAAAAACTGTAAAAAAGAATGGGATAATTATTTAAAGTTTAATTTTAGTAAATGAACTTAAGATGAAAGAGGCTTAGTGCTGGGAGAGGGGGGTGTGGAAGGGCAGTGGAAGGAAAGAGGAAGAACCTGGGCCTGGATCTCACAGGTATGTTTTCCCTTACTCTTTGAGAAAGGTGCTAATTTACAGTTGGTTTTATCAAATCCTTTTCCTGGCTTGATTAACCTGTAAGATGGGAGAGTCAAGTTCATTAAGTGACAGGAAACTGGGAAACTTGCCTACACAAGTTCTCAGATGAAATCAGATGCTTCCATATGGTAGGAAGGTGAAAGTCTTTTTCCTCATAGACTTGTCATTCTGTCTGCCTTTATGTATCAAGATTTGTTGTTGTTGTCGAGTTGTTTCAGTCATGTCTGATTCTTTGTGATCCCATTTGGGCTTTTCTTGGCAAAGAAACTGGAGTGGTTTGCCATTTCCTTCTCCAGCTCATTTTACAGATGAAGAACTGAAGCAAACAATGTAAAGTGACTTGCCCAGTGTCACACAGCTAGTAAATGTCTGAGGATGGATTTTAACTCAGAAAAATGAGTCTTGCTGACTCCAGTACTATACTGACTATACCACCTACTTGCACTGTGTATCAAAATAGTAAGCAATATAAAAATGAACTTCCTCCCTCAGGGTTTTCTTGATAGTGAGTTATATTTAAAATATGTGCACATGGTTCTTGTAGAGATGCAAGAGAAAACACAGGTTCAAATGTTTTCTATTCTCATGTTTCTATTTGATTTTTTTATGGAAGAGAGGAAGAAGAAACTTAAGCCTATATCCACACTGAAATTATAATCATTAAAATTAAATATTATTAAGTTAATTTTTTATTCTGGGTATGTCCACAAGGTTCTTGTCCATTTGACTAGAACAACTACAAGTTCCTCATTTCTGTAATTCCCAGATTTTTAGATCCAATCTCAATCTTATATTCAACCCAATGATACTAGAAATCAGGGCATTTACTCCAAAGTATGTTAGGAGGGAGGGCAGGGAGGTATATTGGAAGAGGTTGAAATGTCTGAGATGATAATCTGGGATATTTAAAGATACCAAAAAATCAGGGCCAGAGCTTTCACTCTGTGGGGCTGATGTTTGAGAAATCATAACTAACAGAGAAGAAACAAGAGAAGTTCACAAGAGTTACAATCAAAAAACAACCAAGGTCTCTGAATCTTATTTCACAAATGGGTGGAAAACAGGGATAATTTTTGTATTGACCTGTATAGAGTATGAAATATTTCACTGTCTGCTATGGTCAAATGTTTCCTATCTATACTCACAGTGGAAGCTGTTCTTCCAACTAGAAGACAAGGTAAAACAAAAACAAAAAATGTCTCTGATCTTCAGTTTATTAAAAAGAATAAAATATTCCTTGCAAAAACAAAATAGAAAAGTTTTGATATAAAAACAAAGGACAAGAATCTCATGAGGCACAGCAAAATTCTGCCTTATATCAAGTGCTTGGAGGGTAGAAAAGTGTGACAAAGAGGAGAAAGGAAAGAAAAGGACCACTGGACATGGGGAGTAATGTAGCAGATACAAGGCTCTTCACCAGTTGGAGGGAGCTGTACTTTCTGAGAAGGAAGTCCATGCTTGTCCACCAAAAAACTGTGGTGTGGATACACATGTACTATTAAATGAGAAATTATTCTCTAAGAGTAGGGGAAAGAAAAGATGAGTAGTGTTGCTTGGTGATACAAAAATGAAGAATATTGAGATAGTGAGGTAGCTCGTTGTTGATGTGACAAGAGCAGTCCAGAGATCTCCCACTTTCATGAGGCATATATACAAGATATGATAGAAAACCTTCCCAATAACTACTCTACATCTCTAGTGATTCCAGTAGGCACAAATGATATGACCAAAAGGACTATACAAAATGTTGCCAAAGGATTATGAAATCTTAGGCAAAAAACCGAAGACCATAAGATTCAATGGTGATATTTCCATCACTGTTGCTATTCTGAAGCAAAACCATCTTTTGTGCTGAGTGTCAAGGGAAGGAATAGAAGTTTTCTAGCCCACAACTCTGGAAATACGATGAGAAGCTACAACACTTAAGAGGAAAAAAAAAAGACAGAGAGAGAAAGAGAGACATAGGGAGCCTTTCTATAATTCTTATAATGCACTAATGTCATGGCTTTTCCTGGCAGAATAACCAATCATCTTCAACACAGGTCTCTGTCATGTATACCAAAGAATTGTTGTGTTGTCTATGTCCTTTAGCGAGGGGCCTGAGCACATCCCAGCTCCATGGAAGGTTTTCATCATACTCTTGCTGTGCCTTATTTGAAATGAAGGGGCTAGGTTTCCAGGCTAACTATGCTGAGGAGTCTCATGGGGGGCAGGGGGGAAGTAACAATGTACATTAAGGAAATAAACCCATTAGAGGGAAATCTAGGAAATAGAGATGGTCAAGCAAGGAACAAAGTATTTGGATAATGTTATGGGGAAAATAAATGGAGGTTTGGAGTAGGGTTTCTTAGGAATTCCTCTTTAAAGAATTACACCCTCTTGAACACAAATTCAATTAGAGTAAAATAATAGTTTATTTAGGTGCTAGGGAAAGGAAACCAAGAGAGAAGTCCTTGGACTTCTCATGGGGAGAAGGCATGGCACAGAGGTAAGGTTCTCTGAGATACCTATCTCCTTGAGCAGGAGACAGGCAGATCCTTTTATAGAGGACCATGGGGTGATGATCTGACGGTAGAAAGTTCCTTTATTGGGTGGCGGGTTGGAAGCAGTCTGGTGAGGGGCCTTGTTCTGTCCCCTCCAGCCACTTTGGCAGCAGCCAAGCCTAATAGGGTTATCTCCTCAAGGGGTGGGGGAAACTGGAATGAAAGCTGGTGGTCCTGGAGTTATCTCTGTCCAGATCCAGTGCTGCTTATCTCTTTAGGTGTGTCTGTCCTTTGGTTTAGTTTAAGGAGAAGGTTCTTTGATTTACCTCAGAAAACTTCTGAGACTACCCCCGGGCCCATAACAGATAAGAAAAATGGAGGCAGAAACAGAAGGAAGAGTGTTATTAGAACAAATTACAGACAACTTAAACAGAAAAGAAATAAATGAGAGTCCAGAAAACAGATTGTAAGGCTGGTACCAAGACATGATGTAGTAGAGATTGGGAATTTCGAGGAGGAGGAAGAATAGTAGGAAGAGGAAGAGGAGGAAAAAGAAGACAAAGAAGATGAAGATGAAGAAAAAGACGACTAATATTTGTACTGGAAAGAATAAAACCAAAATGACTAATAGAGAAAAGTAGGGACTTAGGAGGAGAGTTCAAGTTACCAGTCCAACAGGAACTACATCTCAGAGTATGGAAAGAACTGGCAGATGTGATTTCTGAGCCACTGTTGTTGATATTTGAAAAGACTGAGGCAGATAAGAGAAGTGACACAGAACTGGAGAAGGAAAAATGTTATTCTGATTTTCAGAGAAGGGAAGAGAGTTGCCTGTAACAACAACAAGGCCAGTGGGTTTGACTTTCTTCCTAGCAAAATTCTCATGCATATCACTAAAGGGACCATGAATAAACATATAGAAGAGGCAGCACTGACCACAAAAAGCCAGCCAGTCTCAATTTATCAAAAGCACAGCCCATAAGAGAAACATCTCATCTTCTCTTTTGACACTGTTATTAAACTATTTGTTTGGTCTTTAAGCAGACTTGTGATTTTGTAGGTGTTAGGAACTCCTAGTAAGGTAACTCCCTCTACTAACATAGATTGGTGACTCCTTGGCAATCAAACTTTTAGATCAGGGGAAAACTGTAGATAAAATTTTCCCATATTTTAGCAAAACGTGTGACTATCTCTGATGTTATTTTTGTGGACAAGATGGAGAAATGTGTGCTAGAGAGTAGGTCAACTTGAAGCTGGTTAAATAGCTGACACCAAAGTTTAATGTATTTAATGGTTCAGTGTCAACTCAGATGAGGAACTCTTAATTGAGCTGCCCAGGGATCTGTCTTGAGCCTTGTACAGTGTAACATTTTTCTTAATGTTGGATAACAGCAATAGATGGCATGCTTATCATATCTGCAGATAAGAAGAAGGTAGGAGGAACATCTAACATGTTAGATGATAGTCAGGGTACAAAAAGATCTTGACAAGCTAAATTGTTGGACTTAATCAAATTAGATTACATTTAATATGCATAAATACAGAGTCTTGCATTGAGGTTTGGATAACCAGCTTCACAAGTACAAGATGGGCTAGACAGCAGTTCATCTAAAAAGGTCTGGGGATCTTAAGTAGGGAATATAAGTCATTAGGGAGACATAGGAGCCAAAATAAATAAATAAGCTAATGTACTATGGCAGGTAGGTGGTACAGTGGATAGAGCACCAGGTCTAGGAAGATTAGTCTTTCTGAATTCAAATCTGGCCTCAGATACTTACTAGCTGTGTGACCCTGGGCAAGTCACTTAACCTTCATTGGCCTGCAAAAAAAAAAAAAAAGAATCTATGGAATCAAATATATGTGCAAAAAGACATATCAATGTATATATTGTTGTTGTTCTTTAGTTATTCAGTTGTGTCTGATTCTTCATGACCCTGGCACATGCTAGGTGCTTATTAAATACTTGTTGAATTGATTTATCCCTCAATGCTTTTAATTCTTCTGTTCTATCTATATTAGCATAGTAGACAGAATGCTGGACAGGAAGTGAGGAACACGTAAGTTCCAATCCTGCCTCTGACATTTATTAGCTTTATGACTCTGGGGAAGTCATATAACTTCTCTCTTTATTGGATTTTCCCCATTTGACCAGTTGTATTTTTTAAGGCATTGTTTTCTTCAGTCAATTTTTGTGTTTTGTTTTCCAAGCTATTAACTCTTTTTTAATAATTTTGATGTGTAACTCTCATTTTTCTTTCTTTTCCCATTTTCTTCTACCTCTTTTATTTGATTTTTTTAATCCTTTTTAAGCTCTTCCAAGAAGGCTTTTTGGTCTTGAGACTGGTTCATCCTCCTCTTTGAGGCTTCACATGTAGGCATTTTGACATTATTGTTCTCTTCTGAGTTTGTGTTTTGGTCTTCACTGTCACCATAGTAGCTCTCTATGGTAAGGGTTCTTTCCTGATTCTTACTAATATTTTAGCATATTTTGTCACTTTTTAAGTTGTGCTCTGCTTCTGGGGCATTGTCCTAGCTTCTTGTGCTGGGGGCCAAGGGTCCTGATCACTAGCTTTCTTCTCTGAGGCTTCTGGGGGCTCACAGATTCTCTGGGCTTGCTTTCTATGCTGGGTTAGCAAGGCCTAGTTGAACCTGTCCTGTGGGTGTTTCTCCAACTAGCAATTTTCCCTCTGTTCCAGGGCTGGGGAGCCTCACCACTGGCCTTCTGAGCCTGGACCAAGGGGCCTCAGCTGCTGATCTGCGCTGTGACCAAGAGCCTCATGCTGACTTGCCCAGATACCCTCAGCACTGCACTATGTTCCTCTTTTACCCAAGTGAGACAGACCTTTCCTGAAGTCCTCCTAAATTATCTTAAGCTGGAAAATTGTTTCACTTAATCTTTTTTGTAGGTTCTGTGGCTCCAGAATCCATTTAGAGGCTGGACTTAATGTTGTTTCTGAGGGAAACTCAGGAAAGCTCAGGCAACTTCCTGGCTTCTCTCCACCATCTTGGCTCTGCTGCCACATAACTTCAACTGTTAAATGAGGGGAGGACTTGGCCTCTAGGGTGTTATTCAGATCTGAATCTATACCCTAGTGGCTATTGTCAATATATCTACCTTACACTGCATGTCAGCAGCCTGAAGTAAAGAAATGCCTCTTTTGTTGGGTTCACTGGTATATCTAAAATAGCTTCAAATACATGGTGATCATTCAACCAATGGTAGGTAGTTAATTGTAGTTAATCAAGGATGAACAACTTCCCATATCCCTACTCTCAACAAGGAATGAATAGTTTTTAATTGTTAGTCAACAATTTGCATACTAGGGATATAAAAGATATTATCAAAAATAAATTGATATATTAAAATTAGTATCCTTGAAAAGTACTATTCTAAATCATTGAACATTGGGCTCCTGGGGGACAGCTAGGTGGCACAGTTGATAAAGCACTGGCCCTGGATTCAGGAGGACCTGAGTTCAAATTTGACTTCAGACACTTGACACTTACTAGCTGTGTGACCCTGGAAAAGTTACTTAACCCTCATTGCCCCGCCCCCAAAAAAAAGGAAAGAAAAGGAAAGAAAGGGAAAGAAAGGGAAAGAAAGGGAAAGAAAGGGAAAGGAAGAAAGGGAAAGGAAGAAAGGGAAAGGGAAAGGGAAAGGGAGGAAGGAAGGAAGGAAGGAAGGAAGGAAGGAAGGAAGGAAGGAAGGAAGGAAGGAAGGAAGGAAGGAAGGAAGGAAGGAAGGAAGGAAGGAAGGAAGGAAGGAAGAAAGAAAGAAAGAAAGAAAGAAAGAAAGAAAGAAAGAAAGAAAGAAAGAAAGAAAGAAAGAAAGAAAGAAAATTGGACTCCTGGTCCACAAAACATCCTTTAAAACCTTTCCTCTCCAGAAACCTTTTATCCCAATGATCCCAGTGAAAGTCAGGAGAAATGATGGCTAAAAGAGGCTCAATAAAGGATTTTTGAGGGGTGTCAGGAAAAATCTGTGAATAGATGCAGAGTAGAGAAGGAACCAATGGAAAAAGAGAAATGGAGAATTTTGAGAGAGGATCTATAAGTTACTAGAGAGAATAATATGTAATAGAGCATAGGGAGAGACCATAAGGAGATAACTCTTTGGCAAGGAAAAGAACAATCTCTTCTTCTGAAACTGGAGTGAAAGAGGAAAGACTGGAGGAGAAGGCTGAGGAGAGCCAAAGAGAGGGAGTTCCTGATTGGTGGCCTGATATGGTGCCTAGGATGTGTTGAGAATTTAAGCTATGGGAAGAGGAGGACAGAGTCAATGGGGAAGAAAAGGATTTCCATTCATCAATAAAGGCCCACGTAGATACAGGAATTTGGCAAACCAGAGGGGTTTAGGATCTCTTATAGCAGTGTCTCCTTCCAAGTGCTCTGAGTTGGGCCAAAGAGACAGAGCCATCTATTCATAGGTGATGGTGGGTTCTTGTGGGTACGCAGCCCCTGGAGAATGGCAGCCCACTGGATTCAACAGAAATCTATTTAGTGCCTGTAGCAACTTAATCCAGTTTGTCTGGTGAGGAGGGGGAGTGGCACTGAGGGTTCCATCAGCACCTTTCCCACTTTAAAAAGTCTTGCTAAAAGAACCCCTGGGCAACTCGTTTAACCCTGTTTGCCTCAGTTTCCTCATCTGTAAAATGAGTTGGAGAAGGAAATGGCAAACCACTCCAGCATCTTCATCAAGAAAACCCCAAAGGAGGTTGCAAAGAGTCAGACAAAATTAAAACAACTAAACAACAACAATAACAACAACAAATGCTATGACTATAATCTTTGGAAGAATTCTTTTAAATATCCTTCCTACCACAATGGTTACAGAATTCTATACCTTTTTTCCTTTGCTAATCTCCCTCCACTCAACCCACCGTCATATACACACACACACACCCCTTCAAGGCCAGGCTCATCTCCTCCTGTATTACAGAGTTTAGCCTTTTCATGCTGTGTTCAGCAGGCTTTATGCAGCTCAACTAAATAGCATTTTTGTAAAGCAATGCCATAGTCTTTTTCTTGGCTAATTTGTCATAAGTGGCTTACATTGAAATGAAACATATTTAATTCAAAGTGGTAATAGTATGGCAGGAATGACACGACATGACATGACATCAGCACAGTAGCACTCATTTTATTTTAAAGATCTATTTTGTCATTGTTGTTAAGTTGTGTCTGACTCTTTATGTCTCTTTTGGGGGTTTTCTTGGCAGAGATAGCAAAGTGGTTTGCCATTTCCTTCTCCAGCTCGTTTACAGATAAGGAACTGAGGTAAACAGGGTTAAGTGACTTGCCCAAGGTCACATGGCTAGTAAATGTCTGAGGCTGGATTTGAACTCGGGTCCTCCTGGCTCCAGACCCAATACTGCTCTACCTAGTTGCCCTTAATATCTATTAACAAAAGCCACATAGGAATAACTTACAGAACATAAATATCTCTGACAATTGAGGAAGACTGGTTAGTTATCAGGTATAAGCATGCCAAGGTTTGATCAAAAGCTGGAGAGCACTCATTTTTATTCAAATAGTTGTGATGAAAACTTTGCCACAACTTAAAACCTCTGCCAAGCTTTGTTTATGAGAAAAAGCAAGGCCACAATAACAGCCAGAAGCTACTGAATCAAAAAGTGATTTAAATAATAGGCAACAAAAAATATCACAAAAAGGTCTGGACCACAAAACCAATCAGACTGCCACAGCAAACACAAAGCTGTTATAACAGACCTTGGAAATCTGTGTCCTACTTCAACACAAAGAATATAGACTCATAGATATAGAATTGGCAGGGATTTTAGATGACATGTGGTCCAGTGTCCTCATTTTATACATGAAGTAACTGAGGCCAAGAGAAGTCATGACTTATCTAAGGTAATACAAGAAGTAATTGAGGGGCAGGTAGGTGGCACAGTGGATAAAGCACCAGCCCTAGATTCAGGAGGACCTGAGTTCAAATCCGGCCTCAAACACTTGACACTTACTAGCTGTGTGACCTTGGGCAAGTCACTTAACCCTCATTGCCCCTCAAAAAAAAAGTAATTGAGAGTGCAAGGCCTTGAGCCCCAGTTTTCTTAGACTCCAACCTTCTTTTTGCTTTCACCCCATTCAATTCAATCAATTAAACTTTTATTAAATGCCTATTAGGTATATGACACTGTTCTATGCATTGGAGCTACAAAGATAGAAAGGAAATAACCCTTGCCTTCATTCACTCATTCATTTGTTTCTTTCACAAACATTTATTAAGTACCAAATGTATGTGATATACCAATTCTGGGAGAGATATAAAGGTAAATTGGACATTCTCTGGAAACTTATGAAATTATTTAGTTGAAGAGTAAAGATATGGATACAAATAAATAAAATATAAATTATAATTATTATATTACAAATGTCATTAAAGAAGTATTTTTATATCAGATGATAAGGATATCACTTCCAGTTTGGGGGTAGGGTGGGGATTGGAGAGAGGACTGGGAACCAAGGAAGACTTAATGGAAGAGGTTCCATTTGAACTAGAGTATAAAGCTGTCTCTTTATAAAAAAAAAAATCAAAGTTCTGAACTAAGTGATATATCCTGATAATAACATGTTGGGTAGTTTGAAGTTACCTTATGGGTTAATTATTGTAAAGGTAAGAAGAGTTGTATATTCCAGATTCAGAATATGTTCCTTGAAATGATTTTGTGTGCAGGTCATAAAACTTCACTATTATTATCATCACCGCTGAGGCATAACTGATATTTAAGGCTTATAAAGTAGTTTATGTATGTGATCTCAGTTGGGCTTCTCAATAATCCAAGGAAGTAGGTGGTCTAAATATTATTATCTCTGTTTGACAGATAAGGAAACAGAGGGTCAGAGGGTCTATGACAGTCATATAAATATTGATGACAAAGGTGGGATTAAAACTCCGTTCTTTTAAGTTGGAGTTCACTGCTCCTCCCACTCTCCCATGCCACCATATTTCTCTGTCATCCAATAACCTTTCAGTCCCCCTCATCCTTTGGAGATGGTCATTTTCTAATTTTATAACCACACTTGGCTAACTTGGTTAACTTCTGTGTTTCTGTTTGTGTGTGATTATTTGGCAGGTAGGAGATCAGATCATTGAAATCAATGGGGAAAGCACAAGAGACATGACACATGCCAGAGCGATAGAGCTAATCAAGTCTGGAGGGAGAAGAGTGAGGCTGCTTCTGAAACGTGGGACAGGACAGGTCCCAGAGTACGGTGGGTTTTCACATCATAATTCCCCTTTTGTGTTCTCCTTTATACTGAAAATAGTCTTGCCCCTTTTAGAAATACATCAGTTCTCTTTTTCTACCTAACTATATTTATCTATCAATATATGAGTATATTTTAAAATACCTTAATTTAAAATATTTAATTTAATTTTAATTTTAATGGATTTAAATCATTTACAATTTTACTTTAAAATCTTGTTTTAAAATATATACGCTATGCTACTCAGTATATAGACAATGTTTTCAATTTGAAATGTAAATAATGCTAGAGTTCTCCAGGGCATCTCTGAGTGTGCTAGGAGATTATGCAAATATCCATGTATTGAAATACGTTTTCCTTTTCACTTTTTCAGGGATTTTTCTGTTCATTTGGGTTCACAGTAATTTACAAATTATTTCCTAAAATTACTTGTGCATCAGTCATGATTCTTTAGAAGTATTGAAAGACACTCGTGCCTTTCATATTTATCAGCCTACAGAAAGATCTATTTCCAGTCATTTTTATGATTTAGAGTTTAAAACCTAAACTTCATTTCATCTAGAAGTTGTATTTCCTATACATTGTGAAATTTGAATTCCCTGGCCCCTGCCCCCATTCACAAATATCGTCCTTTATTATTTACCTGCTGACCTTCCCAAACATCTATTTTAAATGCATTTGAGGCTATAAATTTGTGCCTTCAGAGGGCTCTTGAGTGATTATTTCCCTATGGCCAGTTTAGACTACTATAAAAATCATTATTTTATAGTGCATCACAGCATGAGTTTGTCACATGAAATGCAGTAGTATGAGCTGAAAAACCTGAAAGAAATACTTGAGCTAGTCAACTATCCAATGATGCAATCAATGTTAATGACTGATCTGAACATGGGAGCCCCCTCCCACCTTATCATGCTTCCCTTTTCCTTCCTTGCCCCACCAAAAAAAAATCCCAACCACCCTTTTTGCATGAATCATCTAGGAATTGTTTCAATTTCCATTTCATTTTCCCAGTGCATATACAACCTCTGAGCCCAGGAACCATCCAAATTCAGGAACTCTGAAGTTTGTAGAAAGGAAACTCCTTGAAGGCAGACACTGTTACATTTTTATTTTTATATCCCCCAACGCAAAGCACATTACTTGGCACATAGTAAATACTTATTAAATAATTGTTTAATTGAATAATTTATCCTAAAGTAAAAAAAAAAAAGTTCATCTCAAAGCTCACAAGAGAGCAAAGAGTACCAAGTCCTTTAAATTCAGAGCTTAAAAGTTTTCTGTAGGCCTAGACCTACGCTCAGTGAAATGTAAGGAAATATTCCATAGTAAGGACCAACTCTAATTTCATCTTTGTGGCTTTTAATAATATTAACAACATTGACTAATTTGAACAGTAAATGCAAGCCAAATCCTGCTACAGGAATCAATTAGGTATTGGTGTTATATATTTTATAAAGTATATGAACTCTGATATGTATCAGCATCATTTGATTCCCTGAGCTATTCAGTGACTAAAAAATATCTAATAATCACTATAATCACTAAAAATAGTGATACAAATTCTAATCATTTCTAAAAAGTTTTTTATTTACAATGAAGTTTTTTTCACCCATCTGTCAAGATTCGGCTGAATAGTATCTATAACTGGAAAAAAAAAAAGTTAATCAAATGTTAGCAAATGTAAACAAGCAAAGAAAAAACTATATGTGGGGGCAGCTAGGTGGCACAGTGGATAGAGCACCGGCCCTGGATTCAGGAGTACCTGAGTTCAAATCCGGCCTCAGACACTTAACACTTACTAGCTGTGTGACCCTGGGCAAGTCACTTCACCCCAATTGCCTCACTAAAAAAAAAAAAAACTATATGTGTATGTGTGAGAGACACACACACATACATACTATTCAAAAATATATTTCATCATTCACTTCCTCTTGAACCTCTCTTGTTAGTTCCTATATGTCTGGCAATTACTGTCAATACATGGTGAGCCTTCAGCCCCAATACTCTTAACATATTTATAATTAGAAACTATATAAGTAGTAGTATATATCACTGGGCAGCTAGGTGGTGCAGTGGATAGAGCACCAGACTGGGAGTCAAGAAGATCCGAGTTCAAATCCAGTTTCAGATACTTCCTAGCTGTGTGACCCTGGGCAAGTCACAACCCTGTTTGCCTCAGTCTCCTCATGTGTAAAATGAGCTGAGAATGAAATGGCAAACTACTTCAGGATCTTTGCCAAGAAAACCCCAAAGGGGGTTACAACTCAGCTACAATAAAACGTATACATAATAAAAAAATATTAATTCATTCCTACTGCAGATCAAAGAATAGATTTACAACAGATTACTGTTGTAACAGATACATTCTCTTGGTATTTTAGCAGAAGTCAGCTGAACTTTAACTTTATCCAGAAAGGGCAAACCAAAGTTAAATTTTTCAGAGAAAAAAAAAGTTTGCTCATCACTTCAGTTTATAGTAATATCACTTAGATATATGAACTTTCAGACTGGTCTTTAATTCTGTTAAACTAGTGACAGTTATGTCGTGAATTGTCTCTTCATTTTTCCAAGATTCTACACTCCCAGACTTGTTTAGTAATATTAAGTCTATTTGGTTAATTTCAACATTAACTAGATTTTGACTGTAGAATAAAAACATAAGAGTTACAGAGAAACTCACTTTGAAGAAGAAAGACAGTACATTAGAAACGAGGCTTTTGCTCTTGAGTCAAAACTAATGGGATGGATGAAAAGTTTTTCACAAGAAGTTTAAAAGGTTAAGGATCAGGTCAGCAATTTTTTCAGAGTGATGTTTCTGCAACCTCTCAGGGGCTAATTAGGAAAAAGCAATTCAAAGAAGCCGCCACATCAGAGGATGATATAAACCACCCTGAAGTAGCAGAGAACACCCAAGGCTAAAGAAGATAATAATTCTTCTAAAAGAAGTTGATAAAATGTAGTATAAACCAATATATAGATATAGACAAACATATGTGCATATATATATATACACACATACATACATACACATACTTGTACACATACACTTACAAATACACACACATACACAATACACATACATATACACACATACAAATACACTCACACATACACATTTTGTACTTGCTATCAAAAAGAAGGGGTGAATAAAGTTGGAAGGAGATATCTCTTTCCTGGCAACAAATGGAGAGCTTATGTTTACTAGTTAACCAGGAGGAAAGTATTCTATTTCTGGTGTCTAATAACATCTTAATCACAGGAAATTTGATTTTATTTGTTTGTTTTAATGAATTTAAATTTTTGTGACATTCAATCCTGAGATTTGCTGTTGTGAGCCTCTTAAATTCCAGATCCCAAGCTTAGCCTAAATTCCATCTTTAAAAGATTATTTTGTGGATTATTGGAGCCCATGGGAGATATACCTTAACCTCCCAGTGAGTTGCAGGCTTAAAGCAGCAAAGGAAAGACTAAACTGAAGATTATCAGAGTGTAGAAATCTTGTCTAGTTAATGATTTTAAAGATATCAACCAGCCCTCTGATACCTACACAACTGGAAACATCTTTGAAGCGAGGCCTTTATCAGGATTTATGAGCAATGTCAAGAAAAATCAGGGCTTGGTCAAGAGAAATAGAAAAAAAAAAAGCAAAAAATACCTAGCATCAAGCTCTTAAGGTGTTCTGTGACAGAGAGATAAGCACAGAGGCAAAGGAAAGAAAAAACATCCAGGGCACCTGACAGATTATTGACTGAGAGAAATCTGTGTGAATCCAAGTGAGCTATGACAAGGAATAAAATGTGCCGCAAATGTGTCATACATACTGGGGCAGAAATTACTTCAGGATTCAAAAGCTTTCCCTGCCAGCTCAGAGAGGGAAATTCACAGACTCAGCCAGGAAATCAGTGGTCACACAGAGAGGCCTGTCAGAAGAACCATGGAGGGGGCCAGAGAATGATAAAAGGTTCGGAAGTAGTAGAACTTGAAAGAGAAGCTCTGGAGATAGATACATTTCTTCTCTACTCTAAACCTTAGACTAAGAGTTTGTTGGCGTTGAGGCCAAACAAAGGGATGAATTGTTCCCATTTATCCCCAACTTGAACTAACAGAGAACATTCACTCCATTGAGCCAAGGGGAAAAAATACACCATCCTTAACGATAACAGGATAATTGTGTGCCGATTATAAAAATGCTTTCTAAAGCTCAGTATTGACAGAAAATTTACCCCCAAAACATGAACCTCTACCTGCAGAGGGACAAATTACACAGTTCTCTGCTTTGAGATATATTCTTCTATCAAGTCATCTGAAGAACCATGAATGGTCCCTTATTTTATAAAACTGAAGGAAAGAAACCAGACTTGTCTTCCAGGCATAGAACAAGGCTCCAATATGGGGAGTGTGCCCTTTGGCAATAATTTTCTATTCATATTTGTTTGAAATAAAACAATGGAGAAACAGGCTCTTCTGCTGTGGTTAAATACTCTCGTCCTCTCAAAAGACAGGTTAATCCGTATAACAACAAAAAGTCTGAGGGAAACAACAATAATAATAGTTAACATTTATATAATGCTTACTATGTGCCAGGCACTGTGCTAAGCATTTTTTGATTATTATCTCATTTGATACTCATAACTACCCTGAGAGGTTGGTTCTATTATTATCCCCATTTTACAGATGAGGAAACTGAGGCAGACAAAGGTTAAATGTCTTGCCCAAGGTCATACAGATAGCAAGGACCTGAGGTCAAATTTGAACTCAGTTCTTCCTGACTCCAGGCCTGATGCTCTATGCACTATGCCACCCACCTGCCTCTAAACAACAAAGTCAGACAAGAGTACGGACTAAAAATTTCTATCCACTCAGCTATGACAGGTAAAAATGGCATCTATAGAAAGAAGCAAATCCGTAAATTGTCTTTCTGTTTATACTTTTATTCCCCAGGTTAATTGTGAACATATTTGTTTCTACCTCAATTATAGGCACTTGGAAAATGAAACTGAGCTCTACAAGTATAGTCAAACTTCATTAGTTTAGATTAATTTTGGAGAAAGGCCTGTCTCCATGCCATAGAATGTTGTTAAGGAAATATATTTTATGACTTTCAAAAATACACAGTCACTATAACTAGGATGGAGAGTTATTGCCTAATAGGTAAGAATGATTTAAGATCATCGTACTGAAACACCAGCTTAATCCATGCTCCCCCCTTACATTGTGTTCTAATTTATACATAAATGTCACTTCTAACATCCTTTAGAAACAGGCTGTTCTATTAAATAGGAAAACATTCTCCTTATCTTCTTGACAATATTCATTTGCTTAGCAAGCCCCTTATTCAGTTAATAATGCACTTAAACTTCTGGCAAGTCCCCATTCATGGATTGTTTTATACAATATAATAAAATCAAGGCAGACAGCCTTAATTTAAAAAAATATATAATAATCTTGAGAATAAAAGTCTTTCCCAAAACAAGGATAGGAATAGGAACCAAACTTGTGATTTCAGGAGTATAGGGAATTCCTGGATGAGGAAAATTCTTCTACCAATACAGGTCAGCACCTTTTCTTGCAATTTTTAATCTAAAGGAATTTCCCAGAACATTGAGAGGTTTAGTAATTCACCAGGAATCACACAGCCAGCATGTCACAGAAAGCATAAAACAAACACGCTATAAAAAAACTTTATAATTAGAACAAACTGTGGTGGAGAAAGGAAATCTGAATTAATTAAAAAGTATGAATAACTTAACTAAAGAATAATTATAAAGCTTCAACAAAAGCCCTCCTCCGATGCTTCATCCTAGCGTGGATAGGTTCTTAAAACATTCCAGTAGAGTATAATCTCTGTCCAGTGCTTCAAGTATAAGGGAGACAAGAACAACAATAATTTACATTTATTCAAGGTGGGTCAAAAGTCATGATGTTTTAAAAACTTTTTTTTTTTAAGTGAGGCAGTTGGGGTTAAATGACTTGCCCAAGGTCACACAGCTAGTAAGTGTCAAGTGTTTGAGGCCAGATTTGAACTCAGGTCTTCCTGACTCCAGGGCCAGTGCTCTATCCACTGTGCCACCTAGCTGCCCCCATTTTAACAACTTTTAAAAATTTATTTTTCTTTATTTTTCGCCATTTACGAGATTTGATTTTTCACACATAGTGTGAATTCATTTCCTATATATACTGTATATGATACTATGGTATTGGAAATTAAAAACAAAAAATGAAGGAGTTATTAAATATTAAAATTCCTTCATTGACTTTTGGCCCACCCTGTATGTGCTAGGCACTGTTCTAAGCATTTTATAATTATGTTCTCATTTGAGTGGGGCAGCTAGGTGGTACAGTGGATAGAGTGCTGGGCCTGGAATCAGGAAGACTCATCTTCCTGATTTCAAATCTGGCCTCAGACACCTACTAGCTGTGTGACTCTGGGCAAGTCACTTCACCCTGTTTGCCTCAGTTTCCTCAACCCCAAATGGAGTCACAAAGAATCAAACTGAACAACAAAAAATTTCATTTGATCCTCACAACTACCCAGTAACGTAGGTGCTATTATTAATCCCACTTTTTAGATGAGGAAACTGAGACAGATAGGAATTAAGTGGCTTTACTGGAAAAGATTCACATATGGTCACCTCAGCAGATTATGTTATTAGTACAAGGACTAGCTTAGCACAAAGAAGGGTGGCCCCAAATTCAAAGGAGGTGGTGGTTTCTTTTTTGTTTGTTTGGGGGTTTTTTTTGTTTTTGTTTTGCAGGGCAATGAGGATTAAGTGACTTGCCCAGGGTCACACAGCTAGTAAGTGTCAAGTGTCTGAGGCTGAATTTGAACTCAGGTCCTCCTGAATCCAGGGCCAGTGCTTTATCCACTGTGCTTCCTAGCTGCCCCATGGTGATTTCTTTGGCCATGGCAACCTATGAAATAGAAAATGGCACTCAATGGTAATCTGTTCCATACCATGGTGGCACATTGATAAAAAGGAGGAAAAGAGTACAAAGAATCACACAGTTTCTAGATAGGCTATAAAACTTAATATAGTTATTACTCCAAGGCTAAAATTCTCCTTATCTAGTGACCAAGATTGGAGAAGCTGAATGAATCATCAGCCTTAACCTTTAAGCCAAAAGATAAGAGAAAGTTGCCAGTAAATGGAAGGATGTCCTGGGAGAGCCAAATTATGAAGTTTGTGATATTCATTTTATCCTGCATCTGAAGCAACAAGAAACTTCATTGCACAGTATACTTGTATTGCAGTGCTTATGAAAGAGTATTTACAAAAAGACTACCATGAAGTTAATTATAGCACATGCACTTATATCTGTTACAGGGAATAAGGAAAATTAAACTCCATAAAGAAGTCAATAAAATATTCCATAATAATAATAATAATAAATTTTAAATATTTGGAGATTTTAGTAAAAAGGTGGGCAGAAGAGTGAAAAATGTACTGAAAAATATTGTTCCTTATTGAGAAATGAAAGAGACCAAAGTCTTTTAGATGATACAAAAGCCTTACTCCTCTACATCATGAATAGAAGAAAGTTAGGAGACACTAGACATGACCAGAAACAAGTATAATCATAAAAAATAAAATTTGTTATTTTTAACAGACAGGAAATTAATCAACAAATATTCATTAAGCATCTACTTTGTTCCAGGTACTGTGTTAGACACTGGAGATAAAAAAAAATTTTTTTTAATGAAACCGTCACTGCTATCATGGAGTAAAATGACTGGTTATCAATATGGTTAATCACTTTGGAATCTAAATATAGTCAGACTTTCAACTTATAGAAATCAAAATCAATATTAAATCAGAATATAGAATGAAAATGAGATATAATATTCAATTTAAACATCTCTAGCCTGACCTATTTGAGCTTCCCTCAGATAGGAAAGAAATAAAAGGACGGACATAAATACAAATTATCAGCATTCCCAAAGAAATTTTAACTGATAAAAAAATGCCACAATAAAGAAGCCAGAAGAACTGAAAAACCATGACAGTCATAACAGTCAAAATATATGTGTACTCTAACATCACAATCAAGCATGAAGAAATAGAATGAGGTTAAAGAAAACAAAAATGGGAAGAATAGCTAAACTATACCTAGCATATGCAATTTTGAGGGTATTAGGTGACTCATTC